>NC_059128.1:219408642-219713869 GCF_020740605.2 Lemur catta | reverse complement strand
AAAATAAAAGCACCGCAAACAAAGTTAAAAGCCACACCACAGACCAGGAGAAAATATTTTCAAATCTCTAACTACAAAGGATTAGTGATTAGTATGAGGAAAATTAACCAATAAAAACTGGATAAAATATATGAACAGACAATTCATAGAAGAGGAAACTCAAATGGCCAATAAATACACAAAAAGACAGTAAACAGGGAATTACAAATTAAACAATGAAATAGCATTTCACTACTATTATACTGGCAAAAATAAAAGTCTGATAATACCAAGTGTTGGTGAATTTACAATGAAATGTGAACCCTCACAGACTACTGGCAAAAGTATGAATTGCTATAACTACTTTGGAGAGTAATTAGATATAATAATATTGATTGGAACTGAAAATACTCATCTCTTAAAACTCAGCAATTCTAACTCTAGGTACACACCTTAGAGAAAGTCTCCTATGTGTGCCAAGGAGACAAGTCCAAGAATGCTAATTACAGCATCTGTTTTTCATAATAAAAATAATGAAAATCATGAAAACAATGTTGGGTAGAAAGAACATTTTGCAGGATGATGCTATTATTACACATTTTTTAAAAAATGCAAAGCAATACTATATGTTGCCTATATACCTATGTTGTCAAAAAATTGAAACAGGAATAGGAAAGGTATTTACCAACTAATAGTTACCCCTGGTGGATGGGGTAGCGAAGAGAAAATGATCTGAGAGGTATACACTGCAGGCTTCAAATATGTCTGTAATATTTTATTGGTTTTTTTTTTAATTTGTTCAGAATATTATAGGAGTACAAACATTTTGGTGTAATGTTTTATTCTTATAAAAAATAACTCTTGAAGCAAAATTGGCAATATCTTACTCATTAAAATAGGTTATGGGTTTATTAATGCTTACTCTATTGTTCTCTATTTTTGAAATATTTTGTAATTTTAAAAATAATTATAAAAATGGTTTTTGAAAGGCTATGATGAAATGTTAGATGAAAAAAAACAGAATACAAACTTTTAATTTTTCTTTTTGTGTGTGTGAAGACTGAGTCTCGCTATGTTGCCCAGGCTGGTCTCAAACTCCTGGTCTCAAGCAATCCTCCTGCCTTGGCCTCCCAAAGTGCTGGGATTACAGGCATTAGCCCCTGTGCCTGGCCAAAATTTTATATACAGTACAGTTGATGTAATGTAACATGTATGTACTTTAAGTAGGATTTTTTTTTTTTTTTTTGAGACAGAGTCTCACTTTATTGCCCGGGCTAGAGTGAGTGCCGTGGCGTCAGCCTAGCTCACAGCAACCTCAAACTCCTGGGCTTAAGCGATCCTACTGCCTCAGCCTCCCGAGTAGCTGGGACTACAGGCATGTGCCACCATGCCCAGCTAATTTTTTTTATATATATATTTTTAGTTGTCCAGATAATTTTTATTTCTATTTTTAGTAGAGACAGGGTCTCGCGCAGGCTGGTCTCGAACTCCTGACCTCGAGCGATCCACCCACCTCGGCCTCCCAGAGGGCTAGGATTACAGGCGTGAGCCACCGCACCTGGCTTAACTAGGATTTTTTAAAAGCTTTTTATTGAGCAAATACTACATGCCAAGTGCTGTTCTAAGAAATTTAAGGAGAGGATAAGTAACCTGTCCAAGGTTATAGAGGCAACCAATAAGTGGCACTTACTTTGAACTAGGATATTTCTGACTCCAAAGTCTATACTGTACTCTTAACCTCCAGGAAGCAAATATAGAAAAAATGGACATAATTTTTGGTTAGGAAGCTAGGATTATAGATGATTATTCTGTTTTCAAACTTTTATTTAATGTTTTTATTTTTATTATTTTAAAAAGTAATCTTCATTATTCCAGAGGCAGTGGGAAACTTGATAGTTGCTGTAGGTATAATTATATTCAAAATGGTCAGTTAGACAAGCATTTCCCAAAGTGTCTTCCTTGCAATATTAATCCCAACAAGTGCTTCATGAAAACAGAGCTCTATAGAAAACTAAGTTTTGTAAAAGGTGCATTCTATAACCTTCTTTTGGAAACTATGTAAATTAAAAACTTTAGTAAAGTAAACACATTAACTTTGTTTAATGCGTTTCCAAAAATCCTTTAGCCATAGAACACTTTTGTCCTGTAATATCCATTAAGATGCACTTTGGGGCCAGGCACAGTGGCTGAAGCCTGTAATCCTAGCACATTGGGAGGTTGAGGCAGGAGGATCACTTGAAGCCAGGAGTTCAAGACCAGCCTGAGCACATGGTGAGACCCCATCTCTACAAAAAATAGGAAAATTAGACCAGCATGGTGGCTTGTGTGTATAGTCCCAGCTACTGGGGAGGCTGAGGCAGGAGGATCGCGTAAGCCCAGAAGTTCAAAGTTGCAGTGAGCTATGATGATGCCACTGCACTCTAGACCAGGGCAACAGAGCGAGACTTTATCCTCCCCTCAAAATATATATATATATATTATATATATATTTATATATATATCTTAATATATAAAATATATATCATATACATTAACATATATAAAATATATATCTATATATATGCTTTGGGAAAAACTGGGTTAGACCAGAAAAATAAGGGAGGGGCAATCTTTTAAGAGGATAAATGAGTTTGATGGAAAGCCCTGGTATCAGGATATGGATGCTAAGGAACTTTTCCTTTCTTAGCTTTTCTGCAAGGAGGAAAAAGAATAGCTAGAGCACCATAGGCAGCAATTATAAGGAATATGCAGGATAACCTGTAAGAAAAAATAAAAATAAAAAGGAAACTACAAAAGCATTTCTGTGTTGAACAGTCAGAATGTGCTCCACCCTCATCTTTATAAACTTAAAAAGCCTTTTGGGTTATATCTGATTGTCCCTTTCATATCTGTGAGAACAGACACCAAAAGTCAGTATGTGTAATGAGTAAGCACATAGGCTTAGCGTCAAGAACCCTGGGTTTAGATCCCAGCCCCTTCACTTCCAGGCTGTGTGACCTGGGGCAAAGTGCTTAGCTCTCTAAGCCTAGTTTCCCAAAAAAGCCTACAAAATGGGGATGATAATGGGAATTCTCACGGAGTTATTTGTTTCATTCAACAAATAGTTACAGAGCAGTTACTGCTCCAGACACGTGTACAACAGAGCCAGAGCCTGACAAAGTCCCTGCCCCGAGGAGCTCACATCACCGCGAGGGGCAGACAACGAGCAAGTAAACACGGGTGTAAATAACCCCGCTGTGTTGAGTGGGCAGAGGGGGCACCGTCACCCCGGCAGTCCGGGAAGGCTGTCTGAGCAGGGAGCGTGCGAGGTGGGAGCTCAGGGACGCGGGGCCAGGCACAGGGGGCTCGGGAGGGAAAGCCTAACCGGCAGGGCCAAGCATAAAGCCCCTGCGGCCGGAACAGCTCCGCGAGGTTGCTGGGCGGCTGGAGTGGCCGGCGAATCCCGAGCCGCCGGGATTCAGTCTGGAGCACACGGGGTCCGGGAGAGGGTGAGCAATCAGCGGAGACCTGGGGTTCAGAGGCGGAAGGGGAACCGGGCAGAGCGTGGTTCTGGGAGTCGAGGGAAGGGAGATGTTCAAGGAGGAGAAAGCAGACAGGCATAGTGAAGACGGGGACAGGCTTTGGCCTCAGGGCTTGTGAAAGGGCAGTTTCTGCCCTCAGGGAGCTGATGAGGACAAGAGTCTGGTGAGGGTATGAGAGGCCTCCAGCAGTGACTGTTCCAACAAGGGAATACTGGCTTTTGGAAACCTACTGAATCAATTTTGGCTTTTTTCTATCTGGACTTTGCCTATTTGTGTGTATTTTGATTTTACTAAACATTTCTATTATAAAAATAATTCAGGGTCAGTAAATATGAAAATGCAGAGAAAAGTAAAAAGAGAAAAAATCATCTATAGTCCCACCCAGAGACAGGCACTGCAACTATCTTAGTGTAATTTCCTTTTTCTATGATTTAACATTTGTAGAAATCATTCTATGCCTACAATTTTTATGTTCTGTTCTTATAAGCATGACATCATGTGAATTTTTCACATATTATGTATTTGGCAAAATATATTCTTTTATTTTAAAAAGTTTTTTGTTATAAAATACATATTTATTATAGAATAATTGGAAAAGATAGGAAAAAAGTATGATAGAAAAGTAAGAAGACAAAGATCACGTACAGTCCCATCACCCAAACATAAGCATTGCTAATGTGTTTTTAGTATTGTAGGTAGTTTTCTATGCAATGATTTTTTTTTTCTTTTTCTTTTTTGTTTTTTAGAGAGAGGGTCTCACTCTGTCACCCAGGCTAGGGTGCAGTGGCACAATCATAGCTCACTGCAACCTCCAACTCCTGGGCTCAAGCGATCCTCTTGCCTCAGCCTTGGGAGTAGCTGGGACTATAGGTGTGCACCACCAGGCCCGGTTAATTTTTTTTTTTTTAAGAGATGGGGTCTCGCTATGTTGCCCGGGCTGGCCTTGACCTCCTGGCATCAAGCAATCCTCCATCTCAGCCTCCTGAATCACTGGGATTACAGGCAAGAGCCACCACACCTGGCCTGCAATGATTTTTTAATGTTTTTATTTTATCAAAGTAATACACGAACATGGTTAAAGAATCATACAGTACAAAAGGGCTGCTAATGAAAATCAACCATCCCCTTCCCTATCCATTCTTATTTCTAATCTTATCCTCACAGATAACTGTTTTTAACTCTTTCAGCCGATGTTTCTTCTGATAATTACCTTCACACTTGATCTTAGCCAAAAGGCTGAGAATTGATTAATTACCTTCAAATCACCAATAATTGTATCCTGTCATTTTCTGGGTTATCAGTTTTGGACATTATGTGTGGCTGCGTCTGTGATACATGAGGATTCAGCATACTTAGCACCAACTTTCTCCCATTTTCTCCATATAAATATATCAATATTTTGACTTGATTATCTTTATAGCTTTATATATCTATAGTTTATTTCTTATTCTGTCAACTATGGGCAGTATTCTTGATTTTCCATTTTGTAAGATAAAGATATTAGTCTCCTTTTTCCTTCAGTTCTTTTCTAACCCTTCTTCCCAATCAAATCTTTCCAACATAGTTGTAATTTTACTGTGTGTGCTAATTTTGCATTCTTTGTTCACATAAGTTCTTTTTCATGTGTAACTTACATATAATAAAGGGCAAAATCTTAAGTATATAGTTTGATGAATTTTTACATATGAAAATTTGTAAAACCACTACCCACACACACCTAGATGTAAAACATTTTAACATCCAGCAGGGTCTCTTATACTTCCTCCAGTTAATATTCCTCCAAAGACTGCTGTTCTAACCCCTATCACCTCTATAGATCAATTTTCCCTGCTCTTCAACTTCATATAAACATAATCAAATCATATGTACTCCAGCTCCCTTCACATATCGTTATGTTTTTAAGGTTAATCTGTTTTGTTGCATGTATCAATGTGGTTAATTCTTTTTTTTATTGCTGTGGGATATTCCATTGTGGGAATATATCAATTTATTTATCTGTATTCTTGTTAAAGAACATGTAGGCTGTTTCCAGTTTTGGCCATTATCAATAATGCTGCTCTGATTTTTTTTTTGTAATTGTAAGTTCTCATTTCTATGGAATATATACCCAGGAGTGGAATTGCTGGGTCTTTGGGTAGGTGTATGTTTAGTTTTAATAGATACTACCAAACAGTTTCCCAAAGTCATTGTACTAATTTATATTCCCAACACCAATATATGAGAGTTCCAATTGCTCCTTATCCTCACTAGCACTTGGAATTGTCAGTCCTTTTCATGTTAGCTCTTCTGGTGGGTATGTAGTGGCATCTCACTGTGGTTCTACTTTGTATTTCCCTGATGACTTTTGATATTTAGCATCTTTTCATCCTTCTTGGACATTTGTTATTTATTTTTTTTTGAGACAGAGTCTCACTCTGTTGCCTGGGCCAGAGTGCCGTGACATCAGCCCATCTCACAGCAACGTCAAACTCCTGGGCTCGAGCAATCCTTCTGCCTCAGTCTCCTGAGTAACTGGGACTACAGGCATGTGCCACCATACCCAACTAATTTTTTTTCTATATATTTTTTAGTTGTCTGGCTAATTTCTTTCTATTTTTAGTAGAGATGGGGTCTCACTCTTGCTCAGGCTGATCTTGAACTCCTGATTTTGAGCGATTCCTCCCACCTCAGCCTCCCAGAGCGCTAGGATTACAGGCGTGCACCACCGCGCCCGGCCTTCTTGTACATTTGGATATCTTATTTTGTAAAGTAACTGTCTGGGTCTTTTTTCATTTTTAAAAATTGTGTTATCTTTTTCTTACTGATAGGAATTCTTTATATATTATGGATATGAGTCTTGTATTGGATATATGTACTACAAATATCTTCTCCCAGTTCAAAGCTTGCCTTTTCATTCTCTTGTTTCTCTTGATGAATGGAAATTCTTGATTTTAAGGAAGCCCAATTTATCAAATTTTTCCTTTATGAATAGTGCTTTTGTGTCCTATTTTTTAAAATCTTTCCCCACTTCAAAGTCATGAAGATATTCTTCTCTGTTTTCATCTAAAAACTTCATTTTAATTTAAATATTTTTGCTTCTTATAAAAGCAGACAGAATGTTGGTTACCAGGGGCTGGAAGCATAGGTGGGGGGAATTTGGGAGAAGTTGGTCAAAGGATACAAAATTTCAGTTAGACAGAAGGAATAAGTTCAAGAGATCTATTGTACAACATGGGGACTATGGTTAATAACAATGTACTGTGTCGTATACTTAAAAATTGCTGAGAATGCCAGGCACGGTGGCTCACGCCTGTAATCCTAGCACTCTGGGAGGCCGAGGCAGGTAGATCGTTGGAGCTCAGGAGTTCGAGACCAGCCTGAGCAAGAGCGAGACCCCGTCTCTACTAAAAATAGAAAGAAATTATATGGACAGCTAAAAATATATATAGAAAAAAATAACCGGGCATGGTGGCACATGCCTGTAGTCCCAGCTACTCGGGAGGCTGAGGCAGTAGGATCACTTGAGCCCAGGAGTCTGAGGTTGCTGTGAGCTAGGCTGACGCCACGGCACTCACTCTAGTCTGGGCAACAGAGTGAGACTCTGTCTCAAAAAAAAAAAAAAAAAAAATTGCTGAGAGTATATTTTAAATGTTCTCACCACAAAAAATGAATATATGAGGTAACTGATGCTAATTAGGTTGATTTCACCATTGTACAATGTATACATATAACAAAATATCATGTTGTACACCATAAATATAGACAAATTTTATTTGTCAATGTTTTTTTTTTTTTAATTTTTTTTGAGACAGGGTCTCACTCTGTTGCCCAGGCTAGAATGCAGTGGTGTCATCATAGCTCATTGCAACCTCAGACTCCTAGGCTCAAGCGATCCTCCTGCCTCAGCCTCCCAAGTAGCTAGGACTATAGGCATGTGCCACCACACTCAGCTAAGTTTTCTATTTTTTTGTAGAGATGGGATCTTGCTATGTCACTCAGGCTAGTCTTGAACTCCTGGCCTCAAGTGATCCTCCCACCTCAGCCTTCCAAAGTGCTAGGATTACAGGCATGAGCCACCTCACCTAGCCCAATTATAATGTTAATAGATCCATGTCTGCTTATGTGACATCTGGCACTGGAGGTAGAAAAATGAATAGGCCCTTCTGACCTCTTAATTCAAAAATTTTGCTAAATATATAAAAACTTGTTTGGTGTGTCTATACCCTGGTTCAGGTAGACCTTAACATACCTAGAATTATCTGATCTAGGCTCCCATCCATGCACAAGAATGACTATTTCTGGGTCTCATGTTGGACACTTTAGGTCTAAAAAATAGTCATTCTTCTGCATAGGTGGGAACCCAGACCAGATAGTTCTAGATCTGGCAAGGCAATTTAGTTCCAAGTGAGGAAGCCCATGTCCTCTCCCCCTCAGTCCTGGTCTTCAGCTCACTGGAGTCTGCCTTCTCCTTTTACCTAGCATTGGGCCCTGTGGAAATTGCCCTCATGAGCATCATGACCTTGCTTGTCCTGGGCTCAATTGCCATCTTCCTGGAGGATGCTGTCTACCTATACAAGAACACCCGCTGCCCCATCAAGAGGAGGACTCTGCTCTGGAGTAGCTCTGCACCTACGGTGAGGGAAGGCCCTGTAGCTTCCCTTTAGGTGGGACTGGAAAGGAGACAGGGACCATTTTGAGAATTCCTCTAAACTCAGCAAAATTCATGTCAGCAAAGAGTTGCCTGCCACTACCACCTCAGGGTAGGGGTTTGTAATCTGATCTCCGCTTGCAATTAGGACCCCATGCTTGGAACGTCAACAGGCAAAGGGACGGTGTGTTCCAATCCTAAGGTCTGCAGAGACAGCTGGAGAACCTGCTCAGCCCACTGGCGGCCCCACTCTGTACTCCTCCACCACAGTATTGCAGTTAAAAGCAAGCCTTCCTGTAAAGGCAGACAGTGTGGTTCCTCAGAGTATAGGAGGGAAAGATTTTTTCCCCACAGAGTCATATCACGTCTACCCTTATGCTGTAGCCTTTTAAATCACTCCCACAGCCTTGGTCTTTGGTTTGCTTGATTTAATTAGTTGTTTTTCCAACTGGCAACATTTTTTTTTTTTTTTTGAGATGGGGCGTCCTCTGTCACCCAGCCTGGAGTGCAGTGGCATGATCATAGCTCACTACAGCCTCAAACTCCTGGGCTCAAGTGATCTTCCCCCCTCAGCCTCCTGAGAAGCTGGGGCTACAGGTGCGTGCCACCACATCCTGCTAATTTTTAAATATTTTGTAGTGACAGGGTCTTGCTATGTTGCCCAGGCTGGTCTCAAACTCTTGGCTCCAAGTGATCTTCCCACCTCGGCCTCCCAAAGTGCTGTCATTACATTTGCTGGTATTACAGTGGCTGATGAGCCACTGCGCCCAGCCCCAGCTGGAAACTTTTAAGGAATGGTGCCTCAAATGTTTAAGTTTTGCTTCCTTGACCCCTTGCTACAAAAGGTTTGAGTGATCTCCCTTCTTGCCTCAAATGCTTCTTGCTCCTCTCCAAGCAGGTAGTGTCTGTGTTCTGCTGCTTTGGTCTCTGGATTCCTCGTTCCCTCATGCTTGTGGAAATGGCCATAACCTCGTGAGTGTCCTGGGCCACCCCCAACTCTGGGCTGAGCATCCCTCTGGGATCAGCTTCTGTTCCCCACTCACTGGGACTGCAGAGTCCGTGTCTTTAATGCCAGCTCATCATGAATCTAGCCCTTCCCAACTTGTGCTAATCCAAGGGTCTTTAACTTCTAGTTCTGTTCAGGAAATGCCTTATTTTGGCACATTCCTCAGTCACCTCTTTATTCCCATAGCCCCAAATTTCCCTCTTCCCCAGTCCTCTGGACCTGTCCTCTCTTGTTCCTCTTGGATCTCACAACCAGAATGCCCAGTCTCTACCATCTTCCTCTCAGTAAGCCCCACCTCTCCCTGCAGGCTTTTTCTTTGGCAGCAAAGTGGTGTCCCCTCAGCTGGGGCCCCCACCACGTGCTCACAGTCCCACTTCTCTCCCTGCCCCAGGTTTTATGCTATATGTTTTTACCTGCTGATGCTCGTCATGGTGGAGGGCTTTGGTGGGAAGGAGGCAGTACTGAGGACACTGAAGGACACCCCGATGATAGTCCACACAGGTCCCTGCTGCTGCTGCTGCCTCTGTTGCCCACGGCTCATGCTCACCAGGTAAGGTGGGAGGAGCACCCTGGAGGCACAGGTTAGCCTCTTCCTGCACTCTCCCAAGAGCCTCTTCTAGCTCTCTAGTCCTGTTCAAGACTCTGGAAATTACATTCAAATGGGCAAAGCCATTATGAAAGGATGGGCATCCCACAGCCAGGACCCACACATGGGCACCAATCCCAGGGGAGATTGAGGAAGGAGAACTCCTAAGTGCCCATCACTTAAGCTCACTGCCTCCTGCATACTTTAGCCACATAGAGAAAACTGGACTTTGGGCTGTTTGCTAGCCCCTCTGCCCATTGTATGAATGAGGTTGAGGCCAACACTCTGACAGCTCTTGCTCAAAAGGCAGCATTCTGGTCTGGAGGTGAGTGGGAGGTGTGGCAGGTTCCCAATGTTCTCAACATTCTGGCTTCCGTGTCCCCATCCATTTAGCCATTTTGGTGTGTATGATGGCAGCCAAGCCTCAGCCCTGGAGCCCAGTGAGGGCGTTGGGAGGTCTTCATGGGGTGGGTGGTTTGCGGGTCTGTGTTCCTAACCCTCTTCCCTCCTCAGGAAGAAGCTTCAGTTGCTGATGTTAGGCCCATTCCAATATGCCTTCTTCAAGATAACGCTGGTCCTGGTGGGCTTGTTTCTCATCCCTGATGGCATCTACGACCCAGCAGATGTAAGCCAGGAGTAAGGGGCTGCAAAGTTGAAGACTCATTTAGTAAGAATAGCTGGAGCCAACACTTCTTGACACAGGGCCCCAGGGACAGGGTGGCAGTGGAAAAGTAGAGGTTCAGGGACTCCAGTGGGCAGAGACAAAACTGGAATAGGCCAAGGTACTGGGGCTTTTTTTAATTGCTTTTCCCACCATGGAAGAGGAGAAATAAAAGGACAGGGCTTGCCTACCTCACTGACTACTTTCTGGTCTGCCACCAGATTTCTGAGAAGAGCACAGCTCTGTGGATTAACACTTTCCTTGGTGCATCTACCCTGTTCGCTCTCTGGACCCTGGGCATCCTTTTCCGTCAAGCTAAGCTGCACCTGGGTGAGCAGAACATAGGAGGCAAATTTATTCTATTCCAGGTAACTATACCCTGGGAGAGAAAAGATATTTAATGATAGAGCTAGAAAAGATTGGGGTTGGGAGGTGAGGCCAATAAAGGGTAAAAGCAGGGTCTAGGAATCTTCCTCTTAAGCCTCATGTTTCCCATGAGATTCGGAAACTGATCCTTGCTCTTTGTACTTTTTTGCCTTTCCGTGCTGTAATAGTTTCCCAGGGCTGCCATGACAAAATACCACAAACCAGGTGGTTTAAGACAACAGAAATTTATTGTCTCACTGTTCTGGAGGCTGAAAGTCCAAAATCAAGGTGTCAGCAGGATCACGCTCTCTCTGAAACCTGCAGGGGAGTCTCCTTTCTTGCCTCTTCCTAGTTTCTGGTGGTTGCCGGCAATCCCTGGCATTCTTTGGCCAGCATTTGCATTGATCCAATTTCTGCTTACAGTGTCACATGATGTTGTCCCCTCAGGTGTCTGTGTCTCTGTGACTCTTCTATTTTTATGACACCAGTCATGTTGGACTAAGGACCCACCCTATTCCATTATGACCTCACCTTCACTAATTACATCTGCAACAACATGTTTCTAAATAAGGTCACATCTGAGGGACTGGGGACCAGGACTTCAACGTATCTTTTTGGGGGGCATAATTCAACCTATAACATGTGTGTTATAAAACCTTAAATTCTTCTACCCTTGCTTTTTCCTTTTCTTTTCTACCTATTACTTCCTAAACTTCTATAATCCATCAACACCAGCAGCAGCATTATCATAACTACAACTATTCACTACCTATACCATGTGCTAGGCACTTTTAATGCCTAACATTTAAAGTTGCACAATAATCCGGGGAGTCATTATTATTCCTATTTTACAGAGGAAGAAACTGAGACCAGGATGTTATGAGGCTTGCTCAAAGGCACATAAGGGATGGGACTAGAATTTAAATCCACGTTCCTTCTCATTACACCGCCTCTTCATCTTCACACCTCTTCTGAATATTCTCTCAAAGGTGGGTTTGTCCACCTTCTATGCTTTGCATTCTGTAAGCCCAAGATGCCAAGATGACTTTTCCACCAAATGTAATGACTTCTAACCCAATCTCCATTCTTTCTGTCCCTTTATTGGGCTCTTCTATTCCCAAGGCATAATGACTGTTTTATAATTAAGAGAGTAATTTCACATGCATTCTCACTTGATCTAAGCAGATGCTTCTCAGATATGAATTTCCAAGCACACAGTAGTTAGAATTGAAAGGGCTGTGGGAAGAGAGAGAGAAGTCCCTGAAATGAAGTCAGGCAGTAAGGGGTAGAAAGGATCCGGGTCCCAGAAGCACTTGGGGTTAGACAAAAGGATAAGAGCCCTGTGATTGCCAGGCCTTCCCCTGATAATTGTGAGGAAGGCTGGAAAAGCTAAGTCTGCCTCGAAGAGGTTGATGCTTCAGCACAATGTACTCAGGCAGAGCGATACTAAGATAAATGGTGCTTCTGAGGCCTCTGCACAGAGATCTTCTCCCTCTTCCTTCCTTCTTCTCTTCTTTCTTTATTGTAGCAAAATACACATAAAATTTGCCCTCTTAATGATTTTTAAGCATACAGTTCTGTGGCATTAAATACATCCACACTGTTGTACAACCATCACCACCATCCATCTTCGGAACTTTTTTCATCTTGTAAAACTGAAACTCTGTATCCATTAAATACTAATTCCCCTTTGCCCCCTCCCCACAGCGTCAGGCATGGCAGAGAGTTGTCAAAGAGAACTTTAATGATAAACAGTCCATTATTCTAGGAGCAAGGATCTCAGGTACTTGAGCTAGATCGAATTATTCTTCTCTAATCATCCACCTTTTTCATCCATCAAGTGTTCATCAGTAGCCATGACTGAGATAGACAAATAAAAATTAATCCCTTAATCAGGTCTTGTTGTTTCTTATTGGCAACTCCAATAAAATATTGGGTAGAAGATGAGATTACAATTTGCATAAAGATTAAAACTCTACAAATTTTTAACCAAGTATGAGTCTCAACCCTGTGTAACAGCACAGATCTACCAGTGGGCAGAATCTGCACAGTGGAAGGACAAGGCCCAGCAGTGGGCCAGCTGGCCTCAGTGCCATGGATGGCAGGTCCCAACCCACCCTCACCTCTGTTCTGTTCTGCAGGTGCTCGTTGTCCTGACTGCCCTGCAGCCCTCCATTTTCTCACTCTTGGCCAATGGCGGGCAGATTGCTTGTTCACCTCCCTTTTCCTCTAAAATCAGATCTCAAGGTGAGCACATAAGACCTCTTACCCTATTGTGGGATGGATGAGATAGGGGAGAGTCAGGAAAGATAGGGCTTCAGAACAGCAGTTAGACCAGCCTGACTTCTGCTCAGAACATTCAGAAAGGGATCTTCAAGAAATCCCAGCAGAGGCTTTAAGGAGACTATGGCCTCCATGATCACACAGAGGAGAACTGAACCCTACAGCATGAGGCCAGCCCTGTAACCCAGGAAGCCATGGTTCAATCCTCAGCTCCTGGGAGAGGAGTGGGTATGGTTAAGAAACAGAAGGCCGTGCTAATTAAACACACATAAGAAATGGGCTTTGATGCTAGCCTCAGATCACAGAAGGTAGAGAACCAAGTGCTGGTTCTGGCTCTACTGTTAACCTGATATGTCATTTATGACAATTTAGTATTTCTATGTCCTGGTTTGGGGATAAATTAGACAAAGTGCTGCTCAACTTGTATGTCAGGGCTGCTAGTGGGATACCACCTCTATAACTTAGCATAACCTACATTATATTTCACCCTACACTGCAGTAATGAATTGCCACCTCCTCATACTGGAGACTTTCCTGCTGACTGTGCTGACACGAATGTACTACCGAAGGGAAGACCACAAGCTTGGGTATGAAACTTTCTCTTCTCCAGACCTGGACTTAAACACCAAAGCCTAAGGTGAATGGCTTGGACAATGAGAAAGATGCTGTTCTTATTAGCAGAGCACAAGATTTCTTCACTGTTCCTTTGACCTTGACCAAATGGGGAAGGATTCCCACTATCAGCACAAGCTGGCAGATTACATTTAACTATAAAGATGAAGGTGAACTATATAATAGGATGAAATTGTTTTGGATCTTGCCCAGGGAAGGTGTTTTAAATTTTGTAATAAATAAACAAGATGAAGTCTGAAACTCTATAACTGGGTACATTGCCTCTGTGGGTGCCACTGTTAGTTCTTAGAGCTTGTATATTGAAAGGTCACTCTGAGCTCTCCCAAGGCAGATGAAAGGGGGAAGAGTATATAGTAATGTGTCTGGTATAAGAACAGGAGTAGAACTTGGTAATATAGCATGAGCCCAAAAGTCTTGAAGAAGTCAGGCTTGTGGAGAACAGATGGAAGGTGTTCTTTCCCTTATAGATGTGTCACTAGGGCACTAATGACACTAAGACTGAGGGGGTCTATATCAACCTCCCTTTGTGGGACGATGGCTCTTTCAATCTTTTGTACCAAGCTACAAAAGGAATCCCCTGATAATATGATCATGGAGGTTGATTTTGAGAAGAGAAATCAGGATACAAACGCAAAGGAATTGAGAGTACAAGTACCAAGTGCATAAAATGTACCATACACATGTGTACCAGGTCAAACACATAGGAAATGGAACATTAGGTAAAACCACATTGCCTTTATTTGGCTAAATGACAAAAGCCAAAATAACCCAGAACAAATGAATACTCAGACAGGAAAATGAGAGACTGAACCCCAGTTGAGGAAAACTTCCCTGTGGACTCACATTGGTAATGCGGCCAACATTCATGCCAAGGCCAGCAGATCGTTCCAAGACTCTTTTTTTCTTTTTAAGATCCTCAATACAAACAACCCAACCAATCATGTTTTTGTGTTCAAAACAGTTAGTGCCTCCAAAGAAGGTTGGGGAGGCCCACTTCAAACCTAAAGGAACACAACCCGAGTCATTGTAATGTTAAACCTGGTGCTTTTGTTTTCTACCCCAATCCCAGTACTAACATATTAATAAAACTTTGGCAGACAGAAAATCTTCTTCTAACTTTTTAAGGAAATGAACATTTAATAGTATAATCCCAAGAACATGTTCTGCTTATTTATTTGGAAAAATAGAAGCTAGGGACCACTCTTTATCCCATGACAATCTACTTATGAGAGAAAACAATTACAATCATTATCATGACTTTGAAAAATATAACCTTTAAAAATACTTATATTGATAAGCTTAAAAAAAATACCATTAGTTAAAAACATTGTTAAGGGAGCTTTTTTGTCTTACCTGTATTGGTTCAACTTCTGGTGAGAGTATATGCTGACAGAAAATCTAGAAGCTATGGCTTTTAGGGAATTAAGAAAAGCAACAAAATAGAATTGATTTGGAAAGATTTTGGATAAGCAATCTGGAACAGGATTAAAAAAGCAGTGAGTTCCAAAAAATAAGATACCCACAAATCAAGATTATCCTGAAAGGGAGTAAAAAAGCACTGAGACGAACCATTGTGGCAGGAATATATAGAGAATGCCTGACCAGCTGTGTGGCCACAAGTAAAGTAAGTGTAACTCAGGTACAGCCTAAGAAGTTATCAGCAATCAAAAAGGGTCAAAAGTTTTCTCAATCTCTCTTCCATTTTTTCTCCTCTTCAGGATTTTCAACGTTTTCACATCCCTAACCTTCTTACCCAAGACTGCACAAAATGATGGTCTTTGGCTCTAGTTATCAGAAGCAGCTACAGCAGTTCAAGTGATCCATTTCTATTCCTCTAATGTTTTAGCCTCTATTCTTCAGTGCTCCTGAGTCTAAAGTATGAAAATAGCAAACTTTCTGCCCAGCCCACCTTAAGGTAACTGCTGCACTGGCACCTCCTCAGTACTAGCTGCAGGGCTGCTTCTGTTTTCAGTTGCCTTCTGTCTTGCAGACAGAGGCTCTAAAGACAAGCAACTTTTAAGGCTCTCCCACATCTGCCACATTTGGCCCATCCAGGTTGACTGCTTTCTTGTGTGGGATTCAGGGAAACAGCTCCATAGCCTCAAATATTAATAATTGAAGTTTTACAGACCATAGGCATGGTTGTAGTGTACAGACCTCTAACTTCATTTAATTAGGCACAAATGATCAAATAATGCATAACATTCTTAAGTTTCCTCCATCCACTCACCCTTGTCGAGCACCTAAGATTATTAATACATTTACTACAAAGTATCTAACATGCCACACCATAAACATTTTTGCTTTCCATCAAAATTATTTGCAAATGTACTAGTGTTGCGATACTGAGGCAGCAGAGTCTCACTAAAAGGGGTGAGTCTTCCAAGAACAGCAGAGTCTCACTAAAAGGGGTGAGTCTTCCAAGAACAGCAGAGTCTCACTAAAAGAGGTGAGTCTTCCAAGAACATGTGCGTATGCTGGCTCTAGCAGTCTCACAGACCCTGTCAGCCTAGAGGTCCTACTCCAAGCGCAGAGCATGCTAAAAGCAGCCCACTGAAAGCAGAGGAGGATGGCTCAAACATTTGGGACCCAGAAAATATATTTAGGAGGAGTGACTGCAGAGGAAAACCGCATTCTGAGCATCTTCCTGTCCATCCAAACACACTTGGGTAATGTGCATTTTGAGGGAACAAGTAGGTGGGCTTTACCAGTGACTTCATCACCTGTCTATACCAGGGAGAATCAAACAGAAATAGGCAGAATTCCCAAACAGGGAAGACTGAAGCAGAAAAGTTAAAATATGAGACTATATAAAGCTCGGTAATACGGGAAAACACTAACTTCCACTGTTTCAAAGAAAGGCTTCCAAGCTAAAGCTTGTATGAATCAGTAAAGCACTTCATGAGAAAAGTTATCATGCAGTTTTCATGGCCATCAGGACAACAAGAGGCTTCCCCCTCTTTGTCCCTCTTCTCTGCCACGCTCTGCCTCTCTGGGTAATCTGAGTTTTAAGAACCTAGGTAGTTCTGCTGTGCAGGCAGGCAGTGATTCCAGCCTCTCATCGTCAGGAGGAAGAGCAGGTTCTATCAGATAGTATTTAGGAAGGGGACTATGACATGCTCACAGTCCTAGCAGACAGGCAAGAAAAGAGAAAATGTGGTTTTCTTAGATGAAAACACTAAAACTCCACCCCTACAAGGGGTATGTATGAGTGATGGGGGTGGAGCCTGGACATAAGCAGTTGTCCTCTGATTCCAGCTACAGCATTACTGATGGTTGAAGATCTGCTAGGTCATGTAGCTGAGGAGATAGGATGGGATTTAAAAATTAGATCATGCTTAACAGCAAATGTTAAACTTTGCATTCTTTGATTTGAAATTTAAGCGCTGAATCCCCCTGGAGAACTTAACAGAGGAGGTGGGACCATAATCACAAGGCACACATGGGAAAGAGGGAGGAACCTACCATACTCTTGTCATGTGAGCCCATGCTTTGTGGTTTGTTGGAGGAGCAGTGGAGGGAAGTCCCTGCCAGTTGCAGCTCTCAGAGGAAAAGAAACACCCCATGGGGCACTGGTTCCAGTTAACATTCTTAAGAGGAGCAGAGGTTAAGGTAAGGCTGTTGCTTTAGAAAGGAAGGTGTTTCCTTATGCTTTTGCCTCTAGGTTCTGTGCAAATCTCTCTAAATTCAATATGGCTATGAGCAACACAGATTAACATCAAGTTCAAACTGAAGACATTTACAAATGCTCCTTTGTAAAAAGCTAGGTAATAGCACTGAAATAGGAATAGAAGGGCCAGGGACTTACTCTCAGCAGGAAATGAATCTAAACTGACTTTGTATAGGATTGAGTATTGTCCCACTCCTCTCCTCATAACAGTAACCCTAAAAGTGTCCCTTCCTTTAAAGGTAGATTATAGGAAAGAGATTGACAAAAGTTCCCAAATAATTGGGCAACAGAATTTTCTGAGAAGATGAACACAGCAGAAAAACTGCAGCTGATGCCATGTGGTCTGGTTCCATCCCCATCAGTGTCTTCATGGACCCCATTGGGTCCAACAAGTAACTCCTCAGGGAGTAAGAAAAGTTAGGCTCACATCTTCTTCTTCCCACAGCCCCATTGACACATGTGCCAGCAGTACATTTAGGGGATTTGTGACTGTAACTCAGTTTTAGCTTTTTTAAAGCAAATCAAAATTATGATATTTCCCCCCAAATCACCCACCAGCATGGCTCATCACATGAATGACTTGGTAAGCCACTTTGCTTCAGAGCAGAAGGCAAGCACTAGAGTGTATCAGGAAGAAAAAGGCCTCTGCGTGTTACGCCACTTCCTTCTTCTGCCCACTCCTCAGGGGCAAAAAATTAGTTCTACATACTATATTTGAAAGACTAATTTAAAAAAAATAAAAATGACAATTTCCCTGTCAAGATCACATGAACATAATAGTAAAACAAAGTCCTTGGGGAGGGTAGGTGGATGCAGAACAGACTTCTAAGCTATAGTCAGCCTCCTTCTTGGTGTGGGTGATTGATGTCTCTTGGAGGATAGGCTGTTTCTGTTGCCCCATTTCTAGGTCCTCTTGCTCCAATTCTTTCCTTTGTAGCTGTTCTTAGGTTTAGTGTTGGGATCACAATTTGGAATTCAACAGAGAGCTTCTGCAGGTGATGAGAGAGAGGAAGGGGACAGGAAAGGAGGGATGAAAAATTAGTCTTCTTCATCCTCACTGATATCATAAGCTGCAGCCTTGTGCCTGGAGAGATTTGCTGGGGAGGAAGGTGGGGAAGTCTTGCCAGAGAAGGGCCATCGGAAAGAGGGGGAAGGAGAGCGTTCCCGAGTAGGGCTGCTGCTGGGACTCTGCTTTGGACTGATGGCCTGCAGCATCCGACCTTTTCCCTCTTTCAGCATATGTTTCTGGGGAGACCAAAAGGAAGAGTTAGAAGAAACTTATGGATCCTACTAAATCAATGCTAGAACATCTGAGACTTCAAATTATCATGAGTGCCCTCTGTAATGTTAAAAGTATCAAATAAGCCAGAGGAGGGACATAGCTATAATTCTAAGCAATTTCCTCCCTAAAGTGGTCTATACTATACTATTTATTTAAGGGTTCCCACCTCCTATGCATAGTCATCAAATTCTTGTCTTCTATGTAAAAGGAATTCTTAGAAGCCTACTTAGTCTATAGTCCAGGTTCCAGGCAAACACAAAGGAACTGTTTAATAACTCAGACAAAAGGGTATTTAGCCCAGTTTTAGAGTTCTCTGAAAAGGAAAATCCACATTCTTCCTGAATAATCTATTCTAATATCCAAACACCCTCATAGTCAGATCCTTCCTGATACCTAACCAAGGTCTCACTTGCTGACTCTTTGGTTTAAAAAGACTCTGCTACTCCTCAAGGACAGAATTCCTACCTTACCCAGGGATCCTACAGCAGCTATTTGTAATGGAGGTAGTTTTCTTTTTACTGTTCTTTATTCTTTCCTTTCCTCCTATCTAAAGTTATAATGTAGAAATAAGCTGAAAAAGGCTTATTTGCTTATATATTGTCACCAGATTTCAAGGTTGATAGCTGGCAAAATTATTTAAGAGAATGTGTAACCTCTTTCTGTAAAGATTTTAAAGAACTTTCTGGAGATAGCTGAAACAGTTCTGCCCAGACAATGATAATAGCTTAGCTAACTTCTTAATGTTTCTGTCCCTTTCTGTTCAAGGGTTCTATAATTCTTTCTTTTTTTTTTTTTTTTTTTTTTCTGAGAGAGTCTCACTCTGTCACCTCAGCTAGAGTGCAATGGCATCATCATAGCTCATTGCAACCTTCAACTCTTGGGCTCAAGCAGCCCTCCTGCCTCAGCCTCCCAGAGTACTAGGATTACAGGCGTGAGACACTGCACCCAGCCGAGGTTCTATAATTCTTACCAAAACATTGAAATTCCCTGAATTTGTCTGAAATTTTCTAACTCGTCCAGTGGGAAAGAACATACCAGCGCTCCTTCCGGACCAAACATTTCCAGGAAACTTCCAATGAATTCTCGGGACTTCTCCTCCCATTTCTGAATGAGGTCAATGCTTTTTTCCTCTACCTTCTGAACAAATTCTTTTGACTTTTCTTCCACGTCTTTCACTTTCTTCTTTACCTTGTCAACTCGCTCCTGCAAGTGGTATTTCTTCTCCTAGGGAAAGCAATAACTATTTTGAGAAATAATATTTATCCTGACCTTCCCTACTAAAGGAGAAAGAAAAAATACTCAAGTACTCTATTGACACTCTTTTCAGTCTTTAGAATTTTGTTTTGCTTTCCCTCACACTTCTTTAGCACAATAACTGATAAGATATGCTTTGGACAGTCACCTTATACAAAAGTTTCATAATTCTAATATTGTGGGAGTTAGCTAAGCTATTATCATTGTCTGGGCAGAACTGTTTCAGCTATCTCCAGAAAGTTCTTTAAAATCTTTACAGAAAGAGGTTACACATTCTCTTAAATAATTTTGCCAGCTATCAACCTTGAAATCTGGTGTCATCGCCACTGTATGAAACTTACATAGAAGGCAGAAGTAAAACAGGACTAAATATACAGGCTGGGCCCAGTAGTAGAGAAGTAGCCAAATAAAGTCAGATTTTTAAGATAAAACATAAATTTGGAACATAAACATGCCCAACATGACCCAAAGCTCATTCTAGATGGAGATATAGAGTCAGCAAAAAGATCACTGCACAATATTGCCAAGAATAAACCAATTATAATAGATCAAAAGTGCAAGTACTAGATCTTTAATTTATTATACTTGATTTATTTCCTCCTATCACTGGCTTATTCTATGATTTTCGATGAGGTATGTGTTTTATTTTTTAGTATTTGGAGGTCCCTTTACTCTTTGGTCTTACTGAGTTTCTTAAAGATAAGGAAAAATCTATTTTATAAAAAAAAAAAAAAAAAGGTGGCCGGGCACGGTGGCTCACGCCTGTAATCCTAGCACTCTGGGAGGCCGAGGCGGGTGGATCGCTCAAGGTCAGGAGTTCGAGACCAGCCTGAGCAAGACCGAGACCCCATCTCTACTAAAAATAGAAAGAAATTATCTGGCCAGCTAAAAATATATATAGGAAAAAATTAGCTGGGCATGGTGGTGCATGCCCGTAGTCCCAGCTACTCGGGAGGCTGAGGCAGTGGGATCGCTTAAGCCCAGGAGTTTGAGGTTGCTGTGAACTAGGCTGACGCCACGGCACTCACTCTAGCCCAGGCAACAGAGCGAGACTCTGTCTAAAAAAAAAAAAAAAAAAGGAATACTGAACAGATACTTTATTTTAAAAAAAAAGATAAGGAAAAATGGTATGAACCTTCTGGTGGGGGCTGGGGGGTTAGAGGGGATGTTTAGTCAAATGAAAAATATTCTCATAATTTCTGGATCATAAAGAGGAAAGGGAATACCTTTAGGGTTTTCAAATACCTGAGTCCTATGAGAAAATAGATAAAGATTCTATAGTAGGTGAATTAATAAGAGCTAGCATTTATCTATATGGATAAATCATAGTTAGATGAAACAATTTCACCAACTCTCATAGCATAATTCACAGAGACAGGAGCAGGTGAGAGAGCATGGGAAACTGGTCATGTAGAAGATATAGTTAGCACCTTTCTTCTTTTAAAACCAACTTTATTAAAGTATAATTTACATACAAAATACATAGTGTTTCTAAAGAGCAATATTAAGCTAAGATAAACTTAACCTTTCATAAATCAAAATTTACAACTTAGGTCCATGTGGGGAAATCACATGCAAAATATTGTGTGTCACCATCCACACAGGAAGAGGATCCAAAGCTTTCGTCAGATTTTCAAAAGGTCATCCAATCAAAAAGAAAAAAAAAGTTAAGAGCCACTGTTTGAAATGTACTGATATAAGTACTGTACTATATAAATACAAATTCTTATTTAGTTAGTTGGCTGTGTATCCTTATAGTAATGTATTGATACTAGACCATGAGAGCAGAAACTTTCCATTTTATTCCCTTTGTAAAGAGTTTAAATAATGTTACCTACACAGAGGCATTCATTTAGCTTTTGGGAGTAATAATTACAGCAGACTGAAAAGCAAGTTTAGCTCAGACAGAGTGAAAAGCAATGTGTGTCCTTGTAGAGGCAGGGAACTCTGGGATGAGGATGGAACTCACATTGATAAAGCTGACATTGAGCTCCTTTGCTGTGTATCCCCTCTGTAGGTTCCGTCTCGCATACACATCATAGTCCCGGACAATTCGGGTGATAATGTCTGATGTGGAGATACCTTCTGTCCTCTGTGTTGGAGCAAACATGCCTAACTCAAGAACACATATAGACAAACACTGTGAAGTTCTGGTTAGCTCAGGTAGTAAGAACAGATGGAAACTGGGAGCAACATTCCTTTCCTTTCCTCAAAAAGCAGAATCTCTTATCACCAAGTGAAGTTTAGACATATGGAAGGAGGACTGAATCAAATACTAGGAGTAAGAAAAGGAGGAGCTATAAGGCACTAATATTAAGAAAATTATGGGACTGGGTAAGGGTTTCCTGAAATTAAGAGAGATATCAAAAGTAGATGTTTAGACCAAGAATCAGTGAGTATCAGTGCTATGCTCACCTTCACCTTTTATTCAAAGTGTGACCTGAAAGAGGAGGTTGAATTTCTCAGTGTTCACATTTTCCTGTGTAAAGTAGCAATATGGCTGAATCTCTGTAGCTGCCCTAAGACTCCATAAAATGAAGATGCACATCAACTTACTCACCTGCTTCCTTGATGTGCTTATAAACATCATCACTCCCAGCAGAAGAATAAGGGATGTCATCATGGGCTACAAAATCAATCTGAAAATAAGGAAACATCATTTAAAACCCAGAATAACTGCCTTCAGAAAGACCCAGTAAATATTCCCAGGCCCAGAAAAAGGACAATAAACAGAGACCAGGCCTCAAATGGACCTTTTTCCTAAACCTCTCTTTGCTTTGCTTATAAATTTCACAATCCTTTCACAAACCACCCAACCTAATTATTTATGGATTATAAATACAAAGTTAGCCAGCTGATTTTCTAGCTATTTCTCCTGGTCTACTGGAAGTACTCTCTCACCCTGTATACCAGTCACCACACTGGTCAATAGGGCCATAGGATTTGCTGGTGAGCTAGTTAGTGGGTGGAGCCTAGGAAAGAAGGAAAGCTCTCTATCCTCGTGGGTCTGTAAGGATTCGTCAAATAAGAGTTTCTAAAAGTATAAGAAAGAGGTCACTTTGTTAACTGGTTTCTCTCTCAGTCCACAAGAAAAGGAGGAATATAAAAATAGCAACCAAGAGCCCTTTTACCGGAATAGATACATCTATACTCCTAAGAAATGCAAATCCCAAAGCCATATAATAAAAAAAAAAGACTTTTAGATCTATCATTTTACTACCATCAATATCCTTTGCAAGAGTAAGAAGAGATTAATAGCACTGGATCAATAATCTTTTTGAGAGCCATGCCAAACCTCACCTATTTCCTCCTTCCTGAATACGGCCTTTTGCTAATATAATCACTAACACCACTATATCCAACTCCCAGAGGCCACTGTAGTATGAAGCATGCTCATTGGGACTGTGTCAGGAACTCTCAGCTAATATCTCAATTACCCAAGAACAACTTGTCTGGGATCCACAGGCAGCAAGGGAAAGCATGGGGGCAAGCAAGGCTTGTGGTTGAGTATATAGCGCTAACAAGAAGAGAGAAGCTGGAAGTTCCTCTAACCTCATACTTCCGCCTGGGCCTGCCTGGCTCTATTGCTGAAAATAATCTTGCTCATTACCTTTGCTGCCACTGGCTGCTAAAAGCTAGAGAACTATAAAAGGTCTGTCCTAATCCTAAATAATTATAACAAAATATCCCCTAACTTCAGGACTGCCCAAGCATGCTTTAGAAGCACTTTGGCTACCTTTGTTCTTTCCTGCCTCACTGAACAATTCACCTCACTGAACATTCCATACATCCCTGCAGAGAACTGACAATATGCTTGCTGGTTCCTTGAGCTTGAAGGCCTCCAACCTGGCCTCTAAATCTTCTCATCTTTTGTAGGAAACCTGTTACTTTAATGTGGGAGAAGTAAAAGGAGGTAAGGGGTTTTATAATAACCTTTATAAACTGAGTAAATGGGAGAAACAACCTTAATTTCTGATCCCACATAATTTCTAGCCCAAAATCAAAGCTCTGAAACTAAATTTCAGTCAACGCTATAGAAATCTATGCTAATCTGTCTTGTCTCCTGGAATATGAACTTCTTAAAAGCATGGCTGGGGCTATGGATATTCTAAAGAAACCGGCATGCTGTAAGGGTGGACAGTGGACATATGTCTGGTATGGGAGAAAAAAGTCACATAATGGAAGAGTTCAATTCCTAGCCCTGCTAATAGTATCACCTGCAACAGGTTATTTGGTCTCTCTAGGCCTTGTTCCTTATATGTAAAGTGGAAATAGTAAGTATCCCACAGGATTGTTGTGACAGGAAATATAATGGATGTAAAAGTGTTTGTAAGCCATCAAACCCCATGTAAATGTCATGGGTTACTAGTGTTATTAGTAATATCACTGTCATCGCCACTGTATGAAACTTACATAGAAGGTAGAAGTAAAACAGGGCTAATGGAAAACTAGGCCAAGTATCAGAAGCCTTGAGAGTGGAGGGGATTCTGGAGCAAGGAATGGGGACCTATGCCCAGTTTCTTACCCTGTGTTCTGCCAGGAACTCGGGTGTCAGGGTCCAGGGGGCATTCCTCACCACCTCATCCACGTAGCGGCAGTGCTGCACTGCATCATAGCGCTCATTTTCATTCATCACCGTAAAGCCTTTGAAGTTGTGTGTTAGCTCATCACTGCAGACTGAGTTCACCACATCATAAAGTTACAAGTCAAGGTCCCCTATGCTTAACCACTCCTCAGTCACCACCCTCTCCCATCTTATCCCACTTCCTAGGACTGCAACCATCCTCCCCACTTAGAGAAAAATCTGCTGGATGTAGCTTAGTTTGGGTAACAGTGCTTTTCCTAACCCAAGACATACCTTCAGGAGCAACACTCATGAAATAGTATATTCACACTTTGGAGAAGAGAGGGTTCGAGAGGGGACTAAGATCTTTGACTCTGAAATGAACCTACTGTGCATTTCTGCATCAATTAAGTTTTAACAAATGGATTCCTATTTTATTTTAGTAGGACTGGACTGAAGCAAATAACTTTTGCTTGGCAGACTTTGTATTTCAGTTGATTCCAAATGATAAACCGAAATCTAGAGCACACGCTGTTCTCAAGCAGGCAATAGGGGTCATTGTTGCTTCTGTGGCTGCGGAAACTCAGCTTAAAACAATGAGATAAATACGGGACATCACAGATCAATGAACTTAGAGCTTCTCTCTCAGGCATAGGTTGCCAGTATCTCACATGCTCTATGTTTTAAAGAGGCTGTACTACACCCCTCATTTAAAACCTGGAATAATATACTCAGGTTATAAAGATAGGAGAGAGCAAAAGTCTTCTATAATCTTTTTCTGAACAGCACTTCAGTTGTTTTCTTACCTCCCACGATGAGGTATGTATTGGGGAAAAGGTTCTTTGCTTGCATCAGAGCCCGGGCATGACCAGAGTGAAATAAGTCAAATATTCCATCTGCATAAACTCTCACAGGCCGCTCACCTGAATCCAAATGAAAGAATTTATCACATTTGGAAAAAGAAAGGAAAGAAACAAAAGAAAGGAAGAAAGAGAATTTATCACAAAAATACATTTATTCAATACCTCATATCTGACAAATGCAAATGGCACTGTGTGATTTTTCCATCACTGCATACCTCTCTTAAGATGTTCTCTGGGTTTTCATACTAATTTGGGGGTGAGTTGGGGTTGTAAGAAAAATACACTTAACATTTACTACAAAGACACTCTTGACATTATCTCCACTAATTCTTTGTTAGCCTGGTTGTACCAAACTTCTCAGATACTCTCCAAAAAAAAAAAAAAGTATGACTGCTTTTTCTTAAAGTTATTTTAGGAGTGAAAAGGAAGAGTTATTCAACAGATATATGTCCTAAACTTCAAAGTCCTCACCTTCAATTTATGAATTTTCAGTTATGTTTAAATAGAGTATAGTCAAACTCTACTCTGGTTGCTTGTTCTCTCATTTTCAACTGACTTGATTTTCAATGCTTTCCTTTGAAAATAAACCTCCCTACTATTGCCCAGAGAGCAAGGAGTGATCCAGAGGGTGAGACTGAAAAACAGGGAGGATAAGTGTCTAAGTAGGCCAGTTATCAATTTATTGCTTCTCAACCCCAGATTCACCCTTCAATTCTACTCTGTTAAAACAGAACTCCTTCAAGCATTTCTCCTTTATAGTGAGCATGATATTAACACTTTCTCAGTAGAGGGTGATATACTAAATACTAAAAAATCAAATATAAATACTTTAGGACTTTTCATTATAGCTTTTCCTCTTCTCCTCTCCATTAGTGAGAAGAATAGAGAACAGATCGTCAACTTATTTTTAGTGGTAGTGGCCTACGAAAGAGAAGCCAGGAAATGATCTCTTGAGGTATAAGACTAAAATTCCAAAGCCAAATAAACACATTAAGAATTGAAATTGACATAATGGTTCATCATGCTTCAATGATAAATCTAAGGAGTCCAAATAACTTATCCCCACTATGTGAATAGAGAAAGAGCTATTTCACTGTAGCAGCAGAAAATGACAGTAGGAGCATCTACATCATTCTGAGAAAGAAAGGCCAAAGCTTCATCAGATATACTACATTGAAGATGGGAATAAGCTACATCTCCCTCTTGTCTTAATGGCAGGGAATCAAGGAGGAGGAAATTGGTTCTCAGGAAATTTATAGACTTTTCTTTTCAAATAGCTTTACCCATAAGCAAGTAGCTTTTAAACTGAGAAATCATACAGTGCTGATAGGAATATCAGCAACTTTTAAGAAGGGCGATTAGGTAATATCTATCAAAAAACAAACGCCAAATGCTTATACCCTTTGGCCCAGCTATTCCGATTCTAGGAATTTATTTCATAGATATACCGGTAAATATGTATGTCATTCATTGCAGTATTGTTTGTAATAGCAAAAGTTTGGAAACAACCTGAATTTTAATGGAAGATTAAATATACCATAATACACCCACTAAAAGGTGGGAGGATATATAAACTATTTCTTTAGAAATAGTTTATTCTAGTTTATTCACAAGAAATTGGTAATGCCAGATGCCTGTGAAAGGGATATTGGGTGGCTGTGAGACAGGGGTTGAAAGGAAGACATTTCACTTTATGCCCTTTTTGTACTTTATAGATGTTAAACCATGGGAATGTATTGATTTTCTAATATAGGAAATAAATCTTAAAGTAAAATAAATACATCAATACAATGAAAAACTGAGAAATAATGTAATAAATTTAAGAGTCAGAGAGGTTACAGTTCAAGCTCGCCAATCAGCTTCCTTCCTCTGTGACCTTAACTTCCTTAAGCCTGTTTTCTCATCTATAAAACAAAGCAAAATAAAACAAAATCTAAGTACTATAATCCCTCTTCTATATCCTAGAAATCATGACCATGAAGCAACATACTTCTATTTTTCCAAAACAAGTCCAGAGGGCCTATGACCTCACTTTATTTGATCCTAAAAGCCAAAAGATATAATATAAAAGTTAAGAATATTTTGTTGTTTCTTTGCTATTAGACAGCATATAGCAGGGAGATTACTCAGGAAACAAACTGCCTGGATGGTGGCAATAGCATAGAATGCTCTTGATCGTGTGACTATTTGCCAGCACAGAATCATCCCACATGAGGCCAAGTGCATCACTGAACCCTTTCTTGGACCAACCCCAGACACGCCCCTTGCCCTCTTCAGTGTTTCCCTAGCCTCCGACCATCTCAATTACCTATATGACTTAATCCCAAATCTCTGGCAAACCCAGGCTGGCATATTAACCAAATGGCCAGAAGGGGTCACTGTTGAACTAGTCTGAGAAGAAAGCAAGCATTAGCCACTCTTTCACAGAGTGGCGAGAATAACCACACTCCCTGGTTTACCTCTGTTGCCTCAGCATGGTATTAAGAGCAACCTCTTTTCACTCTTAAAATTTTCCTGGTTTGGACTACAAATTACATGGCTGAACTACTGCTGGCTAAGTAACTATATGTCCTCTTGTAGACAGAACAAACCTGGGTTTCAATTTATTGTCTCTTTTGATATAGTCTCCCAAATATCTACCACAGAAACATTTTGTCCCCAACAGATTTCCATTTCTATTCAGACTCTCCCTTATTCTTCCTTTCTCTGGGTGAAAATATTGCTGATTTTTTTCATCATCAAAAAGATTCCCAGAGCTGATCTTCTCATTTCTCAAGTCATATTTTTTTCTTTGAGTAGAGAATTTTCTCCTAGATTATACAAACTTCCCTCTTGAATTCCCTTAACCTCTCTAGTGAAAACATAAGGAAGGATTGGGGGGATGCCCCTTGTACTCATTATTGGTTTAAAATTCGCTAACTGTGGGATATGTGGATTCTTTATTGGTTTATTCCTTGTCCTGCACTGGCATGAATACAGTTAGCTACTTGGTTATTTAACATAAAACAGAATAGACAAAATAAGCTGTAAGAGAAAAACTGGAGATTGAATAAGACTGGCAAACTTCATAGGCTAATTTGCTACTGTTTGTTCTACCTAAAATGCAATCATTTTGCCAATGGCCTTCTGTTATTTATAACTAATGCCTATAATGAGTAGCACCACTCCAGAGTGAAAAGAATACAAGGATGGAAAAATCTAGATTTTAGTTCCAATTCTATCACTAATTATCTATTTTATTGTAGAGAAGCCTTCATTACTTAGTTTCTGTGGATCTTAATTTCCTTTTGTATATAATGAAGAGATTATAAAGCATATAATCTCAAAAATGACTTACTTATAAAATTCGATTACTCTAAAATTTTAAAGCCCGGGCACAGTGGCTCACGCCTATAATCCCAGCACTTTGGGAGGCCGAGGTGGAAGGACTGCTTGAGCCCAGGAGTTCAAGATCGGCCTGAGCAACATAGTGAGACCCCCACCTCTAAAAAAAAAAAATAGGAAAATTAGCTGGGTGTGGTGGCACACGCCTGTATTCCTAGCTACTCAAGAGGCTGAGGCAGGAGGATCACTTGGACACAGGAGTCTTTTTTTAATTTTCTGTAGAGAAAGGCTCTTGCTATGTTGCCCAGGCTGGTCATGAACTCCTGGCCTCAAGCGATCCTCCTACCTTGGCCTCCCAAAGTGCTGGGATTATAGGTATGAACCACCATGCCCAGCCTAAAGCAAGTATTTTTAAAAAGCTGGAAAATTATAGTATCAGTAAATATAAAATTAAGTGATAAGCATTTCCCAACTTGGGATATTTTTGTCCCCTATCAATCAGCAGGGTCATAGCTGACAGAATGTAGAAAGATTGTGGGGAAAACTTCTGAAGGCTATGAAAAATGTGACAGTCTAACATATTATTTGGACCTTTATAAAAATATACAAGTTCATAACCTAGCTTAGGCTAATATCATTGTTTGTGCTTCACTATATCTCACAGCTATGATAACAGCCCAGAAAATAAGTATACGAAACTAAGAAAAAAATAAAATTTTATACATTAGAGTTACCCTTCTAAATAGAACATCAAGGCAGACGGGAGGAATCGCATCCTCCACCTGCTAGCCTGCACAAGTAAACTGAGGGAAGTATATAGACAGTAGGTGTGTATTTGATAAATACAATAGAATGCTAAAAACAATAGTAAAACAACAAAATAATAAAGTAGGTATTTACTTACAAGGAGTTCCTTTCCTGGCTTCTTCCATAGTTACCCTGACATAGGGCTTACTAAGGTCAACTTCAATTTCATCAGAAAATGGAGCTGGCTGCCGTAAGCCCTTAAGAAGAGGGAAGTGAAGGAAAAGAAAAATGGCAGCTTTAAAGAACAATCAGATATTCAATGTGCTGTGACTAATTCATCCTAAAACTTTATAACGTGAAAAAGAAAAAAAAAGTATTCCAAGTGACAAGTGAAAGTTGCAACCTTTTACAAAATGGGTAAATCATGGCATGAAAAAATAAATGTCTTGCTGGTCATTTCAGGGTAAGACTGAGTGATAGGGCTGGGAATCTAAGCACAACTAACTGGGTCCAGAATGATGGCTTCTCTGCAGCATGGCAGAACAGACAACCCTGTACCATGTGACAAAACTGCCAAGGTGTATTTTCATACCACTTCAACTACGTGACTGGGAAGGCAAACAGCCGTTATCTTATGAGTGCTTTATTAAATATAATTATCAGTGTGTAATGCTTTATATTGTAAATATGTTCTAATGCTCATAACAGCCCTGTGAGGCAAGTGGTACCATAGTTAGTACTCAATTTAAAGATGAAAGAGACAAGGTTTGGAGAAGTTATATAAATTGTATGCAGTTACTCAGAGACAAAGTCCAAATAAGAATACAGGTATGCTCATTTCTTTATACATAGCTTCACTTAAGAGTTTTTGTTAAATTTATTCCTAAAATTTTATTCCACTTGATGCTTTTGTGAATGAAACTGTTTTCTTAATTTTATTTTTGGATTATTCTTTGCTAGTACATAGCAGTGCAATTGATTTGTGTATGTGTAATTGCAATTGATTTCTGTATATTGATCTTACATCCTGTCACTTTGCTAAACTCAATTATTAGTTCCAATAACAAAAGTTGTTTTTATTTTGTAGATTCCTTAGGATTTTCTACACATGAGCTCACGTCATCTGTGAATAAAGGCAGTTTCACTTATTCCTTTCCAGTCTGGATATCTTTTATTTCCTTTTATTGCCCCTCATTGCACTGGTCAGAGCTTCTAGTACAATGCTGAAAAGAAGTGGCAAGGACAAATATCCTTGCCTTGTTCCCAGTCTTAGGAGAGAAGCATGAAATCTTTCACTATTATATATGATATTAGCTATAGGTTTTTCATAAATGCACTTTATCCAGTTGAGAAATTTCCTTTCTGTAGTTTGTTGACAGTTTTTATAATGAATGAGTGTTGAATTTTTCTGGATCTATTGAAACAATCATATGTTTTCCTTTATTTTATTAATTATGATGTATTATATTAATTGATTTTAGAATAAAACCAACCTTGTATTCCTAAGTAAAACCCGTTGGTCATGTTATATAAACCTTTTTATACGTTCCTGGAGTCAATTTGCTAATATATTGTTAAGAATTTTTAAAATTTTTTCATTTTTAATTATTATGGGTACATAATAGTTATCTATATTTATAGGGTACATGTGACTTTTGGATACAAGTATACAACATGTATTAATCAAATCAGGGTAATTGGGGTGTCTATCACTTCAAGTATTTATCATTTGTGTTAAGAACATTCCAATTCTACTTTTTTAGTTACTTTAAAGTATACCCTAACTTATCATTGATTATAGTCACTTTGTTGTGCTATTAAATATTGTTCATTCTATCTATCTAACTATATTTTTGCACCTATTAACCATCCCCACTTTATCCCCCTTTCTCCACTACCCTTCCTGGCTTCTCATAACCATCATTCTATTGTCTCCATGAGATCAATTGTTTTAACATTTAGCTCCCACATGTGAGATCACACAATACTGGTCTTTCTGGGCTTGGCTTATTTCACTTAAAATAATGTTCTCCAGTTCCACCCATGTTGTTGCAAATGGCAGGATTTCATTTTTCATGGCTATATAATATTCCATTGTGTATGTGTACCACCTTTTTTTATCCATTCATCTCCTGATAGACACTTAGGTTGATCCCAGATCTTAGCTATTGTGAATAGTGCTGCAATGAAGACAAGAGCACAGATACTTTTTTGATATACTGATTTTGTTTCTTTTGAATAGATACCTAGCAGTGGGATTGCTAGGTCATATAGTAGTTCCATTTTCAGTTTTTTGAGTAACCTCCATACTGTTCTCCATAGGGGCTGCACTAATTAATTTGCATTCCTACCAACAGTGTGTAAAAGGGTTCCCCTTTCTCCACATCCTTGCCTATGTTCGTTAATTGCCTGTCTTTTTGATAAAAGCCATTTTAACTAGGGTGTAATGATATCTCATTGTAGTTTTGATTTGTGTTTCTCTGATGACTAATGATGTTGAGCATTTTTTCATATACCTGTTGGCCATCTGTATGTCTTCTTTTGAGAAATGTATGTTCAGATCCTTTGCCCATTTTTTAATCAAATTATTTTATTTTTTTCCTATTGAGTTGTTGGAGTTCCTTATATATTCTAGTTATTAATCCATTGTCAGATGGGTAGTTTGCAAATGTTTTCTCCCATTCTGTGGGTTGTTTCTTCCCTTTGTTGATTGTTTCCTTTCCTATGCAGAAGCTTTTAGCTTTATGTAATCCCATCTGTCTAATTTTGCTTCAGTTGCTTATGCTTTGAAGCTATTATTCAAGAAGTCCTTGCCCAAACCAATGTCCTGAAGTGTTTCCCTAATGATTTCTTTTAGTAGTCTCAGTTTCAGGTCTTAGATTTAAGTACTTAATCCATTTTGATTTTATTTTTGTATATGGTGAGAGATAAGGGTTTGGTTTCATTCTTCTGCATATGGAATGGAATATCCAGTTTTCCCAGCACCATTTATTGAAGAGACTGTCTTTTCCCCAATGTATGTTCTTGGCATCTTTGTTAAAGATAAGTTCACTATAGATATGTGGATTTATTTCTGGGTTTTCTAGTCTATTCCATTGATCTATATGTCTGTTTTTGTGCTAATACCAAGCTGTTTTGGCTACTATAGCTCTGTAGTATAATTTGAAGTCAGGTAATGTGATTCCTTCAGTTCTGTTCTTTTTGCTCAGGATGGCTTTGGCTTTTCTGGGTCTTATGTGGTTCCATATAAATTTTACAATTATTTTTTCTATTTCTATTAAGAATGTCATTGGTAGTTTGATGGGTATTGCACTGAATTTGTAGATTGCCTTGGATAGTATGGATATTTTAACAATATTGACTTTTGTGATCTACAAGCATGGAATACCTTTCATTTTTTTGTATCTTCTTCAATTTCTTTCATCAATGTTTTATAGTTTTCATTGTAGAGATCTTTCACTTTGGTTAAGTTTATTCCTAGGTATTTTATCTTATTTGTAGCTATTGTACATGGGATTAGTTTCTCAGTTTCTTTTTCAGATTATTGTTGGCATATAGAAATGCTATACTGGTTTTTGTATGTTCATTTTGTATCCTGCAACTTTACTGAATTTATCACTTTTAATAGGTTTTTTTGTGGAGTCTTTAGGTTTTTCTAGATACAAGATAATATCATCTGCAAACAAGGATAATTTGGCTTCTTCCTTTTCAATTTGGATGCCCTTTATTTCTTTCTCTTATCTGACTACTCTAGCTACAACTTACAGTACTATGTTGAATAACAGTGGTGAAAGTGGGCATCCTTGTCTTTTCCCAGATCTTAAGGAAAGCCTTTCAGTTTTTCCCCATTCAGTATAATACTAGCTGTGGATCTGTCATATATGGCTTTTATCACATTAAGGTATATTCCTTCAATACCCAGTTTTTTGACAATTTTTATCATGAAGGGATGTTGAATTTTATCGAAGACTTTTTCAGCATCAATTGAAATGATCATATGGTTTTTGTCCTTCGTTCTGTTGGTATGATGTATCACACTGATTGATTTGTGGAGGTTGAACCATCCTTGTATTCCTGGGATGAATCCTACTTGATCATGATGTTGTTGCTAGTTTGCTAGTATTCTGTTGAGGATATTTGCATCTATGTTCATCAGAGATATTGGCCTATAGTTTTCTTTTTTTGTTGTGCCTTTGTCTGGCTTTGGTATCAGGGCAATACAGGCCTCATAGAATGAGTTTGGGAGTATTCCCTCCTCCTTGATTTTTTGGAATAGTTTAACTAGGATTGGTATAGTTGTTCTTTGAATTGTTGGGTGAATTCAGCAGTGAAGCCATCAGGTCCTGGGCTTTTCTTTGATGGGAGACTTTTTATTATTGCTTCTATCTTGTTACTTTATTATTGGTTTATTCAGGTTTTGGATTTCTTCCTGGTTCAATCTTGGTAGGTTGATTGTGTCTAGGAATTTATCCATTTCTTCTAGGTTTTCCAATTTATTGGCAGTTGCTCATAGTAGTCTTTAACGATCCTTTGAATTTCTGCAGTATCAGTTGTAATGTCTCTTTTTCATTTCTGATTTTATTTATTTGGGTCTTCTCTCTTCTTAGTCTGGCTAAAGCTTTGTCAATTTTGTTTATCTTTTCAAAACCCAACTTTTTGCTTCATTGATCTTTTGTATTTTTTATTTTAATTTCATTTATTTCTGCTCTGATCTTTATTACTTTTCTTCTACTAATTCTGGGGTTTGCTTTTGTTTTTCAAGTTCTTTAAGATGCACCATTAGGTTATTTGAAGCTTTTCTACATTTTGATGTGGGCACTTATTGTTATAAACTTTCCTCTTAGTACTGCTTTTACTGTATCCCATAGGTTTTGATATGTTGGGTTTTCACTTTCATTTGTTTCAAGAAATTTTTTAATTTCCTTCTTAATCTCTTCATTGACCCACTTGTCATTCAGCAGTATATTATTTAATTTCCATGTATTTGTATAGTTTCCAATGTTCCTCTTTTTATTGATTTCTAGGTTTTATTCCATTGTAGTCAGAGAAAATACTTGGTATGATTTTAAGTTTTTTGAAATTTTTAAGACTTGTTTTATGGCCTAACATATGGTCTATCCTTAAGAATGATCCATGAGCTGAGGAGAAGAATGTGTATTTTGCAGCTGTTTGATGAAACATTATGTAAATATTTATTGGGTCTATGTGGTCCCAATGATTTTAAGTATGATTTTAAGTTTTTTGAAATTTTTAAGACTTGTTTTATGGCCTAACATATGGTCTATCCTTAAGAATGATCCATGAGCTGAGGAGAAGAATGTGTATTTTGCAGCTGTTTGATGAAACATTATGTAAATATTTATTGGGTCTATGTGGTCTGTAGTGCAAATTAAGTCCAGTGCTTCTTTGTTGATTTTCTATCTGCATAATTTGTCCAATGCTGAAAGTGAGGTGTTGAGCTCTCCAGTGATTATTATATTGGGGTCTATCTCTCCAGCTCTGATAACATTTGCTTTATATATATAGGTGCTCCAGTGTTACGTGCATATATATTTAGAATTGTTATATCCTCTTGCTGAATTGAATCCTTTATCATTATATAATGACAGTTCTTTGTCTCTTTTTACAGTTTTTGTCTTAAAATCTATTTTATCTGACAGCAGTGTAGCTACTACTGCCCTTTTTTGGTTTCAGTCTATGTGTGTCTATATAGGTAAATCAGGTTTCTTGTAGACAATATATAATTGGGTCTTTTGTTAATCCATTAAGCCACTCTATGTCTTTTGATTGGATAATGTAATCCATTTACATTCAACATTATTATTGATAGGTAAGGACTTACTACTGCCGTGTTGTTATTTGATTTCTGGTTGTTTTGTGGTCCTGTCTTTCTTTCTTCCTTCTTTCCTGTCTTCCTTTGTTAAAGTTTCTCTGGTAGTGTGTTTTAATTTCTGACTTTTTATTTTTTGTGTATCTGTTGCAGGTTTTTTGATTTGAGATTACTATGAGGCCCATAAAAAACATTTTATAACCAATTATTTTAAAAATATGACAACTTTACTCTGCTTAAAAAAAAAACCAAACAAGGAAAGAGAAATCTAAAATAAATTCTCTCCCCCCAGCTTTTTAACATTCTGTTGTTTTCATTTATATCTTTTTACACTATTTCTCAAAAAGTTCTTTTAGTTATTACTTTTGATAGGTTTGTCTTTTAGTCTACCTACTCAAAATATAAATGGCTAGGCCGGGCGCAGTGGCTCACGCCTGTAATCCTAGCACTCTGGGAGGCCGAGGCGGGTGGATCGCTCGAGGTCAGGAGTTCGAGACCAGCCTGAGCAAGAGTGAGACCTCGTCTCTACTAAAAATAGAAATAAACTATCTGGACAACTAAAAATATATAGAGAAAAAATTAGCCGGGCATGGTGGCACATGCCTGTAGTCCCAGCTACTCGGGAGGCTGAGGCAGTAGGATCGCTTGAGCCCAGGAGTTTGAGGTTGCTGTGAGCTAGGCTGATGCCACGGCACTCACTCTAGCCCGGGCAACAAAGCGAGACTCTGTCTCAAAAAAAAAATAAAATAAAATAAAATAAATTTTAAATGGCTTATATACTGCAATTACTGTGAAAATGTATTCTGTATTTGTATAATTACTATTATCAGTGAGTTTTATACCTTCGGATAATTACTTATTGTTCATTAATGTCCTTTTCTTTCATATTGAAGAATTCCTTTTAGCATTTCTTGTAGGACAGATCTGGGTTGATGAAACCTCTTAGCTTTTGTTTGTCTGGGAAAATGTTTATTTCTCCTTCATGTCCGAAGGATATTTTTGCATGATATTATAGTCTACGGCTAAGGTTTTTTTCCTTCAGCACTTTGAATATGTCATGCCACTCTCTCCTGGCCTATAAGGTTACCACTGAGAAGTCTGCTGCCAGACATATTAGAGGACTTTTATCTGTTATTTTCTTCTTTTTTCTTGCTTCCCTAGGACCTTTTCTTCACCTGTGACCTTTGGGAGCTTGATTATTAAATGCCTTGCTTAGGTTTAATCTGTTTGGTGTTCTACGACCTTCTTGTACCTGAATATTGACATCTTTCTATGTTTGGAAAGTTCTTTGTTATTATTTCTTTCTATCCCAATCTCTTTCTCCACTTCTTCTTTAAGGCCAATAGCTCTTAGATTTGCCCTTTTAAGGCTATTTTCTACATCGTATAGGTGTGCTTCATTCTTTTTTATTCTTTTTTCTCTTCTAACTGTGTATTTTAAAATAGCCTGTCTTCAAGCTCACTAATTCTTCTGCTTGGTCAATTCTGCTGTTGAGAGACTCTGATGAATTTTTCAGTTTATTAATTGAATTTTTTCAGCACCAGAATTTCAGCTTGATTTTTATAATTTCAATTTCTTTGTTAAATTTCTCTGATAGGCTTCTGAATTCCCTCTCTGTGTTACCTTGAAGTTCATTGAGCTTCTTCAGAACAGCTATTTTGAATTCTTTATCTGAAAGGTCATACATCTCTACCACTCCAGGATTGGTCACTGGCACATTATTTAGTTCATTTGGTGAAATCATATTTTCTTGGATGTTCTTGATGCTTATGGATGTTCATCAATGTCTAGGCATTGAGTTAGGTATTTATTCTAATCATCACTGTCTGGGTTTTTTTGAATCCATTCTTCTTGAGAAGGCTTTCCAGATATTCAGAGAGAATTGTGTGTTGTGATCTAAGTCTTTGGTAACTGCAGCCACATCAGCACTGGGTGTGCCCCAAGCCCAGTAATGCTGTAACTATTGTAGACTCCTAGTGGAGTCCACTTTGGTGGACTTGGGTAAGGGGTGGGAGAATTTCCTGGATTACCATGCCAAGTCTCTCACTCTCTTCCCTCATTCTTTGTACTGGGCTGCTGGAATTGGGGGAGAAGTGATGCAGGCACTCCCTAATGGCCACCATAGCTGGGACTGCAGCAGGTCACATGTGAAGTCATCCCAGTCTCATCTGAAGCCTAAAGCCCGTAGTGTTATCATTAGCAGGAATAGAGAAGTATTAAGAAAAGGAGTTGATTCCTGGATAACAAATTCATCTTGAGTTTCAGATAATATCAGGACATCAAAGAAATGTCCAGAAGAAAGGTATTGACATTATAGTCATAAAGGTAAGTGGTGAAGATGAGAAAATAAAATCAAATCTTTAAGAGAAAATATATTTAAAAAATTAATGGTTGAAGAAAAAATTGTGAGAGTTCATATTAGAAGGCTGGAGGAGTCAGATGTCAGACAGGCTTAAGGAGCACTCTGATAAAGATGTACCACAGAGATCAAGAAATAATTTCAGGCCAGGTGCGGTGGCTCACGCCTGTAATCCTAGCACTCTGGGAGGCCGAGGCAGGTGGATCACTCAAGGTCAGGAGTTCGAGACCAGCCTGAGCAAGAGCGAGACCCCGTCTCTACTAAAAAAATAGAAAGAAATTATCTGGCCAACTAAAATATATATAGCAAAAAAAAATTAGCCAGGCATGGTGGCACATGCCCATAGTCCCAGCTACCCGGGAGGCTGAGGCAGTAGGATCGCTGAAAGCCCAGGAGTTTGAGGTTGCTGTGAGCTAGGCTGACGCCACGGCACTCACTCTAGCCCGGGTAACAAAGCGAGACTCTGTCTCAAAAAAAAAAAAAAAAAGAAAAGAAATAATTTCAAAGAAAGGATTATCATAATTGATTTGTGTTCCAGGGAGATCAAAGACAATGAGAACTGAGAAAGTCTTTGAAGTCAGAGATTCAAATAGCTCTTAGTGACCTTCCAGAATATATTAGTGAAAATTAGAATACCAGTGCCTTTAAGAAAACTGAAAGACAAGGAAACAGAGTAGTTATAATCCCTCATTAGAGATGTGTGGCCATAAAGGGAATGAAGAAAACAGAAAGATACATAGACATGACAGAAGACTCAAGCAGCAGTTTTCTTTAAAGTTGAGGAGACTTGTATATGTTCCAGATAAAGAAAAAGGAGCCAAAGTCATTGAAAATACTAGAGAAGGGAAAAGCAGATAATTTAAGAAGAAATAGCCTAGGAAGAATGGCACTGAATGGCTTCAGGAGAGCAGGGGCGAGGTATTAGCCCTAAAAATAAGAAGAATTAGGCCGGGCACAGTGGCTCACCCCTGTAATCCTAGCACTCTGGGAGGCCAAGGTTGGCGGATTGTTCGAGCTCAGGAGTTTGAGACCAGCCTGAGCAAGAGTGAGACCCCGTCTCTACTATAAATAGAAGAAAATTATCTGGACAACTAAAAATATATAGAAAAAAGTAGCCAGGCCTGGTGGCACATGGCTGTAGTCCCAGCTACTCGGGAGGCTGAGGCAGAAGGATCACTTGAGCCCAGGAGTTTGAGGTTGCTGTGAGCTGAGCTGACTCCAAGGCACTCTAGCCTGGGCAACAGAGTGAGACTCTGTCTAAAAAAAAAAAAAAAGGAAGAAGAATTAGATTTTTTTAAAAGCAGATGAAAGGAAAGGTAATATTAATAAAATGACAATGTTGAATTAAAAAAAAGATAAATGCAGAAACTTATATCTGATGCATTCATTTTTCTCAGTATAGTAAAGTAGGAAGTGAAGTTACTGGTGAAGAACAGAGAGGTTGGAATGAGACTGAAAGCTTGAGGAAAGTAGAAAATATTTGGAATAGCTATTATGGGAAGTGTATCAGCAAATGATTAATGGAACTATTGAACACTATATTCAGTCCAGATCAAGTTAGACAGTGTTCATCTTTAGAAGGCCAAATTAATGGATACAGGAAGAGAAACAAAGAATTAACAGAAACTGCAAAATATCCAGGGTTAGGCCCTAGTGAATGGAAGGGAGGCAGACGAGGGAAGTGAAGAATTAAGGAGACAAAGGAATTTACATATTTTTCCAAAGAAGATATACAAATGACCAGCGAGTACATGCAAGGATGCTCAACATTAATCACCAGGAAAATAAAGATCAAAATCACAGTGAGATACCACTTTGCACCAACCAGATGGCCATAAGCAAAAAGACAGGCAGTAACAGTTTTGGCAAGGATGCAGAGAAATTAGAATCTTCATACATTACTATTGTGAATGTAAAATAGTAGACAACTTTGGAAAACAGTTCCTCAAAATGTAAAACTAAAATTACCATATAATTCAGAAATTATACTCCTAAGTATGTACCCAAGGAAATTGAACATGTATATTTTTAAAAGCCCAACTTGTACATTAAAAATGTTCATAGCAGGCCAGGCGTGGTGGCTCACACCTGTAATCCTAGCACTCTGGGAGGCCGAGGTGGGAGGATCGCTCGAGGTCAGGAGTTCGAGACCAGCCTGAGCAAGAGCGAGACCCCGTCTCTACTAAAAATAGAAAGAAATTAGCTGGACAACTAAAAATATACAGAAAAAATTAGCCAGGCATGGTGGTGCATGCCTGTAGTCCCAGCTACTCAGGAGGCTGAGGCAGGAGGATAGCTTGAGCCCAGGAGTTGGAGGTTGCTGTGAGCTAGGCTGACGCCACGGCACTCACTCTAGCCTGGGTAACAAGGCGAGACTCTGTCTCCAAAAAAAAATAAAATAAAATGTTCATAGCAGCATTATTCACAATAGCCAAAAAGTGGAAACGACCCAAACGTCCATCAACGAATGGATAAACAAAATGGTGTGTCCATACAATGGAATATTATTCACCTACCCCCTGGATGGACCTTGAAAAATTATGCTAAACAAAAGAAGCCAGACACAAAAGACCACATATTTGTGATTCCATTTATATTACATGTTTAGAATAGGCAAATCCATAGAGACAGAAAGTAGATTAGTCGTTGACAGGCGGTTGAGGGAGGGGTAATGGGGAGTGACTCCTAATAAGAACGAGAGATTTCTTTTTGTGGTAATGAAATATTCTGGATTAAATCACTGAATTATATACTTAAAAATGGTTAAAATGATGAATTTTACATTATGTGACTTTTATCCCAATTTAAAAAAAATATATTAAGTATCCGATCTTTCACAATTGTTTCTCGAATCTTTCTCATATACTGTGTATGTTCCCAGGCAGAGAACAAATGCAGCTGTCCCTCCTGGCTGGGCTTTATGCTAAACCAACTTCTCCTAAGTATAAAGAATGGAACCTAAGGTTCTCCAGCTACAACAGAACAGCAAAACCCTTATCTTTTTAGAGTTGTCTCCAGTTAGATTAGGTCATACTTTTAAAAACATTCTGTTATTCTCTTCTCAGAGAACAGTGTCTCTAGAAGCTAAGGTTTATAAAAGAATGACTAAATATTTCCACCTATGTTCTCCTGAAACACAGCTCCTTTGTTTTAACCTCAAGGGAATCCTATAGTGTTGCTTTCAAGTCTTTTGACTATCTGGTAGTAAGGTATAAATGAAAGAACATGGGTTTAGGACTCAAAAGACTTACATCTAAATCTCAGATCTGTCACTTAATAGCTGTGAAATCACAGCAGCTTCTAAAGCTTTTTTCATCTTCTATAAAATAGAAGATAATAATACCTGCCCCACACGTTTACTATGAGGATTAAATAAAATGGCATCTACAAAGTAACTAGTACAATGTTTCATATGTAGTAGGCACTCAACAAATTTAGTCCATTTTCAACAAAGTTAGCTCACTTCCTCTTCTATTCTGTGGAATACAGGTTTCAGCATGCTAATGAAATTAACTAAATTGTATTATAATCTAAGAGGTTAGCTTCTAAATGCTATACAAAGTTTCAGAATTTATGTATTTAAAAATTATAGCTAATAATGATAATCAACATTCTCCAAATTATGAATTATCTCTCAATGCAATATTGCTTCCCTAACAACTTTTTCCCGATTATATTTACACACACATTAACTCACTATTCCTCAAAATTCTAGTGAAGCAGAAGAGATTCTGGTGTCAATATAAATAGAGAAATAGAGATAACACAAATAATATGAGCTTAGAACTTGATATTATCTTCCTAGTACTCTTTGTACTCTCTAACGTTTCTTAAATATTTTTCAGCAAAGGTTGTGAATGCCACAGAAAAACATTTATTTCCCTTTCACCGAAACATTCTGGTAAGATGTTCTCCTGGGATCCCAATTATTTCAATATTGCTAGGGGAAAGTTTATAGAGTCAAGAGGAATACCGTGTGGTGTGAGAAAGAAGGGAAAGGGAACAGAACAGAAAGATTCCACTTCCTGGGGATCTGTTTTAAAAAGAAAGAAAAAAAGAAAAGAAAAGAAATGCAATAATTCTCCCTGACTCCTACTCCTATTGCCATTTCAATGACTATAAACAATGAGCTCATCTGTTCAATTACTATTTGGATAGCTCCTTTTTTTGTTTTTTTTGAGACAGAGTCTCACTCTGTCACCCTGGGTAGAATGCAGTGGCATATTGCACTGCATTATGCTCACTGCAACCTCAAACACGTGGGCTCAAGGGATCCTCTTGCCTCAGCCTCCCAAGTAGCTGGGACTATAGGCACGCCCTATGATGCCTGGCTAATTTTTCTATTTTTAGTAGAGACAGAGTCTCCCTCTTGCTCAGGCTGGTCTCAAACGCCTGAGCTCAAGCGATCCTTCTGCCTCAGCCTCCAGAGTGCTAGGATTACAGGCATGAGCCACCGCATCTGGCTGATGATGAATTTTAAATCACTGCCTATAGCCCCAATTTCTCCATTTCATTAGTTTGAATTTGATCTTTAGCCTACTGCACACACAACCTTCAAATTTTCCTAACATTCTTTTTTTCGATTCCAATGTAAAGCTCCCACAACCAAACTGTGAGTCATAGTCTGGTAAGAAAGCGTAAGATTTCCGACAACTATGAAAATACACTTACTATTCACAATTACTAATTCATTTTGTCCATTATTTAAGAAGACTCATGACACTGATATCATCAATGTTATACCACTTTCTATCCTCCTGCTGCAAGAAATCTCTTCTTTACTTACAACTGCATAGCGTTGCACTTTTGAAGGAATTCCATCTTCCTCTGTTGCCCCATTGGGTCCAGGTGCCTCTTTCCTTCTCTTCCTTGCATTGATTTTGGCTGAACTGTGTGCATCCATCTTCTTTTAACTGGTCATAGAAGGTGAAAAAGAATTTTTTTCTCATTGAGGTAGAAAATAAACTGTCACCAGTATTTCAGAGATGTTGACGCTGATATACTCAACAAAACATCAATTCCATAGCACATATTTCACCAAGATTAGCCAATGACAACTGGCAAAAATAACAAAGCTTCACAAAAGGCTGTAGTAGAAACATTGAAAGGCCTCTCTCTGGAACAATGGCCACAATCAATCACCTGAGGAAGTTATTCCTCCTAACAATGCAGCCTACATATTAAACTGCTAATTTCATATTCTGATTGCATGAAAAGATTAGAATAACTTCGCTAAGAAAGATGGCTATACAGACTTTACCACTACTCCTTATATCATTTCTGGAGGCATGACAGGTACAAGGCAATGTGAAAGGTAAGACTTTGGTATAGATAAGAAAAGAGCCATTTAAAAGGGATGGCTATCACCAAGTCCTGGGTTAACAAAGCATGGATTTCTTAACTCTAAATGCTCTGTAGATTTCAGCACCAGGGTTAGCCTTAAGAAAATTGTGGAGTAGCATAGTATATATTTTAAGTGTCCTTCCCCTTCCTTTTTCAGTACTCATTTGCCCTTCCTCTTTTAGGGTTTTAGCACTTCAACGTTGTTTAGAGTCTTCAGTTATTAAAACCCCATGCAAGAGGGAGTGAGGGATGAAAAATTACCTATGTGGTGCAATGTACACTACTCGGGTGATGGGTACACAAAAAGCCCAGACTCCACCACTATACAATACATACATGTAATGGAATTCAACTTTTACTCCCTAAATTGATTAAAATAAAAAAAATTTTAATAAAAAATAAAAATAAAGTCCCATCCACGCTTCTCCTTCCCCCAAAAGAAAACTTATTTATTACTGTCTCATTTAGCAGAGAGCTTCTAGCAACTAGCTATCACAGAAAATTTCTGAATATTTGATGTTTCCTGTCTATTTTATTTATTTTTTTAGAGATAGGGTCTCGCTCTGTTACCCAGGCTAGAGTGCAGTGGCATCAATATAGCTCACTGTAGTCTCGAAATCTTGGGCTCAAGCAATCCTCCTGCCTCAGCCTCCTGAAGGTAGTCCTTCAGCTGGGATTACAGGCATGCACCACCATGCCCAGCTAATTTTTTTTATTTTTGCAGAGACAGGGTCTCACTGTGTTTTCCAGGTTGGTCTCAAACTCTTGGCCTCAAGCAATCCTCCTGCCTCAGCTTCCCAAAGTTTTGATGTTTCATGTTTAAATGTTGGCTTGTACTACCTCTCCAATCCCTTGCAGGGATATTTGCATTTTGGGGGGGTAAATACAATTTTCACAAATAAATTACTTTCTTGATACTGATGAAATTTTAGGCATCAGCTAGAAAATGAGGATAGGGAGACTTCTATGATCAACTGTCATCTCTGCCTAAAATATGGTACAGAGAAAAATACTCAAAGATGGAAAACAAATGCCAGACAGAATGAGGACATTCTACTCTGCCGCACTGCCTCTAATAAGCCCTCCTGAATGAGATGTTCATCTAAACAACTGCAATTGTTTCTTACTTTCTTTCCTCCAGCTAAATTCCAAGTGGCAATGTGATAAGATCTTTAAGAAACCTGGCCTAATTCTTAGATACCGAAGGTGATGCCTGGTAAGTCATGGCTAAGTATGAGGATGACAAGAAAAAAATATCAGAGTCTGGCAAGGCACGGTGGCTCACACCTGTAATCCTAGCACTCTGGGAGGCCCAGGTGGGGAGAATCACTTGAGGTCAGGAGTTCGAGACCAGCCTGATCAAGAGCAAGACCCTGTCTCTACTAAAAATAAAAAAATTAGTCAGGCGTGGTGGTACATGCCTGTAGTTCCAGCTTACTCAGGAGCCTGAGGCAGGAGGATTGGTTGAGCCCAGGAAGGGCTCAAGGCTGCAATTAGCTATGATCATACCACTGCACTCCAGCCTGGTGACAGAGCGAGATCCCATCTCTTTTTTAAAAAAAAGTTTATGATATAAAAAAAACTCTTCATGACTCTAAAACCATTGGGTGAGGAACAGGATACATACACAGTTTCAAAGTATCTCCCCATAGATTACTCATTAATTACAAAAGGAAAAGAGTTACCTTGATAGTAGAAAAATCTCTCAGTAAAATCACCAGTAATGCCTTCTAATGTGAGGCACTGAGTATACAACATTATCTGCCCAAAAATGTGTAACCTGCATCAACTTATAAGGAAACAAGCAGACAAACCTCAATTAAAGGACATTCTACAATAAGTCTGTATTCTTCAAAAAACATCAAACATGGCCAGGCGCAGTGGCTCATGCCTGTAATCCCAGTACTTTGGGAGGCTGAGGTAAGAAGATTGCTTGAGGCCAAAAGTTCAAGACCAGCCTGGGCAACACAGCAAGACCCCCTCCCTTTAAAAAAATTGTTTTTAAATTAGCTGGGAGTGGTGGCACACATGTATAGTCCTGAGGCAGGAGGATCACTTGAGTCCAGGAGTTTGAGGCTACAGTGAGCTATGATGGTACCACCGCACTCTAGTCTGGGTGACAGTGTGAGACTCTATCTCTAAAAAAAATATATATCAACCATGAAAAACAATGTAAGGCTGAGAGACTGTTCCAGGTTAAAGAAACTAAAGAGATGACAACTAAATGTAATGCATGATTCTAGAATGGGAAAGAAATTATTTTAAAGGATAGTTATTAGGACATGAATAATATTTGAATATGGACTGTATATAAGATAATAATATCCATCAGTGTTAAATTTCCTGATTTTGATAATTACAATGTGTTATATAAAAGACTCTCCATGTTTTTAGGACATACATGCTGAAGCATGTAGGAATGAAGAGTCATGATCTTTGCAGCTTACCCTCAGCAAAAAAAAAGAAGAAAAAGAACAAAAATGGATATATCATACTACATATAAAAAAGGTAAAGTAGGCCGGGCGTGGTGGCTCACGCCTGTAATCCTAGCACTCTGGGAGGCCGAGGCGGGTGGATCGCTCGAGGTCAGGAGTTCGAGACCAGCCTGAGCAAGAGTGAGACCCCGTCTCTACTAAAAATAGAAAGAAGTTATATGGACATCTAAAAATATATATAGCCGGGCATGGTGGCATATGCCTGTAGTCCCAGCTACTCGGGAGGCTGAGGCAGGAGGATCGCTTGAGCCCAGGAGTTTGAGGTTGCTGTGAGCTAGGCTGATGCCACGGCACTCACTCTAGCCTGGGCAACAGAGTGAGACTCTGTCTCAAAAAAAAAAAAAAAAAAAAAAGGTAAAGTAAATATGGCAAAATGTTATCAATGTATGAATTTAGGTGGGGCATGAGGGAATTCATTTTAATATTCTTGCAACTTTTCTAGAAGATTTACCTTTTAAGCTTTTTTTCAAAATATTTAAAAAGTTTAATTTAAAAAATGCTTTGTAACAATTTCCTGCACAGATAGGCCCTCATATAAGATTGGTTTGGGGGGTCTCTAGAAACTGATTCCTCTCCTTCCTAACTTTTTAAATCAGTGTATATGCTCCTCTCTCTATATATATAAATATATGTACACATACACACATACACACACACACCAAGATATAGTTCATATACCATTATAATTTACATATTCTTTTAAAGTATATATAATTCAATGGCTTTTAGTATATTCACAGACTTTTACAACCATCATCACAATCCATTTTAGAACATTTTCATCACCCTAAAGAGAAACCATGTACCCATAAGCAGTCATTCCCCATTCCCCCCAGCCCTTCTAGCCCAAGGTAACTACTAATATACTTCTGGTCTATTGATGCACCTATTCTGGACGTTATATATAAATGGAATCATACACTATATGGTTTTTTGTATCTGGCTTCTTTTAGTTGGCATAATGTTTTCAAGGTTCATCCATGTTGTAGTATATATTAGTACTTCATTTTTTCTTTTTATTGCCAAATGTCTTTTGTTTCTTGAGGTATAACTTAGGTGTCGCTATGTTGCCCAGGCTAGACTCCTAGGCTCAAGTGATCCTCCCACCTCAGCTTCCCAAGTAGCCAAGACTACAGGCACGTGCCACTGCACTCAGCTTAGGGAAATATAAAAATCTTTAACCTCACTCTGTCAGCAGAGTGTAGTGATAAAGAAGTGAGGCCCTCAAATCAGATTACCTAAGTATGAATCCCAACTCTATCACTTACCATGAGAACTTGGACAAATTCCTTAATCTCTCCAAGCCTTACCTATATCATCTATCAAATGAGGTTCGAATGGGATAATCCAGGTAAAGCCTTAGCTCAGTGCCTGACACACAGTTAAGTGCTTGCAAATACTAGCTATTATTACTTAGTAGTAGTTGACATCATCTGCCTTAAGGATTATCTTCTGTGTATCCCCTATATCCAAAAAGGTTTTAAGTTTTTCTCCATGATTACTATTATAAAAGTATATTGTAATATAAAAGTATGACAAGTATGAAGTATGCTACATCTCCATCTTTATCCTTACTCCTTTTAAGAATCACTGTTCTAGCAAAAACTCTTCTAGAGTCTGATGTTAAACTACGATGAAGAAAAAAACATTACTACTACTGCTGCTATTCCTGCTGCTGCTGCTGCTACTACTACTACTACTACTAACAGTGAATACTTATATAACACCTGTATGCCAAAAAACATTTTAAAATATTAAAACTCCCTTCATGATCATAACTCTTTGACGTAGGTATATTATTTTTGTCACTACTTTACAGATGAGGAAACTGAGGCACAAAAGATAAACTCACACAGCTAGCAAGTGGTGAAGCTAGGAATCAAATTCTGTCAGCCAGGCTTCAGAATATACACCCTTAAGTACCATAGTATACAATTCAATACTATGCTATACAAGAAGGTATCTGATAACTATCTCTAAATTTTGAATGCCTGTCATAATAGGGCAGAGACTTATTCAGTGAAAGTCCAGGCAATAGAAAATGAATCACTGGTTGGAAGATGCAGAGACACGAATTTTAACTGAATATAATAAAAACCATTTTAGGAATTTGAAAAGCGACTGGGTTGCCTCAGAGGTGCTGCATTTTGGCACATCAAGGCATTCAAGTGCAGGTTTTCATTAGAGATAGTATTGTGCTGCAGAGAAAGCTCAAAATGAGGCAGTATGTATAGAAATGCTTTCTGACCTACTTCAGAGAAAAGACTGTAATAAACTAACATCTATAGCAATATATATAGATGTCAATGTTCAACTAAATTCGGTACGAGATTTTTGATATGATTTCACTACACCCCACCCCCATTCTACCCCCCAAACCTACAGTTGCATTGTTTGCTTTTATAAGCAAGTATCTGCTTTGAAAATGTTTCATACAATGACCTATTGAAAGAATCTACTGATTGCAAGATTTCAAAATGCTTATGGGGGGTGGGGGTGGAAGGTTTAAAAAAAAAAGAAAGAAAGAAAGAACCTACTGATAGCCTGAGTTAGTCTGAGTCAGCACTGAATCTTTGAGAAATCAGAGGACAAGAAATCATGGAGGACTCAAAAAGAGCATTCCTGAAACTGTGCCTGAACCGTTGTAGAAAATATCCTCTTCCCTCAACATCTTCATTCCAGATAATACAATTTTATGACAAATGAACAAGAATGAAATTAGCTACGTGTTTCAAAGCGGAAAGGCAGTCATAATTGTCACTGGTATTTCTAATAGCCATCAGAGATACTATTTCATTAGCTGGGTGCGTTAGGGCACACCTGTAGTCCCAGCTGCTCAGGAGGATCATTTGAGCCCAGGAGTTGGAGGTTGCAGTGAGCTACAATGACCCCACTGCACTCCAGCCTGAGCAACAGAGTAAGACCCTGTCTCTAAAAAAAATTTTTTTAATTTAAAAAGAAGATACTATTTCAGATGTTTTTATCTGAAAGTATTAATATTATCAATAGTCTCCAACTTCAGGAAAGTAAGTTTGAGATTTGGCTGAAGAAGATCTTGCCTATAGCTTCTCATAATTGAATAGTAAATAAAAAGAAAACATTTAAACATTTTCAGGGATAGGAAGGTCACTGTCTCATAAGGAACACATTTTGGTAAGTGGGTTAACATTATGTCAATGCAATAACTATATCACCATATTTCAATCTCTTCTAGACATATAGTATGTCTATATTCTTCCAAAACTGGGTTCTCAGAACTGAAACTAATGATCTCTAGTTGGTCTAACAGAGAAGCAAAGTGCAGTGAGACTTTCTCCTTATCTGGATAGTACATGTCAAAACCTAAAATATCTCCAAATATTTGGAGGATATTTGATGAGGAATGATCTGCTTTACACTGAAATCATTCATACATCTTTAAGAACAAAACCTTTTAACTTTAACAATTTGTTTTTTTTTTTTTTTGGAGACAGAGTGTCACTTTGTTGCCCAGGCTAGAGTGAGTGCCGTGGCATCAGCCTAGCTCACAGCAACCTCAAACTCCTGGGCTTAAGCGATCCTACTGCCTCAGCCTCCCGAGTAGCTGGGACTACAGGTATGCGCCACCATGCCCGGCTAATTTTTTCTATATATATTTTTAGTTGTCCAGATAATTTTTTTATTTCTATTTTTAGTAGAGACGGGGTCTCGCTCAGGCTGGTCTCGAACTCCTGACCTCGAGCGATCCACCCGCCTCAGCCTCCCAGAGGGCTAGGATTACAGGCATGAGCCACCGCGCCCGGCCTACTTTAACAATTTGGATGGAAATATTTCTAAAATGTACCACTCACTGCTTTCATTGGCAGAGTTTTACCTTTTCTTGATAACTTTGGCCCTCTGGCTTTACTGAGTTATGTAAAGCTAAGCTTTCAAGCCACAGGAAGCATTCTATCATTTCTGTGATTCTTTTTTTTTTTTTTTTACATCAGATCATGCTTTTATTCTGCAGTCTTTTCTGAGATTCAAATGAATCTCACTCAGGTTTAGGTAATCACCTTTTTGCTTTAAAAGATATACCTGGTATTTATTTCCTAAGGAGTTGTATTAGTTTGCTGTTGTTGCTGTAACATGATACCACAAATTCAGTGACTCAAAACAACACAAATTGATTATTTTACAGTTCTGGAGGTCAGAAGTAAAAAATGGATCTCAGGGGGCTAAAATCGAGATGTTGGCAGGATGCATTCCTTTTTGGAGGCTCTAGGGATGAAATTTTTCTTCCCTGCCTTTTCTAGTATCTAGATGCTATCCACAATCCTTGACTTTTGACTCCCAACAATCATATCACTCCTACCTCCGCTTCTGTCCTCAAATATCCTCTCTGTGTGATTCTTCTTTAGCTTTCAACCATCAATTTCCAATGCTGTCAATCAACCTGCCTGCCTATAGCAGTCTCTCTTCTCATTTCCAATTTAGAGATTATTTCCTATGATCTTGGAAACCAAAGCAAACTTCTTGGAATTGTGTGAAACCCACTATATTGTGATATCTTCTAAATCAGGGATCATGACTATCTTTCCCAGTACTATGAACAGTTCCTTATACCTAATGAGTGCTCAAATGTTTGTTGAATGAATAAATGATATGCACATTAAGTGTAAATACTTATTCTACAATAATACTCTAGAAACAAAGAATCTGCTAAAACTTACGTGCTAGGATTTTGTGACATCTATTTTGATCTACCCTCTGAATGCAAGCCATAGTTCATCTAGGTGAAATATTCCTGGATTCCCACCAATGAAGTTCAAGATTATACTGACAAGCTAGGCACAGTGCTGCGCACCTATAGTCTCAGCTACTTGGGAGGCTGAAGTGGAAGGATCACTTAAGCCCAGGTGTTTGAGTCCAGCCTGGGCAACATAGCAAGAAACCCAACTCAAAAAAAAAAAAAAAAAAAAGATTACACTAGCTTTCTGAGAAATCGCTGGTGACTTAAGTTATGTATATTATTATTTAAAACCTTTAAGCCTTTTTCATATGAATTCCTCAAGTTAGACCTCCCCTATTCTGTGTACTTATCTGCCTGAGGGTTTTACATTTATTCCATTTCAAGTTCATTTTGGTGACTGCAACCCTGTTAAAGTTCACATTCGTTGATCTTTTTGTTTGTTCTAATCTGTTGAGATCATTTCAAATCCTGAATGCCATCTATCATATTAGCTACTTACCACAACTTTATGTAATCTATAAATTTCATAAGCATGGTTTTCATGTCTCCATCTAAGTCACTGCTGAAAATATTGATCAGGATTGATATATGTCAGCACACACCAATGTGACATATCACTAGAACCCTTTCTCCTCGTTAAGATCCACCCCTTAATACTCTTTAGGTCAGTATAACGTAAAAAAACAATAGAGTTTATCTTTAGAAAATAGAATATAGAATGTATTTAGAATTCTTATTGATTAGAGTGTTCAAGCAGATGTAAATCCATTTCATCATAGTATCATATAATCCATGTTTCTCCATCACAGTCCCAAAGATTATAATAACAGTGATGATAATAATTATAGCTAACACTTATCAAGTACTTCCTATGTGCCAGGAAATTATAAGCCTTTTACATATATTAAATAATTTAATCCTCACAACAATCCTGTGAGGTATATAACACTATATCCCTATTCTACACATGAGGAAATTAAAGCACAGCTAGGTGAAATGACTTGACTGAGGTCACATACCTAGCACAGAGCAAAGGCAGGATCTGAACCCAGGCATTCTGGCTCCACTGTCTGTGCTCTTAAACACAATACCATACTGTCTGGTATATAATATAGTCATAGGTTAATTTAGTCACAACCACTTATTGCACTCTGATCATGTGCTACACTGTGCCAGGTAGGAATTTAATTTCACCTTTCATAAAGACTGGGCTCTCTTCCCATTGAACATATCACTGGATTACCAGGAACTCCTGGGGCTTGTTTTGGTTTGGGCCAGAGGAGAAGAGTAGACAGAGCACTATACTAAAAACCATATCAAATAAATTGGGAGGCAATTCTAGGTCCTCCTAGTACCTTAACTCTACATTAAGTCTGTGATACCATGACTTTCTTCATGTGATTAAGGAAGGTTCTAAGAAAATGTACTTAACTTCTAAGCCACAGTAAGGATCAAAGGAGAAATTAGATGGTAAACTCCCTGATACAGTAGCTATTTGTTGTTTCTCACTATTCAATTCCCCTTGTCTAAAAAAAAGCTCATTTTCATTATTTGGAGACTCTCTCATTTGGTTTGTATAGCCTCATCCTCAGCCCTAGCATCACATGGCATTGTGCCAAACCTGAACCAATCAGCACATTACTCTCCCCAGCCACAGATTTGAGGTGAGAGAGGCAAGGATATGTGACCTAGTTCAATCAATCACTTCTTTCTTCATGGATTTGAATCTGAAGACATGGCTCTAGGAACCATTCTGTGACCATTTAGTGGCTACACTATAACCAGGAGGAGAGACTTTTTGGAGATAGTCAAAACAGAGAAAGCAGAGCTGATGACGGAGAGAAGCCAGATCCAGAACTGTTTAATTTGCCAATGAATATGTTCTTTCTGCGTAAGCCAGTTAAGTTTGGGTTTTTTTTCCTTACCACTTGGAACTACAAAAATCACAACTCATACACAGTACTTAGCAATGAGCCCTAGTACACAGAAGGCACTAGTTGAATAGTAGACTAGTTGAGTAAATGTAGTAAGTATAGAAAACTGCTTTGAAATTTTGAAAAGCACTAAAAAGATTATTGTTTTTCTTTTAATGGAAAGGAATAAGTACTTATGAATTTTTTTTTTTTTTTCTGAGACAGAGTCTCACTCTGTTGCCCGGGCTAGAGTGCCGTGGCATCAGCCTAGCTCACAGCAACCTCAAACTCCCGGGCTCAAGCAATCCTTCTGCCTCAGCCTCTCGAGTAGCTGGGACTACAGGCATGTGCCACCATGCCCAGCTAAATTTTTTCTATATAGTTTTTTTTTTTTTAGTTGTCCAGCTAATTTCTTTCTATTTTTAGTAGAGACAGGGTCTCACTCTTGCTCAGGCTGGTCTCGAACTCCTGACCTTGAGCGATCCTCCTGCCTCGGCCTCCCAGAGTGCTAGGATTACAGGCATGAGCCACCCTGCCCAGACTACTTATCAATTTATAAGTATATCAAAGTTGGCATAACAAAGCTCTCATCCTGTCAAAAGTATTTTCTATATCTACTTATATTATTTATTTGTTTATACTGTTCCTTATCTGCTTGCATAAAGCCCTATTTTCTAAAGATGATTTTTGTGTTTTACATTATATTTTACATTATTCTTTAAACTTAAATCTTAAGATCCTTTGGATTTAGAACAAACATATCTAATCCTTTTTGGGTTTTACTGTAAAACACTTCAATATCTTTTCCACTTTCTCAAGAGATGGAAATGGTCACAGACATTCTGTAACAATAACCCTAAAAGAATTTAGAAATTATAAAGAGATTAATCTTCATGCCTTGCCTTTAATATTTTGAAATTAAAAAAAGAAAATAGCTTAAAGCAACCCAACAATCATGATGAGGTATTAAAACTAATTTACTTGTGGTTAAAAAAAAAATCCTCATGTCTTTCCTCTAGAACTACTACCATTTAAACTTTGACTTTATAGTTCTCTCAAGTATTTGTTTTTCACTGGCCTTTTAGACCATCCCCATGTTCCCTCACATCTACTCACTTAAGCGCCACCAAAGCATATAGAATAATTTAATATGGTATTTGTGTATGAAGGAAAAACATAATTTAATAATTAGTGCTTAAAATAATGGAAAAAATTATCCCCAGTTTCCCTAACATTTTAATAGATCCCTGCCTGGACAACTTTGCTACTGAGAAAGTAAAGAGAAAATGTCTGTGGGCAGATGAGGGTATAGTAAGGATAGTAAATACATCCTAATATCATGTTGGCTTTTTAATTCATTATACTGAAACTTAGCTGTACCTAAAACCACACTACCTTTCCATATCCATAATTGCCCAGTAACCATTTTGAATACTTCCAACAATGAGGAACAATATTTCTCAGACTCTCCATTTATGATAACTTCACCTTTGTAATCAACCAATACCATTAAAGTAAAGGTACAATGATGGCCCTGGAAAGAGGTGGCTTTAAATATTTATATTCAAGAGGGAAAAAAATATACACATACTTACAGAGGCTGCCCTAATACCTCTGTTTGTCCAGGAGGTGACAGGGCTGGGAAAAGATGGCACTCCTCAGAGCCAATACAGTGAAGTCAAAATGGGGCAGTGGATTATACCTAATGCCTTGCAGATGGATCCTCAGGGATGAGTCAGAACGAAAAGCAGCAGGAGACAGAATACAGAACCTCCCTCATGAGCCCTACTACAGTGGGCCAAAACTTCCTGTTTCCATAGTGGTTTATCCTCCAGAAAAGGTTCTTTGTCAAAAGAGCTATAACAGAGAGACAAAGGGGACTGACAGCTAGAATGCAGTATTTGTAAGGCCTGATATTTCTAACACTGCTGCCTATCTAGTTCCTAGATAAGTCACCTTATCTTAGTCACTGAAATTTGAGCACAGATTCTAAATATGGACATAAATGCCCACCGTCCCCATCGTCCTATTAATTATATTAGTCTCTCCCAAACTGCTCTCAAGATACAGAATGCAATGTCTGTGCCTGTGATTTTTACTCACACATAATCCGGCTCCATTTCTGCTGACTCACCTCCCAGTACACACTGTTTGCCTTGCCCTTCAATGTTCCAGTAGATGCCTGCTTGGATATATCAATTTTGCTAGAGAAGTGGAAAATAGATTTGTAGAGAGGGGTGGGTAGCATTGAGGAGATACTAAGGATAGATCTAGTTGAGCGTTTTTCCAATGTGAATGTCCTGAAGGAGACAAAATCTGGGTGCTGACATGCATATGCTTGAGTCTTAAAGATGAAAGTACTGTTTTAGGGACTTCTACCCAATCTCCTTTATTCTATTTCCTTATTGCTAGTAGACCTACCAAGCACGCCAGGGCAAAAGAAGTAGTGGTCTCTGCTTCCTAAACTATGTAACATCCTAAATATATTAGTACCCCCTTATCTGCAAGGGATACATTCCAAGACCCCCAGTGGATGCCCGAAACCCTAGATAGTACCGAAATCCATATATACACTTGTCCCTCAGTATCCATGGGGAATTAGTTCCAGACCTTCTGTGGATACCAAAGTCCTTTATATAAAATGGTGTAGTATTTGCATATAACCTATGCACATCCTCCTATATACTTTAAATCACCTCTACATTATTTATAATACCCTATAATCTAAATACCATGTAAATATTAATACTTATTATACTATATTGGTTTAATTTGTATTATTTTTTATTTTTTCCAAATATTTTCTATCCATGGTTGGTTGAGTTCATGAATGTGGAACACACAGATATGAAAGGCTTACTATACTGTTTTTTCCTACATGTACATACTTATGATAAAGTTTAATTTATAAATTAGAGTAACAATAATTAATATAGAACTATGACAGTATAGTGTAATAAAAGTTACATGAATGTGGTGTCTCTGTCAAAATATCTTATTGTACTGTACATATTTTCTGACAGTGGCTGACCATAGGTAACTGAAACCACAGAAAGCAAAACTGCGGGTAAGGGAGAACTACTTTAGTAGCAAGTTGCAATTACATATACTCATCCAAATTTCAAAAATCTAATTCAAATTTGACTGATTACTACAAGGAACTATCTGCAAAAAGAGGAAGCATAATTTTCCTTTGCATTCTGTTTCTGCTTCCCCCATCTCTAGTCCTATATTATCTTCCTCAGTAAAACTCTATGCTCAGTATTTTTCTATTGGCATACCAATGTCCAGTTCTATAGCTAAGCAAGCTAACATACTTCTTATTTGTGATCTTTACCTGCTTTTAACATGATGGTGCTTATTAAGGTGGTGCTTTAACAGGAAAGCTCTGTAAACTCCAAGGTTAGGGGGCATCTAATACTCTTAGCATTCACTAATCATGTCATCTGCTGTACATTCAGGCCTTTCTGCAGATAACAGGGCAAGGATATCACCCCTTATATAAAGGCCTTTGAAGCTTGAGGGAGGATACAGCTAATCCAAAATAGGAAAGAGAAAATGGATTCAAGAACCAGCAGACCTCCTAAATCAGCGATCAGCAAAGTACAGGCTAGCAGGCCATAGATGGCCCACTACCTGGTTTTGCAATTCAGGTTTTATTAGAACACAGCCATGCTCATTCACTGATATACTGATTATCCATGGCTGCTTTTGTGCTACAACAGCAGAGTTGAGTAGTCACAACAAATACTGTATGACCTGAAAAACCTAAAATATTGACAATCTGGTCGTTTACCAAAAAAGTTTGCCAACTCTCATCCTAGATTAAGACAGGATCAGTTTTACTAATAATTTGGTGGCAAATTATTAATTATTTCTAGCTAAATTTATCCAATCTCAAGTGAAGATAAGTGTTAGAAACAGGATTATTTCAAGAAATTGTACCACAACTTTCTAATATAGGATTACTGAAAAGTTTATGTAACTAGCCCATCTATATCACTACACTATATAGAATATGTTAAAAGACTGCTTGATTTAAGAATTTCTCAATGTAAAGGTGAATTTCACAACATGACCTGCACTGACAGATCAGTTTTAAACTAGAGCTCAATGTTACTCTTCAATATTTGAGGCCTGTAAATTGCCACATGTATGATCTGTGCTTGAAACTTTGCTGTAATTTCTTCCCTCTAATTTCTTTACAGAAACCCTTATTCAACAAACATTAACCAAGCACTTACTCTGTGCCAGACCCTGGGTTAGCCACAGGAACAAAATAAAAGCTTATACTTGGGCTGGCCATACAGTAGGATATTTCAGGAAATATGGTTCAGGAAAGAGATTCATTCACCTAAAAACCACATGGGACACTTATAATAGTTCTTACAGTTGAATGATTTTACTCTGCCACTATTCTATCAGAAGTGAATAAATAAACCCTGTGTTTAGAATGTGTTCTTCCTAGAGTAGGTTATGGAACTTATATCTCTAAAGCAAGGTCTCTGATAAAATTCAGGGAGTCTGCGAATTTGGATGAACATAATTTTATCTTTATTTTCACTAACCTCTAACAAATTCACCATTTCCTTCAATTAACCTATGACAAATTCACCGTTTCCTTCAGTTATGAACATAAGCCACAACAGTAATAGTAGACTTAGTAGACAAATAGATTTGTCACCAATAGAAATCATGGATATTTTCATATCACATTGCACTTGTTACAAATATCTTGAAAGTGTTCAAACCCATGACCATTTAAATAAGACCCACTGGTAGATAATAAACATTATTTACTATGCTAATAAAAAGTACATATAATGCTATACCACACATTTGGAAAATATTTTGATAGCTGCATTTCAATATAGTTGGTTTCCTTTATAATTCTATGTATTTTATTTTTTGTATATAAAAACATTATTCCAAAAAGGGACTCCACAGAGTTTCTCCATACTGCCAAAGGGGTTCATAACATAAATAAAATTAAGACTCCTGTTACAGGGCCAAAAAGTAAACAAATATAATCATATCTAAGGTAATTCTCTGTAGATAAAAAATGACCTCTGTTTTTTATTAAGGGTCATACACTCCTTTTGTATAGAGCAAAGACTATATGTCACTATTTTTAGCACTCAAAACTGATTTGCAAATACTTGTGAATATGGTACAACAGCCAGCAGATCCATGGGCTCCCTGGTCTCATCCTAGTCCAAAAACAAAAGCCTCAAACTAACATAACTTTCAACTTATAAGAGAGTTACCAAAAGAGAGGCAAGACATATACATAAAGCCTGCTATATATCTATCTACTAATCTAGTTTGCAAACAGTAAAAGAGACAATTCAATTATTTATGTTAATGATAAGGTATGTAAACAAACCTAACACAATGCCAAATATATATGAAAGACTCACAGTTTCTTTTTTATTTCTGAAGTGGAGCTCTGATATACACTGCAAAATAGAGTATGTAAAAATGTACATTCCCTGAATTTATCAACTAAATTGTAGGATTTAAATTTTGCCACCATTCATCCATAAAGCAATTAACAAATCACATTTGGAACATGTATCTAGATATTCATTTAATAGGAACACTGTGAAAAGAGGTTAGGACTAAACACAGAAAGGTTTAAGCTTAGGAAAGAGGTCAAAGGATGTAGAAAAGAGGAGGTGCCAGAAGTCACTAAGCAGATAAGCAGGAGGATTGACAACGCCTACAGTTATTTCCTCACTCTTTTCCTAAGTCATCCTGTTTTTCTAATATAATTGATACAGTAATAATGTAAAAGATGTAGAAGCAGCCAGCCACAATCTTGAGCAAAAAAGGACTTCTCTCAGTCCAGTGATGACAGGCAAATACTCTGACTTTAGGGTTTCTCTTACTAGAAAAAATACAAAGAAAGATGATGACTTTTAGAAAAATGGGTTCTTCCCAGTCTATTTCAAGGTAACACAAACATTAGTGTAAGAGAGACCTATCTCTGTTTGATCAGAAGGAGGAATTATTTCTATTAGCAGAAAAGCAGAAAAGTCAGAAGGTCTGGTTCCAGATCAGAGTGATGCAAATGCTTGGAAATAAAAGCATGATGCCAGAGCAAGAAAACTACTATTATTAGTAGATATTTTGTCATTATCCATCATTAATAAGAATAGAAAATTTATATGCTTGCTTTTTCTTTGAGCATTTCATTCTCATCAGCACTTACAGCATGTCTACGAGAGGTTATCCAGATCCCTAGGAAAATCCTGCCTAACCTGGAGGTTAGAGAGTTGTATATGGGAATCATGAAAGGGGTCAGATGGTTGTATACAACCATCTGGGGTCATGAGATTGTATACAAAATTGGGTAAGTATGCATATATTTCAGATTATTAAAGGGCCGTTTAATCACAAGAACAGCTACCTCTGCCATGGTTAGAAAATCTAAAACAAGAGAAAACAATAATGCTTCTCATAGTCACAGAGTCAATGCCAATGTCAGATAAAGTGACCTGGGACTTCTGAATCCATTTGTCCATAAATGATCTATCTGATTAGATCATTCTCCTCAAGAGATCACATATCCAAAGAGGTAGTCCCCAAGAAAAATAAAACCCACATCTGGGTTTATGGGAGGAGAAATCACAGGCTGAGGGGGGAATAAAGCTGATTCTTTATCAATCAGGCCATCACACTGGTTTTCAAAGGGAATTTGCAAAGCAGGCTAGGTAAAAAAGAATCATTTCATTCAGCAAACACAAAACACCCCAGAGGAAGTACTGCAGTCCCCAATCCTTAGTCTCTCTTCTTTTATGGTCTCTTACCTTGAAGCATATATTCTGTTCAATAAAGAAATTTTTGAATAGTTCCTTTTAGTTATGTAGAATGTAAGTCAAGTAAATATCTAATGTCCTAGAAAAAGGTGTAACTAGCCATTTTATTTTATTTTTTTTAGCAAAACAAAGGCTATCTCCCACCATTCCCAACTCATTCCTACTCCAGAACCTTTCTGAACTCTCTTCCCCTATTATAAAGTGTATGTATGTGTACAGGGGAAGGGTGACTATTAAGTTATCAGATTAATACAGTGTCTGATAAGTTTAAATGACCTCAAGCTTCTCCTATTAGATCTTTTTAGAAAGCACTGGGTGGCACAATCAGTAGCATCTTCTACAAAAGGACTGTAAGAGAGGAAGTAGTAGTAACACTCACTTTAATTTCATCTGCATCACTGACAGGCCTCATGAGAGAGAATGAGTAGGAAATAAAACCAACAGCTAAAACTTCATTTGAATTACGCACAGCATGGTATCATTCCCAGTATGCTAGTGTACTATTGGCCTCCAGTACACAAATCACTGAGTTGGATAGCTGAATACATTAAAGCCTCTCCCATTGTTGACATTCCCAGTGTCATCCTTTTGTCCACCTTTCTTCCTCATAATGGCCATCATCTGTTTACCACTGTTACTGCACCAAATCCCTTTCTCAACATCTTTTTACCAGCAATTCTCTGCACTTGCAGAATCACTAAGTATCAAGATCGAATAGGATCTGAAGGTCATTCTTCCTACTTTCGTTTTCATTTCTTGGCAGAATATTTTCTGTCTCTATCTTCAATTCCCTTCCCAATCCCTGCTACTGTCCTCAAAGCTTCTCCTTACTCAATGTCTATCCCTAGCAATTTCTCCTACCACAAACCCCTAAATCCACACTGCCTCTATAAATATCACTGTCCCTATTTCAATATAACTTCTGGCTCTCCCAAGTGAGATACTGAATTTCAGCTCTCAGTCATAACTAGTCACCTGAATTACATTCAGGAAGCCTTCTCTAGTTAAGCCAATCCGATAGAGCTGCGGTCCCCAACCCCCAGGCCACAGACCAGTACTGCCTCCCCAACCCCATCCATGGAAAAACTGTTTTCCATGAAACTTAGGAACGAGGCCACACAGCAAGAGGTGAACGGCAAGCCAGTGTATTTAGAGCTGCTCCCCATCGCTCACATCACTGTCTGAACTCCACTCGCCCACGCCCTGTAGAAAAATTGTCTTCCAGGGGTCCCTGGTGCCAAAAAGGTTGGGGACAGCTGCTACAGTGACCTATGAGAATGCCACTGTACTCCAGCTCCAACCTGGGCAACAGAGCAAGACTTCGTCACTAAAAAAAAATTTTAAAGTTAACAATTTGCGCCAATTTTTTTTTCTCTTTTTTTTTTTCTTTTGAGACAGACTCTTGCTCTGTTGCCTGGGCTAGAGTGCTGTGGCATCAGGCTAGCTCACAGCAACCTCAAACTCCTGGGCTCAAGCAATCCTTCTGCCTCAGCCTCCCAAGTAGCTGGGACTACAGGCATGCACCACCACGCCCAGCTAACTTTTTCTATATATTTTTAGTTGTCCAGCTAATTTCTTTCTATTTTTAGTAGAGACAGGGTCTCACTCTTGCTCAGGCTGGTCTTGAACTCCTGACCTTGAGCGATCCTCCTGCCTCGGCCTTCCGGCGTCCTAGAATTACAGGCGTGAGCCACCATGCCCAGCCTGGGCCGATGTTTTTCAAACTTTTTTACTACATTTTACTTCACACATTTTAAGACATACAAAATCTATTTTACATCATAATCTCATACACAACTGAAACAAATTTCATGAAATAATACTTACCTTTATTATGTGAACACACTGAAAATTTCTATTCTATTCCATTTTTAAAAAAAGAAATTATAGGTGCCATCCACTAAATTGATTTCATAACCCAATAAGAGGATAAAACCCAGTCTGGGTGACATTAAACTAGTTCAGGCCGGGCGTGGTGGCTCACGCCTGTAATTCTAGCACTCTGGGAGGCCGAGGCGGGAGGATTGCTCGAGCTCAGGAGTTCGACACCAGCCTAAGCAAGAGCGAGACCCCGACTCTACTAAAAATAAAAAGAAATTACCTGGACAGCTAAAAATATATACAGGAAAAAATTAGCTGAGCATGGTGGTGCATGCCTGTAGTCCCAGCTACTCGGGAGGCTGAGGCAGAAGGATTGTTTAAATTTGAGGTTGCTGTGAGCTAGGCTGACACCACGGCACTCTAGCCAGGGCAAAAGAGCAAGACTCTGTCTCCAAAAAAATAAAAATAAAAAATAAACTAGTCCAAACTTCCATTCACTGATGCAGAAACTGTAACTCAGTAGTGAGGTAAGTTTCCCAGACACTCGAAATTTGTCCATAAAATTAAACTCACGTCTAAGTCCCAGATCAGTGTTAAAGACCTTCGCTGCCCAGTCACATTTACACCCTGTGCCCAAACACAGCTCTACAATACCATCACCAATTACTGATCCTATACTCTTCTCCAAGGCAGCCCCTCAAAGTCACTGCTCCTTGGTCAGAGTTCCCTTGCAGCCCCTGCTTCACGTTTTCTTAGGTCACAGTTCCCCCACAGTCACCATCCATCCATCAGAGTCTCCTCGGAGTCACTGCTCCTCGGTCAGAGCCCCTTGCGATCACTGCTTCATACTTCTTCGATCAGAGTCCCGTCAGAGCCTCTGCCTCGTGCTCTCCGAGGTCAGAGTCCTTCATATTCACTGCTCTTGGGTCGCAGACCCTATGCAAGCAGCTACAGCTCGGTCACAGTCCCCTCGGTCACAGTCGCCTCGCAGCCCCTGCCTCACACTCCCCTCGCTGTCACTGACCCATTCTTCCTTCAGTTTCCTCGCCGTCCCAGTCCCACAGCTTATCCTCTCAAACAGAGCTGCAAGGATATGCACACATTGGGCTCTCACCTGAAACTCACGTTCCCTCGACTCCAATCCCTTCGGATTCCTGCCGGGCGCCGCGTCACTGACTAGCGAAGTTAAGAAGGTTGCGGGGAGACGCCCGGGAAGGCAGCTGACGGAACAGCAGCCCGGAAGTCCCGCCTACAGTCCGCCCTCTTGCCAATCCGACACTTCTGCCCCGAAAACCACGACCCCTGACACAGTAGTTCCGCCTCCATAGAGGCCCCAGGGATGAAGAGAAGAAACACCGGGGAAAGATGGAATGCCCAAGGGTCAGTCTCCACCTGGAATCGGAGAAAGCAGTGAAGACGCCTCCTCGTAGTGGGATACGGATGTGAACTGTCACCAGTGCTCAGCTCTGGGCCATGTCCTGCGCAGATACAACTGTGGTGGTCGTTCCCACTGTACCCCTCTGCACCTGGCGCAGCGCCAGACGCTCGCACCCGGGCATTCACAGTGCAGAGGCCCCAACGTCCCCGTCCGCAACTGCATCACCACAGCGCTAGATTTTAAGGGGAATTTGCGTCCGCCAGCCAAGTCCGGAGAAAACCTGTGGCTGACCCAGCCCTCTTTCTCCGTTATTTTTGACCCAGGTTGCCTCATCAAAAAATGCTCCATGGCCGGGCGCGGTGGCTCACGCCTGTAATCCTAACACTCTGGGAGGCCAGGCGGGTGGATCGCTCGAGGTCAGGAGTTCAAGACCAGCCTGAGTAAGAGCGAGATCCCGTCTCTACTAAAGATAGAAAGAAATTAGCTGGACAACTAAAGATATATAGAAAAAATTAGCCGGGCATGGTGGCGCATGCCTGTAGTCACAGCTACTCGGGAGGCTGAGGCAGTAGGATCACTTGAGCCCAGGAGTTTGAGGTTGCTGTGAGCTAGGCTGACGCCACGGCACTCTAGCCTGGGCAAGAGTGAGACTCTGTCTCAAAAAAAAGATCCCTGAGAATCAAATGAGAGGTAGTCGAGCAGGAGTGGATTCAAGGGAGGGCACTGGTAGTAAAGCATGTGTAGTAAGGTGGATGGTGAGGAGAAACGTTTTTCCTTGCTAAAGTGTACCTTTGGAAGGGTCCCTTTTTGATTCTGTAGATGTTAAGGCAAGTGGGTAACACAAGGTTATGGAAAAATGATGCAAAATAACTTTTTAATGTATTTACCTTTTTTTTTTTTTTTTTTTACTTGAAAGTGGCTGAGAAGAAAGACACGTAAACTTGTGTACCTGCTGAAGAACCTCCGTGGGGGAAAAAAGGATTTAAGTCAGAGTTTCAAAGAGGTATTTGAACACAGCTGATAGACTGAGGTGCCCCAAATAGACAGCTAGCTGAGGAAGACACCAGGGCCTCAAAGATAGTAGACGTGTGGATAGTAACCAGCATAAGAATTTCAGAAAGTCTTAAACGTGGGCTAATCTCATACACAGGTTGGAACCTTTCAGACCCTAACACTGTACTGTAGAAAATGGATGTGTGTTTAATAAGCTATGTAAGGCATAGGATGGCAACTGCTTAGCAAAAACACTAAGAGAGAGAAAGGCAACAATTCAATACATAGGAAAAAGCTTTATGCATAAATAAATTCATCTCTGTATTTTTATAATAGTGAAAAATTAGAAATAAGCAGTCCCTCAATAAGGAAATGACAAAACTAACAATGGTATAATCTAATGGAATAAATGCAGCTATTAAATTATGCTTCTGAAAATCATAATGCAAATAAAATGACATAAAAACAGCTCATAACATGAGAAAGTGAAAAATCAGGGTACAAAATTGCATACATGATTTTTTAAAACCTGCCAAATAAAAAAAACACCGGGAGTCTGAGGTTGCAGTAAGCTATGATGACACCACTGCACTCTCTCCCAGGGCAACAGACTCTGTCTCAAAAAAAAACACTGGTAGAAAATACACCAAAATATTTACAATTGATTATGTTTGAACAATTGAAACAGATTTTTTCCTACTTTTCTTCTCTATTTTTCAAATGTAATGAGAACATACAACAAAATCAAAACATTAAAAATATAAGGCCTAAAGTTATAAACTATTATGTACCCATAATAATTTTAAAAATAAAATATATATGTATATATAAAGGCCTAAAACACAACAGATTCAGTTGCCAAACTGCCAACTTATCTTTATTTTGTCAAGACATTTAACAATATAAAAAAGTTCACATTTCTTCATGGTCAGATCTTTTCCCAGGTTTTCAAAAAAATTCAATAGTAGAAACAGCCGAATGCTGCTACAACACAGAATAAACTGTCCTAAAAAATAAAACAGAACACATACACACACACACACAAAATCCAGAATGTTAGTACTAATAGGGAAATAAGGGGAGCACACCATCCCAAGTCTTTGCCAATTTTCAATTATGAAGACTTTTTCCTTCTTCAATAAGGATTTCCAGAGTGTAGCTATAAAGTTGCTTGCCTGAGAGTAATTACAAAATTGCTTGCCAAAAGGTTAGGATAGGTAAAGAATTAGATTTTCTGAATGTAGAAATAAAATGTGACCTAGCGAACTTTAGGTAATGAATATTCATAAAATAATTATTCCCACATTTCCTGATTTATCAGATAAATAAAATATGAAACACTTTGTGTTTCTGGGAGTAAATGCATTACCCAACCCAAGAAACTATATTATAATCTAAGCTATATTAAACTAAACTTTATCACTGATAATAGGAACAATAGTACCTTGTCATAAATTCTGAATAAGGGAAATGGTCTCTGAGTGTTTATTCTTAATTGATAAAATTTATTTGTCCATATTTTAGCTCAGAATCTCAAAATGCTTTCCAGAGCACAGTTAAACTTGTTAAAACATTTCTTAGGTACTTATTACAGGCATTCCACCTGCCTCAACAACTCCTTAACCACCAGCCTCACCTCCAGCCTGGTAATGATGGAAGAAAAACAATTTGAACTCAAGTACCTGATTATTAACCAAAAGCAAAATGCTTTGGTTTAGCCCAGCTCCCTGGCTCCTTGGGTGGATAACTCTGAGCTGTGATCTAAAACAGTGCTATCTGTGGTGAAGGACCTGTTTTTGTTTTAATTTCCAGTTCCCCATGGAATATTTTTGTAAAATATAACAAAAATAACTCAAAATGAAAAAAAAAAGGAACATAAAAAATACAGCCCAAACTTTTTATAATATTGAGGGACATAAAATTACTTTGTCAAATTGCTATAAGTACTCAGTGTATGTACTTATCTCATCATAGAGCTGTAACAAATAGGTCACGGACTGGCACTCGCCTGGGGCCCCTACTTTGAGTGGCACTGTTCTACCTAGAGTTCTCCAGCAGGACCGAGCCCCAGTTATCCACAGCAATTATCTGCTCAATAGCACATGCTTTTCCCTCCTCTCCTGGTTCCTCAGCCTCTACTAGTGCTTCCTGGGATCTTCTCCCAAATAAACAAAGTGCTTTAATCTCTGAAAATGAAACCTAAATAAAAACCTAACTCAACAACCTGGACAAAAGATACAGTAGACTAAGTCAGCAACCTAAACCAGGCTCTCAAAAGTGATTTCTAGCTGCCTCCTCCACTAATCCTGTGTTCTAAAACCCAAACCTGATAATCCTTATTAAAGTAATAACTGACAAAGTTTTTAATTACATTAAATTTATTCATTTGAGTATGACTGGCCCCCATTGAATTATAAGCTCTCTACAAGCAGAAACCATGCCTGTCTTACTCATCATTTTATCCCTAGCCCCTCGAGTACATAAGGTGGCACATAACAGGAGCTCAGAACTATTTGCGGAATGAACAAATTATACCATACTCAGGAAAAGCTGCATTTTTAACTCCAAGAAGCAAAAAAACCATCACCTCAGCTTGACTCTTGCCCCAAAGAGAGCTGATAACTGAAGATTCACATAGTACTTCCCACTGCCCAGCCCTTGATGCTAGGGTAGCTGAGCATAAAATAAAACTTTGGTAGGACCATAGTATTGTAGAGCTAAGAGGTACCTTAAAATCATCTACAAAAGCAGCTTCAAGCCTTGGCATTCAACAGGATCATGTGGGGAACTTTTTAAAAATTCAGATTCACTGATCCACTCTTTGATCAGGATATACTTGAGTAAGGCCCCAGCATCTGTAATTTAAACAAGTTCCCCAAATTACTCTTAGGCAGCCACAGCCAGTTTTGGGGGAAATCTACTAGAGCTTCCTAATGTTACTGATACAATGTGAGAAAAATCCAATGATTTACCTAAAGTCATTCAATTAGAAAGTGACAGAGCCAAAAATGGAACCCCTCTTTCCTAATTTACTCAATCCAGTTTCTTTATTTTTATTATTATTTTTAAATTAGTAGAGATGGGGTTTCGCTCTTGCTCAAGCTAGTCTTGAATTCCTGAGCTGAAGCAATCCTCCCACCTCGGCCTCCCAGAGTGCTAGGATTACAGGCATGAACCACTATGCCTGGCCTCAATCCAGTTTCTGTTCTACTCTATTCTACTTTAACTCTGATTCTACTAATCCATAACCTGGGAGTATATGAATAGAGGATGGGATTATTTCTGGAGCAAGTATAAAATAACAACATGTGATTAAAATATAGAAAAAATTTGTGCCAGTGACTTACCAATGTTTAAATGTAAGTAACCTCTTTTTTTTTTTTTTCTTTTTTTTTTTTTTGAGATAGAGTCTCGCTCTGTTGCCTGGGCTAGAGTGAGTGCCGTGGCGTCAGCCTAGCTCACAGCAACCTCAAACTCCTGGGCTTAAGTGATCCTCTTGCCTCAGCCTCCCGAGTAGCTGGGACTACAGGCATGTGCCACCATGCCCGGCTAATTTTTTATATATATGGTTTTAGTTGGCCAGATAATTTCATTCTATTTTTAGTAGAGACAGGGTCTCACTCTTGCTCAGGCTGGTTTCGAACTCCTGACCTCGAGCAATCCACCCGCCTCGGCCTCCCAGAGTGTAGGGAGCCACTGCGCCCGGCCTAAGTAACCTCTTTTTAAAGATTATTCTTTACTTTCATTTAGTTTTGAAAAATGGCTTTAGGATAAAGTAATTAATTTTATTACCAAAAGAAAAATCACCTTTGCTCATGGAATCCCCACCATCCAAATTCCTTTTCAGCTTAGCAAAGTATGATTTGTTCAAATGAACAATTAAAAATTTTAGTTATTAATTATTACTTTAATAAGGATTATCAGGATTGGGTTTTAGAACATAGTGACTTATGGATGAGGTGACTAAAAATAATTTTTAAATAATAATGGTAAATAAATAATATGCTATTCCCAAATTCAAACCTGTGAAGACTTATATCATCTGCAAACATACAAGTCTCCTTGCCTATAAGCAGCACACTAGATTTCTGCTTTAGTAACAAAAACTTAACAGTAAAATCATCTCATCCAAAAGAAGTCTAAGACAAATGTCGAAAAACTAAAGTGTTCTTACATCTTAATAAATATTAAGTAATTTGATTTGGAATGCCCACATGTCCTTAGAAAAGATAAAAAGGTTTCCAGATAGACTTACATTCATGAAAACATCGTGAATGTAGTTGTCAGTGTCAGCATCCCAGAAACATCGAGCAGCCATGCTAAAAAGTCAAAGAATGAAGAATTATCAACAATATAACAAGGATCTGAACTACATATATCTACCATGAGCAAAAGATTTCCTCAGTACGTTCCTATAGATCTGTGCTTCCAAACCTTTTCACAGGTTGGCACACAGAGAAAATCATATTGGTACAGCAGAGTCACTGGGTAAAATTGGAGAGACTAGAGTCAGATGAAGCTTCTTGCAGCTACAGGTGACCAGCCAGGGGCTCTAGCAGCCTCATATCCTGACTGGCTGCCTGACAGCTACAGGGATCAATACCTTGAAGTCTTTGGTACTCTGGGTGGGAAACTCTGAATAGATTACTTCAGCTAAGATATTTGTGTGTGACTTTTACTGAGCTCAATTCCTGTACAATATTAGGAGGAGGAAAGGGTGGAAAGGGCCCAACAAATTATTTAGTCCAGCCCGATAATTTTATAGATTCCCAGAAAAGAAAGGAGCAAATTCTGAACTAGAATTCAGTCTTCTAACTAATTCTAAATCCAATATTATCTCTACAGGATGCTATGCTACCTCTAAATTCTCTTTTCTCAAATTCTTAAGAAGAAAATATTAACAATTTCAAAATAAAAGTCAATTAAAAAGTAAAAACAATTTAAATGTCTACTAGGACTCGATTGGTAAATAAAATTATGATATTTCCTGACAACAAAATTCTATGCAGCCATTAAATTATTAAAGAAATATTTTGCAAGCCAGGAATGGTGGCGCAAACCTGTAGTCCCAGCTACTCGGAAAGCTGAGGCAGGAGGATAACTTGAGCCCAAGAGTTTGAGGCTGTAGTGCACTATAATTGCACCTGTGAAGAGCCACTGTACTCCAGTCTGGGCATCGTAGCAAGACCTCATTTCTTTAAAAAAAAAAAAAAGCAGCAGGGCTGGATCACTCAAGGTCAGGAGTTTAAGACCAGCCTGAGCAAGAGCAAGACCCTGTCTCTACTAAAAATAGAAAGAAATTATATGGAAAACTAAAAACATATATATAGAAAAAATTAGCTGGGCATGGTGGCTCATGCCCGTAGTCCCAGCTACTTCGGAGGCTGAGGCAGGAGGATCGCTTAAGCCCAGGAGTTTGAGGTTGCTGTGAGCTAGGCTGACACCACGGCACTCACTCTAGCCCAGGCAACAAAGCGAGACTCTGTCTCAAAAAATAAATAAATAAGGAGGCCAAGCGCCATGGCTCATGCCTGTAATTCCCGTACTTTGGGAAGCCAAATTGGGAGCGCTGCTTGAGACCAGGAGTTCAAGACCAGCCTGGGCAACATAAGGAGATCTCATCTCTACAAAAAAGAAAAAAAAATTACAAATGTTTTACATTTTTATTAAACATATGGACATGATCATTAACATTTATTGAGTGCTTACTTTGTGCCAGGCACTAATCTAGGTGCTTTTATATTTATTAACTCACTTAAATCCTAAAAGGTAGGTACTGCTATTATACCCATTTAATAAATGTGGAAACTGAGGGTCAGAGAAATTGAGTAAAGTGCCCAATTTTAGTTATGAATTGTTACTTTAATAAAGATTATCAGGATTGGGTTTAGAACATAGTGATTTATGGAAGAAGTGACTAAAAACAATCGAGCAGCCTAGTAAGTATCACAACTAGTAAGTGACAAAGCTTGGCTTTGAACCTAGGCAGTTCAGAACCCACGCTTGCAGAGAAAGACATACCATATTATATTGGTTCTTTTTTTTTTTTTTTTTTGAGATAGAGTCTCACTCTGTTGCCCGGGCTGGAGTGTCGTGGCATCAGCCTAGCTCACAGCAACCTCAAACTCCTGGGCTCAAGTAATCCTTCTGCCTCAGCCTCCCGAGTAGCTGGGACTACAGGCATGCACCACCATGCCCAGCTAATTTTTTTCTATGTTTAGTTGTTTGGTTAATTTCTTTATATTTTTTTAGTAGAAACGGGGGTCTCACTCTTGCTCAGGCTGGTCTCAAACTCCTGACCTCGAGCGATCCTCCCACCTTAGCCTCCCAGAGTGCTAGGATTACAGGCGTGAGCCACCGCACCCAGCCTACATTGGTTCATTTTTGAACATTATTTTTGTTTAAGTTTTACTTAGAGTTCCCCTCATCCTAGTATTTTACAAATTCTTACATCAAAAAAGTTCCATCTATTTCCAAACTGCAGCAATAACAATATGAAGTAAAATTAACCTACTTAATTGGTCAATCAACATGTATTTATTTAGCAATCACCACATGCCTAGAAAGATTAAAATCTGGCCATATTCTCAAACAATTCCCAATTTAATTACGTAACAAAATTAACACATTTCAAAAGAATAAGATAATGTACACTTGGTGCTCATTTATTAATTATTAGGATTAAAAGAGATTGTAAAGTCTATCTAGTCTACATGTCCAACTTATGCAATATTTGAATTAAATCCATAGAAGTGCTACAGAGAATTTAGAGAGGAAAAAAAGCCAAAGACTTTATGAAGGAAGTGGTACTTAAACTAAATAGAACCAAGTGAAGACACAAATATAAAAATGTATTTAACAAACATCTGTTGAGTATCCATTATATATCAGGAAAAATACTAGGTGCAAATGATACAAAGATGCCTAAAACACAATCCTTACCTTCAGATTGTGGTCTCTTTATACCATTTCCCAATGAAAGGAACCAGGGCTCCTTAGAGAAATGGACAATTCCAGGTCCATGGATGGAAATGTACAAGATAGAGGTGGGACATCTGGATCATGCCAAAAACCTGGGCCACACCAGGAATAATGCTATGTGTGTATATATACATAAAGTATATTGCACATATAGAAAATACCTATTATATATATATATAAAATACACATTACACACACACATATACACAAAGGTGTGTCAAAAGAACTTATTAATAGAAGAGGTATGATAGAAGTGATATACAATTGATCTTAGCCAAAAGGCCAAGAAGCAATGATAGAACAGTTTGTGGCAGGCTAATGCTCCCACCAAGATCAATAAGAAAATCTGGATAAAATGAATCAGAGTGCTACTAAAGCAAACAGGCCAAGAGGAGCCAAAATTCCACAAAGGGGAACTCCAGTAGGTAAGCTGATATTTTGCAGCAGATTGTTCCCTAGGGCATTTGCCAATTCTGGACAGGAATAGAGGCTGCAAATCTGGGCTTTGCTCAGGTACAAGACCAATTATTGAGGGGAAAGAAACCAGCAGGATTGCTGGGGCAATATTAACAGGGATAGGGAGATAAAATTGGAGTCTGGAGGGAATAAGATCCTTGTAAAAAAGGAGACAGTAGCACTGAGCCTGTCAGATGGTAGGTTTTCTTTTCAAAACATGCTGAATTCTGAAACTATAGGCAGGAACCTAAAAAGGTAAGTGTGCTAGGTAATATAATGGCCCCCCAAATATGTCTATGTCCTAATCCCCTGTGAATATGTTACATTACATGACAAAAAGGGCTTTGCAGATGTTTGCTTAAGTTAAGGATCTTGAGATAGGGACATTATCCTGGATTATTTAGGTGGGCCCAATGTAATCACAAGGGTCCTTACAAAAGAAAGAGGGAGGCAGGAAGGTCCGAGAGAGAGATCTGAAGATGCTATATGATGCTGGATTTGAAAATGGAGGAAGGGTTTATGAACTAAGGAATACAGGCAGCCTCTAGCTGGAACAGGCAAGGGAATGGATTCTCTCTTAGAGTCTCCAGAAGAAATGCAGCCCTGCTGACACCTTGATTTTGGTTCAATGAAACCCATTTTGGATTTCTGATCTCTAGAACTATAAAATAATATATTTGTGCTGTTTTAGGCTCTGGGCTTGTGATAATTTGTTACAGCAGCAACAGGAAACTAATACACTAAGGAAAAAGCTTATGAAATGAAGGACAAAGTTTTATGGTGAGGAAACAAGGACTAAAAGTCAGTACCTGTTGGAGGTGGAGGGCCAATGAACACTCAAGGTTCTTGTTTGAAAGACTTGGAGGGCTACAATTAAGAAAGAAGGTGTGCATTCTGGAACTGGGGGGAAAAAGAAAAAAAAAAAGAAAGAAGGGTCAGCTGGGTGCGGTGGCTCACGCCTGTAATCCCAGCACTATGGGAGGCCGAGGCAGGCGGATCGTTTGAGCTCAGGAGTTCAAGACCAGCGTGAGCAAGAGCGAGACCCCGTCTCTACTAAAAATAGAAAGAAATGATTTGGACAGCTAAAATATATATATAGAAAAAATTAGCCGGGCATGGTGGCTCATGCCTGTAGTCCCAGCTACTCAGGAGGCTGAGGCAGGAGGATCGCTTGAGCCCAGGAGTTTAAGGTTGCTGTGAGCAAGGCTGACGCCACGGCACTTACTCTAGCCCGGGCAACAAAGTGAGACTGTCTCAAAAAAAAAAAAAAAGAAAGAAAGAAAGAAGGGTGAACTTAAGATAGAGCCTTATAAAAACTGCAACCCAACCTCAGTTCAGCTCAGTACCTGACTGGATTAAGGTAAGCAGACCATACTCTACCTGTACAGCAGAAGAGAAAGTTAAACCCTTTGTGGAAGAAAATAATATCAGCTGGAGGTCTATAATTTTTTTAACACAATGTCCAGGATTCAAACTAGGCATACCTCTGCCTGTGCATAGGAACTAAAAGAGAAACAAAAAGGAAAAAAAAAAAAACTAGGCATACCAAGAGATAGAGCCATATAAATGATTATCAAGGTAAAAAAATCAATGGAAACAGACTCATACATGATACAGACACTACAGAAAGCAGCTAATGACTTTATAACAAATACTATGACAAAAATGTAAAAAGAGAGAAGAGAGGAAAAATGGAAGAATAGATGAAAGGATAAAAATGTTCACTAGAGAATTAAAATCTACAAAAAATAATTAAATGGAAATTCTAAAACTGAAAAATATAATAACTGAAATTAAGAACTCATCAGATGGGTTTAACAACAGATTAAAGGATTAGTGAACTGCAAGGTCAACAGAAAAATATACAAATTGAAGCAGAGAGAGGAAAAAGAAAAATTCAAAAAAGAGCATAAGAGGCCAGCTGCAGTGGCTCACGCCTGTAATCTTAACACTCTGGGAGGCCAAGGTGGGAGGATGGCTTGAGGCCAGAGTTCGAGACCAGCCTGAGCAAGAGCAAGACCCGTCTCTACAAAAAAACAGGAAAATTAGCCAGGTGTGGTGGCATGTGCCTATAGTCCCAGCTACTTGGGAGGCTAAGGCAACAGGATCACTTGAGCCCAGGAGTTTGAGGTTGCTGTGAGCTAGGCTGATGCCATGGCACTCTAGCCTGGGCAATAGAGGGAGACCCTGTCTCAAAAAAAGTTAAAAAAAAAAAAAAAAAAAAAAAAAGAACTGACAATATTTTAGAGGTGATAATGATATTTTATTATGTTAAAAAGCAGTATTATCTTTTAGAGATAAATACTGTTGTATTCACAGATAAAATGGATGATGACTAGAATTCCAAAATAATCGGGTGGGGTCAAGGAGAATAAGTGGAGGTATAAAAAATAACATCAGTATGTATTGATAACTATTGAAGCTAAGTAATATAAGTATAGGAGTTGTTTAGTACATGCACTTTTGCATATATTTGAAATTTTAGATGATAAAAGTTTTTATAGCAGGGGAGGGGAGGCCCTTTTAGGCCATACTTTAGAGTCTGGCCTGATCACATTTTAAAAAGCCAATCATAACCAGTTTAAGGAATTTATATTTGACAGGGTTTAAAATAAAGAAACTCTGTTGAGTTTATGGAAAGAAAGAGAGGTGTATTTCAGAAAGATTGCCCTGGTATATAAAATGAACTGTAGGCCGGGCGCGGTGGCTCACGCCTGTAATCCTAGCTCTGGGAGGCCGAGGCGGGTGGATCGCTCGAGGTCAGGAGTTCGAGACCAGCCTGAGCAAGAGTGAGACCCCGTCTCTACTAAAAATAGAAAGAAATTATCTGGCCAACTAAAAAATATATATACAAAAAAAAAAATTAGCCGGGCATGGTGGCTCATGCCTGTAGTCCCAGCTACTAGGGAGGCTGAGGCAGTAGGATCGCTTAAGCCCAGGAGTCTGAGGTTGCTGTGAGCTAGGCTGATGCCACGGCACTCACTCTAGCCCGGGCAACAAAGTGACACTCTGTCTCAAAAAAAAAATAAAATAAAATAAAAAAAAAATAAAATGAACTGTAGAAAAGAGAGATCAGAGTCAGGAAGTGCTTCTAAGGGGCTGCTAAGTAATCCCAGCAGCCAGACTGCAGTGTAGGCAACAAGAGAGAGAGAAATGACTAAATAAGATAAAAGATGACTTCAAGGATTTAAGCCTGAGTCAATGGAACCTTGGTAATTTTGTGAGAGATAGGGAAATTAAAATGATAAACTGATTTAATGATGGAGAGAGAAAAGAAATCAGAAACTCTTCTAGAACATGTTGAATTCAAGATGACAAAATAATAAAGTATTTATTTCTTAGTCTCTTTGTGGTGAAGCAATCTCCTAAAGCCTTTTGGCCAAGTGGTAGAGAGCACTGTGGTAAAGAATACTGTGCTAGGAGTCAGGAGACTGGGCTCTATTAGTGACCCTGACATCAGCCAGGTATATAATTTTGGGCAAACCATGCTAAACCTCAGAAGTGTCATCTATAAAATAAAGGAACTGAACACTAGAAAATATTTAAAATGCCTTCCAGATCTAACATTCTATAGTGAAAATTCTCAATAATAATATCTACCAGGTATTTTTTAAATTCATTCAACAAATACTTGAGTACTTTCTTACAAAATACTGTACTAGGCACTGTTTACAAAGGGAGGTGGAGGATCAACACTTGGGCATCGGAAAAAACAGGAAAGACAGATTTTGAACTCACCAATACAGGAATGATAGTTCAAGGTCATGGGAATGAATGAACTCATTGAAAAAGTACCGAGAAGAGCAGGAACAAGAACCCAGCCTTAAAGAAAGCTCACAGCTAGGGATGCAGGGGAGAAAGAGAAGCCAGTGAATGAAAGACAGTAAGCAGTCAGAAAAACAAGTTAGATAACTGACATCAGGGCCAAAAAAAACAGAGTGAACTTTAAGAAACAGATGCCAAGGCCAAGAACAAGAGCTAAGAACAGGCTATTAGATTTGCTAATAAAGAAGTCTCAAACAACTCTAAAGAAATTGATTTAGGAGAGTGAAAGGACCAAAACCTGGGCAACAAGGAATCAGAAAGAAACATATATATACATAATCCCACATTTGTCTATGGAAGCATATATACATAAACCCTAAAAGACTTATTAGCCTACAGAGACTATGAAAAATGAGTTATCCCAAGGAGCTGTTAACCTTACTATTCAGTACCAGTATCTCTTCAGTTCACAGCTGGATTTTGGTATACTGTCCTCTCCTCTCACTCTTGCAAAGACACGTCTTACTGAATTGTCAAGAGAACAAATATCTCATTGGAAACACAGCTGAATAAAAACAGGAAGGAAAAACCAACTACTCACAATACTCCTTCACCTCTTTGTTCTCCAATCACTACTTGCACCACCATTTTATATCGGTCAAATCCCATTTCTAGAAAGAAAAAATAAGAAAGTTATCCATAGGCAAACATGTAGTAAAATTACCTATTAAGGGCAAATTTGCCCAGAAATGGACATAAGTATTCAATCCACAAGTACTTAATGAGTATGACTGTAAGCCTGGGAGTCAGAGAGAGATGAAGACAGATTCTAACTGTAAACTTACCTACTATATAAACTTAGGCAAGTTATTTAACTTTTCAGTTAAAGTCTCCCTCATCTGTTAAATGCGAATATCATTATCTACCTCCTGGGCTTGTTGTAACATTAGATAAGATATACTAAAACATAAAACATCTAGAACAATGCTGATACATAGTAGTCTCTCAATAAACCTTAGCTTCCTTCCTTTTTCCCCTACTCCAAGTAAGGTACTGAGCTAGGGCCTCAAGATGCAGAGATAAATAAGATACTCTTCTTGTCTTAAAGAACTCATAGTAGTAAAGAACTCAAAGACAAACAGAAAAATGAAATGAAAATGCAATATATTTATTCAAGGAGTGGCATGGACAAGGTACATCAGGGACACAGAGTTGGGGGTTCCTCCCTTTGTTTGGGCAGTGGTAAGCGATGATGGGAAAAGACTTCTTGGAGGATGTGACAGATAAATGAGCTGTGTCTTCAAGAACAAGTGAGAATTTACCAGGTCAAATATGTCTTTCCATTCCATAAACAGGGAATAGCATGTGCAAAAGCATGAGAGCATGGGATCTTTAGGAAAGTGTAAGCTGTTCAGTAATGTAGAAAAAAAAAAAAAACTGTAAGATTCCAGAGTATACTGAGGTGACCCAGCACAATTCAGCTGCTTGCCCCAGAAGCCACACTGCTAAGGCAGCAAAATCCTGAAAATTCTCACTAACACCAAATCTGGAAAGAAGAAAGCTGAATAGACATCTTTATCTCCCTACTTTTCTGATCAGGGAATAAAGAAATAGTGGAAAGAGTAGAAAAAAAAAAAGTGAAATGGGCAAAGTTGAAACAGAACCAATTTTCCCTGATGAAAGTAAAGGTTCCAGGATTATATAGTAAACTGGGCAAACAATCCGAAGGCTATAGGTAACCTCCCATGTAGAATATGAACTCTACTTCAGGATATTTAACAAAATCTTAGAAGAAAGAGTCCTAGTGATTTTTTTTTTTGGAACACCACTACCAGGTGACCAAGTTATTATTTTTAATTTTATTTCACTTGCCATCCAACAATCCAAGTTATTTTTAAAAAACATTGTACTCAGCTCAGATGAGCTTCCGCCTTTAATCAATCCCTAATACTATAGAAATGTGGCTAGAACATTAAATACCCAGCCCTGAGGGAAAAATAAAATAATATCAGATATTGTGGGAGGAACACTTAAAAAAAAATCACCCACACTATATCAGAGCAATTATGATAAATGAGCAGAGCAAGATGAAAAGAAGTTGAATGGAAATATGCAAAGAAGCAATAGCAAAAACAAACAAAAGAATAACAAGAAAGAAAGAAACATACTATGTAAAAGAAAAAAAATTCAACCTAAGAGATAATACAAATCAAGGAAACGAGCAATTCCTCACAATTGATTCATGATACAAAACAATATAAGCTTATAAATTCAATAAAATAAGAATTCAATCAGGTTATAAAGCAATAGAGAGAGATGAGAAGGAAGATTACAGCCTTAGGAAACATAATGAATACCCACACAATATCACTGCATAACTAATAAAATCAAAATGGCAAGAGACAGGACACAAATGAAAAGTGAACTACTGGCTTAAAGTCACAAGTAAATGTCAATAAGGGGCTAGGTGTGGTGGCTCACACCTGTAATCCTAGCACTCTGGGAGGCCGAGGCGGGAGGATAGCTTGAGGTCAGGAGTTCAAGACCAGCCTCAGCAAGAGCAAGACCCCTGTCTCTACTAAAAAAATAGAAAGAATCAGCCAGGTAACTAAAAATAGAAAAAATTAGCCGGGCTTGGTGGCGGACACCTGTAGTCCCAGCTACTTGGGAGGCTGAGACAGGAGGATCGCTTGAGCCCAAGAGTTTGAGGTTGCTGTGAGCTAGGCTGACACCACAGCACTCTAGCCTGGGCAACAGAGTGAGACTCTATCAAAAAAAAAAAAGTCAATAAGGAAGAAATTATGGCAGAGAAAAGCTAATAGATACTAATAGATGATTCAACATAACAATATTTGGTACCCTGAAGAAGAGAATCTAACAAATGGAAGAGGACATGTATTCAAAGATATAAAAAAATTTCCCTGATACGGAGAAGAAAATCTACAGATTGATAGCTATAAAATGCTGAATACTATGCCAGACCCTAGAAAAGCTACTGAACATATAGGGTTAAAGTTAGGATTCTTTCAGCAGAGAACATCAGATTTCTCCACAATTAACATTCAGTGCCATAAGAAAATGAAGCAAAGTACATAAGATTGAAGAAAATAAATTATTACCTCAAAAATATTATAGTCATCAAAAGTATAGTCTACCTTAAAGGCAAAAGGCATACATTCTCAAACATGAACAAACACAGGGAATACAGCATTTATGAGTCCTTCCTAAAAGAAACTTGTAACAAAATCTCATCATGTAAGGGCTGAACCAAAATAAAGAACTCAGCAATGGAAACAATATGGTAACAGCACTAAATAGTGGGCAACAATCCTTTAAGTATAAAATGAGTGTAATATGACTAACAGAAATAGGTCTATAGTATCCCATTATTATTATTTACACACACACACACACACACACAGAAAAGAGGTTTGCTACCATATTCATCTAATATTAATGATTATTTGTGGGTAATAGCTTTTGGGGTGGTTTTTCTATTAGAAATAATTTTATTTTTCCAAAGTGCTTAAATTTTTATAATGAGTTTGTATCTTTTTTATGATAATTTTAACAGTGAATTTTCATCAAAAAGTCTAAATATTAAAATGCTAATAACACTAACAGTTAATTCTGGGTGATGGAAATACATATAATTGCTATTTTCTTCTTTATACTTTTTGATATTATTTAATTTCTAAAAATTAAAACAAATTCCAGGCAGGGTGCGGTGGCTCACGCGCGTAATCCTAGCACTCTGGGAGGCCAAGGCGGGTGGATTGCTCGAGGTCAGGAGTTCAAGATCAGCCTCAGCAAGAGCGAGACCCCGTCTCTACTAAAAATAGAAAGAAATTATCTGGCCAACTAAAATATATATATAGAAAAAAAAAAATTAGCCCGGCATGGTGGCACATGCCTGTAGTCCCAGCTACTCGGGAGGCTGAGGCAGTAGGATCGCTTAAGCCCAGGTGTTTGAGGTTGCTGTGAGCTAGGCTGACACCACGGCACTCACTCTAGCCTGGGCAACACAGCGAGACTCTGTCTCAAAAAAAAAAAATAAATAAATAAATAAAACAAATTCCAAACAAAAAGAAAATATACCAAAATATTAAATAACTACCTTTGTATGATATAATTTTAGATAATTACATTTTATGTATACTTTTATATATTTCCAGATTTATTACAGTAAGCATGTATTACTTTTACAAAGACATTCCTTCCCTCCAAAAACTAGTATCTTTAAAAAAGGGCAGATAGAAATAAAGAACTTTTCAGATGATATAGTTTTTTTTTTTCTAGATACAGGGTCTTGCTCTGTGGCCCAGGCTGGAGTACAGTGGCACAATCATAGCTCACTGCAGCCTTGAACTCTTGGGTGATCCTCCTGAGTAGCTGGGGCCACGCCCAGCTAATTTTTTTTGTTTTTCGTAGAGACGAGGTCTCACTATGTTGCCCAGGCTGGTTTCCAACTCCTGGCCTCAAACCATCATCCTACCTTGGCCTCCCAAAGCTCTGGGATTACAGGTATGAGCCACTGCACCGAGCCTGTATAACATTATTAACAAAAACAAGAGACAGAGAGACAAAGAGAACAGGGTAGGAAAAGCACAAAGTATGCTCTGCAGATGTAGTTTGGCAGGAATGGAGTTGAATAAGGTAAGTAGTTAAGGATTCAGCTGGAGAGATGGACTGAGGACAGACTGTGAGAGTACTGTAAGGAACTGATAGCTTGGTGGAAAAAACAACCAAGAATTATGGGGGAAGGAACCCCTGTACTTCTGACCTTTCTGAATAGTCGAATTTCTTGGACAGTGGTTCCCTACAATGTTTTATTTCACATCCTTACTCTTTCCCACCATCTGCAAAAAATTTACGTGAGTAAAAGTCACCAAATAATTATAGAAGACTAGTAATTGAAGAGAAATTTGTCTTTAATAAAATGCACACTTAAGTTCTTTGTTTAAAAAGAAGGTAGGGGACAAGTGGGTAAATCTAAGTGTTTGAAGGGAGTAAGTCATTTCCAGTTATCACCATGATTACCTTTTAATTTATCTTTAATGTTTTCCGATAGATGTTTTGTGAGCTGAGGCATTTCTTCTGGAGAATATTCGGCATTTGCCAGTTCCTCCTTGAGCACAGCATGGATACACTCTTTAACAACAGACGGTCTGAACCTAAATGAAACAGTTTTAGAACATCTCATTGGTAACTCCAAAACCCGAACTTACTTTCACACATCAACTTCCCCCAGCTTTTTTTTTATTAGTAGCATTTAATCCTTCTTTTTCATATTTTTATTATAAAAATGATATAAACAAATTAAGGAGATCAGTCATATTGCAAATTTATATGTACAGCCTGAACCTCTCCTGAACTTCAGATCAGATTACAGGCATGAGCCACTGCACCCAGCCTGTTTAACATTATTAACAAAAATGAGAGACAGAGAGACAAAGAGAACAGGGTAGGAAAAGCACAAAGTATGCTCTGCAGATGTGGTTTGGCAGGAATGGAGAGTAAGGTAAGTAGTTATGTATTATTACTTTTACAAATATATTCCATGTGGATATTTAATAGGAAATTCAAATTTAATGCATCCAACACTGAGTTTCTGATATTCTCCTCTCCTCCAAACTAGGTCCTCCTACAGTCTTCCCCGTCACAGTCAATGCTAACTCCACTCTTCCAGTAGGTCAAGCCAAAAACCTTGGTGTCAGTCTTGTTGCCTCTCTCTCTCACAGCTCACATCCATTCATGAGCAAATCTTATCTCTTCTACCTTCAAAATAATATAAAATTTAATCTCTCTCACCACCCTACCATGACCATCTTGCTCCAAGCTACCATTACCTCTTGGCTGGATTACAAGGACCTGACAAGCCTCTGTCGCTCCTACATCCTGTTCTCACCCAGCAACTAGACTAATCCTGTTCAAATATATGTCCAAGCATGACACTCTATTCAAAATACCCCAAATATATCCCACCTCACTCAGAGTAAAGGCCAGCATCCTCACTGTGACTGGTAAAATCCCATATGATCTACATTGCCAAACTCTCAGATCTTGTTTTCTGTTTTCCCCCAGTTCTACACTCAGACCACAGTGGCTTTCCCTAGTCTTTGACCACACCAAGCATGCAAACCTTAGTGCCTCTGCACTTGCTGTTATCTCTGCCTGAATTTCAATTCTTCCTTTCCTATATAGGCTTGGCTAGCTCCCTCATTTCTTTGTCTTTATTCAGAAGTCACCTTCCTTAGGCATAGACTCTAAAACACCCTCCTACCACATCACTTCATAACGCCCTTCCTGGCACTTGTTATTATACTATCTTATACACCATATACTTCACTCATGTATTTCTCTTGTTCAGTTGCCCTTTAACCCTGCTAGAAGTAAGCTTCATGAGAGTAGGAATTTTTGCATGTTGTATTCACTGTTACATCCCTATTTCCTATAACAATGCTCAGCACATAATAGACACTCAATAAATTTTTTTAAGGAATGGATTATTGAGTTGGTTTAGATAGAGACAAGGAAAAAAGTCTCTAATTTCACCACCCTAACAATACCATTAGCATTTTGGTTGAACTTACCATATATTACAACACTCAGTTCCTCTTCTGAGCTGTGTATTCTATCAGTTGATTTGTCTATCATGTACCAGGTTACCAGAATGTTTCAAGTTTTGAGCTTGTAATGTGTTTAAATATTTATTTGGTAGTACTAATGGCCCCTCATAACTTTTCCCCTTCTCATTACTTTTTAACAGTATTCTCTTTGCTCTCTTGCCCACTTATTCTTACAGTTTAACTTGAGAATTATTGCCAAATTTCCAAGTTTTGATCTGTTCAAAATATGGTCTTCCAATTAACAAATATATCTGACTCTTCCTTTAAGCCTTTTCAATCCTCAGTAAAATGTTAAAGTTTTGTTCAAACAAATCACACATAACCTCATAGGATTATTCCTACATAAATTTGTTGTTAATCTTATTCTGCATTGTTTTATAACAGAAACACGGCTGAATGGCATTCTGTGCATTCAGAACCTTTTACCAAGATAACTGAACATACCTTCTTGTGTGTCCATTTTACCCACAGGAAAACTCCTGTATGAAATTTTTCACAACATAACCAAAGTTCCTGGTTTCCAGGGCTTGCCAAGCATCACATTCAGCATTCCGGTTTCAAAGAACAAAGAGGGGACCTGGGAAATCTTTTTTTCTTGTGACGACAAAGTTAGTGATGGATCCTACAGAGCCAGCTGACCACACTCTGCACAAGACTGTATGTCTTAATTCCAGCAAGGAATCGCAGTGGCGGTCTAGGGGCCTCTGGATACTACCTGGGTAGGAGTTTGCTTACATACAAGTCCCCTGCCAGGAGCATGCACATTGTGGCACACGTGTGCACACGGTAATCCTCGAATCATGGCTAAACGGCATTCGATGCAAGTCGCTTGTTTTCTGCCTCCCTATTCCGTCTACCTCCTTTCCCCTGTGCGCACAACCTAGGTTTCCCAGAGCCAAGCATTCGCCCCGCGTCAGCCTACGGCGCGCAAAGGCGGGTCCGCTCCTCCGCTACGCTCTGCAGCGGGAGGGGAGTCCAGACGCGGGAGCACCGCGGCCCCTCCGGCCGCTCCGGCCCGCCCCTCAGGGCCGACCCCGCCCCTGCGGCCCCAGCCCGTCCCACGCACGCGCTCCTTGCCCGCATCCGGGCTCCCAGGCGAGCGCTGCCCGCCCGACCAGGCTCTCGGGGTTGCCCCACCACATCCAGTCCGCTACCCGCCTTTGCTGGAAAACGGGCCGCAGAATGTAGGTGTTGTCGGGCTCTCCTAAGTTCTTCTCAGTCTCAGGCACCTTGTTACCAGTGGAGACAGATGTGCCCGCAGAAGGGGACACGCCGGCCGACGTGGCCATGGCCAGGGCTTCTTGGCCTGGGCGTTATCTCGCGATGAGGGCCCGGAGGGTGAAGCTGTGGCACCGAGCTGGGAAACCGTCCCCAGGGCAACAGGGCCGCGCCTGGCCCTCACGTGACGACCGCGCGCGCGCCGCAAGGCGGCCAGCCCTAACGCGCCTGCGCACCCGCTGCCTAGCGGACCGGGCCGAGGTGGTGTGTCTGGAACCTCGAGCGAGGTGAGTGTGTGCCTGGGCGATTTGCAAAACAGTTTAACACGCCTTAGCTCTTATTAACGAAGCCACACCCTTAGGAAACATTCACGGGACCTGGCGCTCATAGAGGTTAGGTGACTTGACCAAGGGTACTCAGCTGGTGAGCGGAAGGGCCCCGACTCTAATCAAAGGGTTTTCAAACTGGCCCTTTGGCCATATCCAGCCTTCCTTCTGGTTTTTGTTTTTGTTATTTGAGACAAGGCCTCACTTTGTCGCCGGGGCTAGAGTGCAGCGGCGTCATCATAGCTCACTGCATCCTCAAACTCTGGCTCAAGCGATCCTCCTGCCTGAGCCTCTCAAGTAGCCCGAACTACAGGAAATTTTTCTATTTTTAGTAAAGACGGGGTCTTGCTTTTGCTCAGGCTGCTGTGGAACTCCTGGCCTCAAGCGATCCTCCTGCCTCAACCTCCCAAAGTGCTAGGATTACAGGCGTGAGCTACTATACCTGGCCTCCTCCTGTTTTTGTATAGCTGTGACCTAAGAACAGGTTTTATGTTTTTAAATGATTTAAAAAATGAAAAGAAGAATAATTTGTGACACGTGAAAATTATTAAAACCTTAGTATCCATAAATAAGGTTTTACTGGAACACAATCATGCTCATTTACAGATTGTCTTTGGTTGCTTTTAAGCTATATAGGCCTAATTGAGTGGTGCAACAGAGACCCTAACCCTCAAAGCCTAAAATATTATGTGATTTACTCTGGGTAGTATGAACATTAAAAAAATAAAATAAAGTATTATGTTACCCTTTGCAGAAAAAGCTTGCAGAACCCTGTTCTAATCTGTAACTGCCAACCTGCAGTTCCCCCAGCCAGCTTGCTGCACCTCACCCACACCTGCTCCAGAGCAAAAGTCAAAAAACAGACTTAAGGAGCGTTCCCTACTTATAAGTGCCAATTCCTGCTTCTGTTTTAGAAGGCTGGTATCTTGGCCTCTGCTAGCTTCAAAAACTAAGTACATCCCCCAATATTCATCTAGGCTTCTTTGGTAACAATCAACCTATTGGTTGGGTTAACAAGCTCCAAAACTTACTTCTGTGAGATGCAAAAGGGGTAGTTTCTATGAAAGTACACCTTTGCAAGTTCCAGTAGAGACTGAGTATATCATAAGTCACTGCAATCTCCGACTCCTGGCCTCAAGCAATCCTCCTGCCTCAGCCTCCCAAAGTGCTGGCATTACAGCCATGAGTCACTGCACCCAACCCAAAGTACTTTTTTGATAGTATCATCTGGATTGGTCTCCCTGACTCCAATAAACTACCCCCAGCCTCACCTTCCCAGTCTACCATTCACCCTGCCCCCAAAGTGGTTTTCATTTGTCACTACTCTGCTTGAAATCTTTCGATGGCTCTTTATGGCTATCTCCGTAGCATTCACACTTCTTTACTTGTAAATAAGACCCTTATGATCTGGCTGGTTTGCTGAGCCTTCCTCCTGGCACTAGGCACCAGACAGGTCTGTGTGGAAGCCATAGGCCCAGGTGCACACCCTGCACCAGCTCAGTGCTGCCTCACCATGCCCCTGTTAGCTGCTCCTTGGCAGCAGCACTGGCCCTGCCACCAACTGGGGTCACACATCCACAGACTAACCTGAACTCCACCTAGGACAGAAGTCCAACGTTTCTTAGGGACAGACAGTGTTCTTTTCAACATGCTGTTTCACCACAAGAAATTAAACCCCTAGGAAGCAGACTTTCCCCTCACCTTTTATGATTTCTTCAACTACGTTTCTCTTATCCTATCCACTGCAGTCCAGCGAGAAGCACAGAAGATTCTATGTGTAATTTGATTCAACAAATATTTTATTATGCCTTCTTTGGTAGGGGCTAGAGATACAAAAATGCATAAAACCCAGGCCTTGCCCTAAAGAATGAACAGATTTGGGTGGGCACAGTGGACTAAACCAATCATTCCTAAATAAAGTGCCACATGCTATAACAGAGTAGTAGGGGGTGATACAGAAACAGAGGGAGGCACTGAATTATATATTTAAGTTATACAATCACTTGAAGGTATTTACCCATGAAACAGAGTTAAAATACTTTAGCAAAAACTGTGATTTTTAATAGTTCTTTACCCCTGCAATTTTCCTGAGAACAGGGCCTGCTTTTTTCCCCAAAAAAATTTAAAAATTTGAAACAATCTCAAGCTTACAGAAAAGTTTCAAGTATAGTACAAAGAAGTTGTTTTTCTAAACCATTTAGGAGTATAGTTCTCCCTCAGTATCCTCAGGGGATTGGTTCCAGGACCACCTCCAACCCCACCTCTGCAGTTACCAAAATCTGAGGATGCTCACGTCCCTGATATAAAATGGTGTAGTATTTGCATATAACCTATGCACATCTTCCTGTATATTTTAAATCATCTCCAGATTACTTATACCTAATACCATGTAAATGCTATGCAAATATTTGTTATACTGTATTTTTAAAATTTGTATTGTTTTTTATTGTTTTTTTCCCAAATATTTTTGATCCTCAGTTGGTTGAATTTGCATGTGTGGAACCCTCGGATATAGAGAGCCAACAATATATTGCTAAGCCCATCAGCCCGATGCTTTCATGTATTTCCTGAAAACAAGGACATTCTCCTACTTTAAAAGACTACAACCAGTCAAGTTACAGTGGCTCATGCCTGTAATCCTAGCACTTTGGGAGGCTGACACAAGAGTATTGCTTGAAGCCAGGAGTTCAAGATCAGCCTGGACAAGATAGTGAGACCCCATCTCACTAAAAAAAAAAAAAAAAAGAATACAACCATCAAAATCAGGAAATTAACATTGATGTATTACTACTATCTAATCTTCAGATCCACTCAGAGCTCTCCGATTGTCCCAGTTGTTTCTTAGTAAAAGGATCATGTGTTGCAATGGGTTGTCATATCTCAGTCTCCTGAACCACATTGCTGGACTTTATGTCTGCAAGAAATGCCCTTCAAACACCTAAGCTCCAAACACCAAACTGAAGGACACCTGTTCTGAAGATGGGTTTCCCTTTCTGTAAGCAGGATTATGAACAATAATACAGCCTCTTCATTCTAGGATGATATTCAAGAATGTACACACAAAGTAAGAGATATTGGGTTGGTGCAAAAGTAATTGCAGTTTCAGACTGTGAATTTTAAATCATTATAACTAGGCTCACACACATCTTTATTAATCAAAATAGGAACCAATACAATCAACACATTTTTGCCAACAAGAAATAAGCTTGTTTATTCCTGTAGTGTAAAAATCCATGATTCGGGATTCGACAAACTCTTGGAAAGCATTTTCTGCATCCTGCTGGTTGTGGAAGCATTTTCCTTGCAAAAAGTTGTCCAGATGCTTGAAGAAGTGGTAGTCGGTTGGCGAGAGGTCAGGTGAATATGGTGGATGAGGCAAGACTTCGTAGCCCAATTTGTTGAACTTTTGAGGTGTTGGTTGTGCAATGTGTGGTTGGGCATCGTCATGGAGAAGAATTGGGCCCTTTCTGTTGACCAATGCTGGCTGTAGGGGTTGCAGTCTTTGGTGCATCTCTTCCATTTGCTGAGCATGCTTCTCAAATGTAGTGGTTTCACCAGGATTCAGAAAGCTGTAGTGGATCAGACCAGCAGCAGACCAGGAAACAGTGACCATGACCTTTTCTTGGTCAACTCTGGCTTTCGGAAGTGCTTTGGAACTTCTCATTCCAACCACTGAGCTTGTCATCGCTGGTTGTCATATAAAATCCACTTTTCATCACATGTCACAATCCAATTGAGAAATGGTTCGTTGTTGTTGCGTACAATAAGAGAAGATGACACTTCAAAATGACGATTTTTTTGATTTTCGGTCAGCTTATGAAGCACCCACTTATCAAGCTTTTTTACCTCCCCAATTTGCTTCAAATGCCGAACAACCATAGAATGGTCAAGGTTGACTTCTTCAGCAACTTGTCACATAGTTGTAAGAGGATCGGCTTCAATAATAGCTCTCAACTGGTCGTTGTCAACTTCCAGTGGCTGACCACTGTGCTCCTCATCTTCAAGGCTCTGGTCTCCTTTGCAGAACCTCTTGAACCACCACAGCACTGTACGTTCATTGGCATTGTTGATGTTGCAAGTTGTCTCTGCTGCTTTCCAACCCATTTTGAACTCAAATAAGAAAATCGCTCAAATTTGCTTTGTGTCTAACATCATTTTCATAGTCTAAAATAAATATAAAATAAACAGCAAGTAATTAGTCATTAGCAAAAAAAAAAAAAAACGAAGTGAGAAAGGTGCATTAAAATAATGTATAACATAACCACATTTATTTAAGAATGTATTTCAGTATCAAATGGCAAATGTCAACAATGCCAAAACCGCAGTTACTTTTGGACCAACCGAATAGATTTTCTTCTTCATAAAATCTTTGCTTAACACCATCCTGATGAGCAAATTAGCATAAGCCGCTACCCAACACACTGGTTGGAAGCCAGGCCAGGAGCCAGATGTAGCTTTTGTTGGAGAGGGGAAAAAAAAAAAAAAAAAAAACCAGTGTGAAAGCTTATTCTGAGTGGAAGGTGGTCCTGGAATGTAGGTAGAGGAAGGGGATGTGGGTGCCCTCCAGACTCTCACAGAGGGCAGCTAGCAGCCCGGTATCAAGGGCCACAGAGCCCATGGTAGAATGGATGCCAAATTTTCTCTCCTCTGCTCTCCCCACTGCCTCTCATAGGTGTTTCTCCCTTTCCCTGACTTCCAGGACCCTAAACTGAATTGTGAAGAGAGAAGATAAGTGAGCTGTTCCAGCAGATAAGAGCATCTCTAGGAGTCAGAGACATTGCACCTTCACCCAGTGGGATTGCACTTCAGAGTTGGAGAAGGCTCTGTCAGACTTTACCCCCAAACTTCCATTTTTAACCTTGTGCACTTTGAGATCTAGGAATGTCAGCAGCCAACTGTAGGAGGATCCACCGCACATGTGCGGGAATGGAAGAACAATCAGCCCAGCTGAGGCAGCAGTTGGAGACATTCTTTGAAGCCCTGTCAGGTTGTACAGTAACATAAGTGTGAGGTTCCTGAAAGGATGGAAACAAGAAAGAGTTAACTATCCACTGTGAATTTTCTTACTGTGGGGGACTGACCTCTCTCATCCTGGGGTCTTGCTAACTCATCAAAGTAGGGCTGAGCCAGGATGGGGCTTGTAGACTTGGTGTGTGTGTGAGTGTGCATGCACCTGTACGCACCTGCCTAGCATGTCCAAAACTAGATACAAATTATCTTTAAATTCTCCATTAATTGTGTGTAGGTTTCAGTACCTTTCCCCTGCAGGAGAAGCTTCTTTATGTCAGGCACATCCTAGCCGTGACCCTGAAACTAAATCAGCCAACAGGGAAATGCAAGACAAACACAGGCAGTGCTTCTTGGACACTGTATGTAAGAATACAGTGTGGTGTCTGGACTTTGGGACTCCCTGCCTACTCAGAAGGCTGTGCCTCATTCTGTCCCTGACAGCTCTGTTTGTCTACTTTCCCCACCCTGGGCAGGCCCATTGGACCAGCAGTTCTGGAGAGGAAAGGGTGAAGTGCTATTTGAGGGGACCTGACCCTAAGCCCTAAGAACAGAGAGACTGCTGTGTTCTGGAGGCTTCCGGAGGTGCCTCAGCAGCTCCTCACTGACCAGAACCAGTGCTGGGATGGAGCTAGGATCCAAGGGACTGAGGAAGGGTACAGCAGCACCTGGGCCCCCCACATTCCCTTTCTGGTTTTGTCCACTCTGTGGTAACAGAGCCTGGGTTCTCTAACTCTTTTCTTGGACCTTCCCACTACCTCTTCTCCTGCCAGTACCCATCTTCCTGGTTCTTCCCGGGCTGCTTCCTTCTGCCTGCCTCATCCTCTTCCTGCCCGTCACATCACACTTTCCCACCAGCATCTCCTTCATCCCACTCTGACTCTTCTTGCCACCCAGCACCATACCCTGACCAAAGATCCTAAAGTGGGAGGGCAGGGGGCCTCTGCTTTCCAGGTTACAAGTTAGAAGCAGCTGTGGCATCACAGTTCACCTCACCAGCCTCTGTCTCTGCTTTGAGCATGCTGTTCCCTCTGCTGGGAAACCCTTCCCCTGACCTACCCCCCCCCCACCTTCGCTGGACTAACTCTGTAAAGAATCAGGTCAGGCCCAACTGAGGCCCTCCTTGCTCTCCCGCAGGTCCTCTCCTGGGACGTTTGTTGTTCCTCCCAGTACTTGTTGCATCTGTGTCAAGCTCTAACATGGCCCTTACCATATGACTCTCAAATCATTGCTAGATGTGTTTTTTTCCCTAACCTGACCATGAACTCTTCAAGGGCAGGACAGCGTCCAAGGGCAAGGACCATGTCTTGGTCATCTTTGGATCAGCAGCATGTATGGCAGCAGTGCAAGGCGCATAGTGGGGACTCAATATATACTGTGCATTGAACTCTACTGAACACTAATGATAAGAACGTGGGTGTTTTAGTCTGCTAGGGCTGCCATAACAGAATACCACAGACTGGGTGACTTATTAAACAACAGAAATTTATTTCTCACAGTTCTGGAGGCTGGAAGTCCATGATCAAAGTGCCAGCAGGTTTGCTTTCTCCTGAGGCCTCTCCCCTTGGCTTACAGGTGGCTTCTTCTTGCTGTGTCCTCACGTGGCCTTTTTCTTTGAGCTCATGCAAAGAAAGAGATCTGGTATCTCCTTTCTCTTTTTATAAGCACACTAGACCAGTCCTATCCAATTAGGGCCCCACCCCTATGACCTTATTTAACCTTAATTACCTCCCTAAAGGCCAAATACAGTAACTTTGGGGGTTAGGGCTTCAATCTATGGATTTTGGAGAAACACAATTCAGTCCATAACAACTGGTGAACTTGAATTTAGAAGATGGGGGTCAGGTGCTGACTTAACCTAGCTATATGCTTTTGGGTAGCATGTCTTTTATCCTCTGGGAGCCTCAAGTTCTGTATCTGTAACATGTGGCCAATTTAATGGGGTTGTAGAGGCTGAAATGAGATCATGGCTGGAGGATGTTTTATGGACAATAAGTTTTTATACAATTAAAATCACTTGGTTGGTTTTTTTTGTTTATTTTGTTTTTGGTTTTTTTTTTTTTTTTTTTTTAGAGACAGAGTCTTCCTCTGTTGCTCAGACTAGAGTGCAGTGGCCAAATCATGGCTCCTTGCAGCCTCAAACTTTGAACTCCTGGGCACAAGCGATCCACATTCCCCAGGGTCCCCAGTAGCTGGGACTACAGGTGCATGCCACCAAGCCTGGCTAATTTTTTTGTTTTTGAGACAGGGTCTTGCTGTATTGCCCAGGCTGGTCTCGAACTCCTAGCCTCAAGCAATCCACCTGCCTCAGTCTCCCAAGTGCTAGGATTATAGGCATGAGCCACCATGCCTGGCCCTAATTATTCCTTGTATTAATATTTCACCTTGAAGGTAACAGTGTGATTTAAAGTGCATTATATCATTCAGGCCAGGCGCGGTGGCTCACGCCTGTAATCCTACCACTCTGGGAGGCCAAGACAGGAGGATCTCTTGAGGTCAGGAGTTCGAGACCAGCCTGAGCAAGAGTGAGACCCTGTCTCTACTGAAAAATAGAAAAAAAAATTAGCCACGCCACTAAAAATAGAAAAAATTAGCTGGGTGTGGTGATATGTGCCTGTAGTCCCAGCTTCTGAGGAGGCTGAGGGAGGAGGAGCACTTGGGCCCAAGAGTTTGAGGTTGCTGTGAGCTAGGTTGATGCCATGGCACTCTAGCCCGGGCAACAGAGCAAGACTCTGTCTCAAAAAAAAAAAAAAAAAAAAGCATTATATCATTCAACCTACATACAGTGAATTTTGTTATTACTACAGGGAAAACTAAGAGGGAAGTTTGTGTACAGTTCATACCCACTACTAGAAGAAAAGATTTAAGACAGCTTATGATGAAAAAACACCCATGCATAAAAGGGCATTACCTATCACTTCTCACAGAGGCTGCAGAAAAGGCCCAGAAAGCTGTTGATGAAATGAATGACCACCAGGAGAAGTTGGAGAAGGCTGATGCACAGAAGGACGGAGAAGAAGGACACATGCCAAACAACAGCTTCAGAGGGCTCCAGGCAGACGGAGTTCCAGAGTGAATGGTCATACAAATAGTTCCTACCCCAAAAAATAAGGAGACCAGGGGTTGGGGGATAAGTAAGGAAAGTCAAACAGGAAACCCCAGTAGAAGGGTGGGGTCTCCCCTGGCACAGTCACAGGACTGGACTCTGTCCCGTGAGGGTGGCTCTTATTGCTGCCTTTGCAATTTTCTGAGTATCAGAAGAGCAAGATGCTAGAATATGTGACCCAAAGGAGTTTATAAGTTTGTAGTCCATTTGTGTGTGCACCTCTCTGTCTCTCCTTCCTTCCTTCCCTCTCTCCCTCTTTCTCTCCTTCCTTCTCTCTCTCTCTCTTTTGACTGCAAATCCAAATCTCCACCCATTTACCTGTTATGTAGGTCTTTGAATGGGTAACCGTATGTCCAAGCTTGCGTCTGATTGAAGAAGGAGACATCAAACATGCAAAAAGGACCATCTTTCAGAGCTACCCCAGAAGTGATAAAGCAAATCAAGCCTCCAAGCAAAGCCAGGCCACTTGACAACAGAGCAGTAAGCACCTGCAGAGGGAGGGAAGAAACAGAGCTGAGACAAGGTCATGGCTAGATGACTTGTGGGGTAATCTGAACAAGTCTAACTTCGCTGGTGCCCAGGCTTTGTCCCATCCTGTCACAGAATAATTCTATCCACAGCACTTCCTTTAAAGCATAACCCAGGGTAGGGTGGCTGATGAGGGGTTCCTAGGTAGAGCCAGGAAGGGTGGGAGAGAAAGGACCAAGAAGGGGAAACACAGGCACTTGGACCTGGATCTCTCTGACTCAGCAGGCTCTTCTGAGCTGCTTAGCAGGTTGGCATCAAAAACTTTTGCACACAGCCTACAGTCATTCAGTCTCTTCTAAGTTAAAGGGGAGGATTAGTTATTGCATGCCTACCTATGACTCTTCTAAGAAAAAGCTGTATTTTTAAAAGTTCCAAGCTTCCAACCCTGATTCCTCTCTTTCTCAAATCAAGCATAAAAGGAAGGAAGGGAGCGGGGCAAGAAGGAAAGAAGCGAGGGAAGGAAGGGAGAGAAACAGAGAGATTGCAGTTAAACTCTGAAATGACTCCAGTTCTGTCATTTTATTTTTCCAATCAAGAGGCCCTTTGGGCTGGGCCCGGTGGCTCACGCCTGTAATCCTACCACTCTGGGAGGCCAAGGTGGGAGGATCGCTCAAGGTCGGGAATTCGATACCAGCCTGAGCAAGAGCGAGACCCCGTCTCTACTAAAAATGGAAAGAAATGATCTGGACAACTAAAAATATATATAGAAAAAATTAGCCGGGCATGGTGGCACATGCCTGTAGTCCCAGCTACTTGGAGGGCTGAGGCAGAAGGATTGCTTGAGCTCAGGAGTTCGAGACCAGCCTGAGCAAGAGCGAGACCCCATCTCTACTAAAAATAGAAAAAAATTAGCCAGACAACTAAAAATAGAAACAAAAAATTAGCCTGGCGTGATGGCTCACACCTGTAGTCCCGGCTACTCAGGAGGCTGAGGCAGGAAGATTGCTTGAGCCCAGGAGTTTGAGGTTGCTGTGAGCTGGGCTAACGCCCTGCCTGGCACTCTAGCCCCGGCAACAGAGTGAGACTCTGTCTTTAAAAAAAAAAAAGAATTCCTTTGGTTATTAGTCTATTAGTCTGTGCTCTACTCACTTCCCTCCCAAGAGATAGCAGTGGATTTCTTTCCTTGGCAGGTTTTTACCCTGCTTCCATATAGGCTTCTTAGGGTCCTAGCCCCCCCCCCCCCCCCCCCCCCCCGCCAAAGAATACATATTTTAAAATTTTGAATAAAACACACAGAATTTTTCCATAGTCATAGAGTCATTTTCCCACTGATGTCAAGTTGGTTTGGAGCTTAGGAGGGATCAGAGAAAGATGCATAGCAAGTTTTGTCTCTAAGGGAAAAGATTCAAGATGAATTAGTTGATGTAAGCCTAGGGCAGTAGTTCTCAAAATGTCCCTGGAGAAGATCACATCACATCACCTGAGAACTCATTAGAAATGCAAATTTTCCTGCTCCAACCCAGACCTCTTGAATTGGAAACTCTGGGAATGGAACCCAGCGATCTGTGTTTTAAGCAAGCCCTCCGGGTGGTTCTCTGTGTTTTAAGCAAGCCCTCCAGGTGGTTCTGATGCACACTTAAGTTTAAGAAACCACTCACCTAGGGGAAAACCGGACGTGACTGACGACAGATAGTGAATGAAATGTGTGGGTGTTTAGATTTAATTCTTTAACATATAACTGTGAGTTAGTGGGGTTCCCCATATGTGGGCTGCAGATACCAGAGCAGGCTGTGGAGTAGTAAGGAGGTCACATTCATACCTGAGACTGAATAAGCAATATATCATAAACACACACACACACACTCTCACTGAGATATTTCAAATTTATACAGATGCTGCTATAATAAAGTACAAATTTATTCTGGGCCTCAGTTTCATTATCTAAAACAGAGGGGTTAGATTAGAATATAGCAATTAGATGATCTCTGGGAAAACTTCTGGTTGTAAGAGAATATTAATTAAAATAGCCAGGAAATTTTCTATCAGTAACACACGATTACAATGTGCATAACTCATGTCCCTATCATTCAATAGGCTAAAAAAAAAAATCATACTTCCTGAAATTTGTATAGACATCTATGGTCCACTAAGCACTTACTCTCTTGACTTGATCACCCATTTTACAGATGAGAACCTGAAGCTGGAATAGTTAAACAACTTATCAAAGAGCTTTAGAGTCTTTAAGGGGTAACAGTCAGGGCCTGACTTCAAGCCCCAAGACCGAAATTGTCTGCTGACCACTCTGCCTCTAGAGTAATAGGATGTGGGGACATTCTAGGTGTTAGAAGAGTGGAATCTGGTACTTACACTTCGACAGGGCCCACTCTTATTGAAGCAGCCGTATCTCCAGCCCATCAAGGAAATGAGGGTAGCTGCAGTGAGTACCTGGGGCGGAGAGGAATGTTGGGAATCGACTTGGTCATTTACTTTTCTACCTGTCTCTAGCTGCTGCCCATGGCTGTTGAAAGAGAGTTGTTGGGCACCTCACATGAGCTCAGTTGTCCTATTGGCTTTGACTATTGGGACCCAATATTGGATGACTAGTTTGATCTGACTCTGGATGCTAACATTCACACCTGGACTGCCGAGTCCCAAGCTAAAATCCAGAAACCACTGACCAGTCTTCCTATCCCTTGGAGCTTCTATAGACCCAAGACCACTTTGTTAGAATAAGCTTTTTTGCAAAGGATCGAAACACCCTTCCCCCACCGCCTCCCTGCTCCACTCCTGGGGGACACTTTGGGAGTTCACACCCAGGGAACCCCAGACACTTACCATAAGGCCTCCTCCCCAGAGCCCAGAGCCCAGCATGGCATGTCTGCCAATGAGGCCCCTCAACAGGAAAGTCACATCCCAATTAGGAAAGAGGAGTGCCACGTTGGCCATAGCAGCAAACAGGGCTGAAGTCCCAAGGCTCAGCCCCAGGATGCGGGAGCAAGTCTGTGAGCATGCCAACATACAGGGAGAGAACAGCATCCTGGAACAGATGGAAAAAGAGTCACAGCAGCTCTGCTGCCGGAAGCTTGGGATAAGGAGGCTGTAGTAGCATATGGTGGATGGGGGAAACAGACTACAGAAAATGTTACCTCCCAGGGTGAGATCGAGATGAGCCAAGGAACTTGCTTAAAAACTCTGCCCCTTATAAGTCTTCCCCAATGTATAGGATTTAATTGCTTCATTTTCTGCCAACTCTCACACACGCATTGCACATCCCATATTTTGCTTGTGCCTCTAACAGCCAGTGATTATTTCTATCCAGTAAAGAAAAGCAAATTTTTAAAAGTATCTTCATGGCCAGGCGCAGTGGCTCACACCTGTAATCCTAGCACTCTGGGAGGCCGAGGAGGGAGGATCGCTTGAGGGCAGAAGCTCAAGACCAGCCTGAGCAAGAGAGAGACCCTGTCTCTACTAAACATAGAAAACTTAGCTGGGTGCGGTGGTGCACGCCTGTAGTCCCAGTTACCCAGGAGGCTGAAGCAGGAGGATCGCTTGAACCCAGGAGCTTGAGGTTGCTGTGAGCTAGGCTGACGCCACGGCACTCTAGCCCAGGTGTCAGAACAAGACTCTTTGTCAAAAAGAAAAGAAAAGAAAAGAAAATCACTTGGGACCTTGGTTTAGACAAAGGTTTCTTAGATAAAACATAAAACGTACAATGCATAAAAAGTGATAATTTGGACTACTTAAAAATTTTAAATGTGCTTTTCGAAAGACACCATTAAGAAAATGAAACCACAGACTGGTAGAAAATATAATACATATTTTATGATATGTATGTGGATGTGGATACATTCATATCTGACAAAGGACTTGTCTCTAAACTATAAGAAAGAACTCTTCTTGCTTCAGAAACAAAAATTTAAAAAAAAGAACTCTTCAAACACTATCATAAGAAGACAAACAATTGGATTAAAGATAGGGAAAAAAAGACTTGAACAGATGCTTGTTTCATCTCACAAAAGAAGATATATGGGTGACAAGAACAGGAAAAGATGCTCAACATCATTAACAGAAAAATACAAATTAAAACCAGAATGAGATACTACTGCCCACCTACTGAAATTGTTACAACTTAAAAGTTGGACTATACCAAGTGTTGACAAAGATGTGGAACAACTGGAACTCTCACACACTGCTGATGAGAATGCAGATGGTACAGCCACTTTGGAAAGTAACTTGGCAATTTCTTGGAAAGCTAAACATTCACTGACCAAATAAATAATCCAGTAATTCTATTAGGTTGGTGCAAAAGTAATTGCAGTTTGGGGCCATGAATTTCAGATCATAACTAGGCTCAAACATATCTTTATTAATCAAAATAGGAACCAATACAATCAAAACATTTTTGCCAAGAAGAAATAAGAGTGTTTATTCCTATAGTGTAAAAATCCATGCTTCGGGATTCCATGAACTCTTGGAAAGCATTTTCTGCATCCTGCTGGTTGTGGAAGCATTTTCCCTGCAAAAAGTTGTCGAGATGCTTGAAGAAATGGTAGTCAGTTGGTGAGAGGTCAGGTGACTACGGTGGATGAGGCAAGACTTCGTAGCCCAATGTGTTGAACTTTTGAAGTGTTGGTTGTGCGATGTATGGTCGAGCACTGTCATGGAGAAGAATTGGGCCCTTTCTGTTGACCAATGCTGGCTGCAGGGGTTGCAGGTTTTGGTGCATCTCTTCCAACTGCTGAGCATACCTCTCAGATGTAATGGTTTCACCAGGATTCAGAAAGCTGTAGTGGATCAGACCAGCAGCAGACCACCAAACAGTGCCCATGATCTTTTTTTTGGTGTAACTCTGGCTTTCGGAAGTGCTTTGGAGCTTCCCAGTCCAACCACTGAGCTGGTCGTTGCAGGTTGTCATATATAATCTACTTTTCATCATGTGTCACAATCCCATCAAGAAATGGTTTGTCGTTGTTGCGTACAAGAGAAGAGGACACTTCAAAATGACGATTTTTTTGATTTTCGATCAGCTCATGAGGCACCCACTTACCGAGCTTTTTCACCTTTTTTTTTTTTTTTTTTTTGAGACACAGTCTCACTCTGTTGCCTGGGCTAGAGTGAGTGCCGTGGCGTCAGCCTAGCTCACAACAACCTCAAACTCCTGGGCTTAAGCGATCCTACTGCCTCAGCCTCCCAAGTAGCTGGGACTACAGGCATGCGCCACCATGCCCAGCTAATTTTTTCTATATATATTTTTAGTTGGCCAGATAATTTCTTTCTATTTTTTAGTAGAGACAGGGTCTCACTCTTGCTCAGGCTGGTCTCGAACTCCTGACCTTGAGCAATCCACCCGCCTCGGCCTCCCAGAGTGCTAGGATTACAGGCGTGAGCCACCGCGCCCGGCCTTTTTCACCTTTTCAATTTGCTTCAAATGCCGAACAACCATAGAATGGTGGGCCTTGAGTTCTTCAGCAGCTTCTCATGTAATTGTAAGAGGATCAGCTTCGATGATTTCTCTCAATTGGTCGTTGTCAACTTCTGATGGCTGGCCACAGTGCTCCTCATCTTCAAGGCTCTCGTCTCCTTTGCAAAACTCCTTGAACCACCACTGCACTGTATGTTCATTAGCAGTTCCTGGGCCCAATGCATTGCTGATGTTGCAAGTTGTCTCTGCTGCTTCCCAACCCATTTTGAACTCAAATAAGAAAATCACTCGATGTAATAAAAAAGAAAAAAAAAAAAGAAAATCGCTCAAATTTGCTTTTTGTCTAACATCATTTCCATATATTTATTCATAATAACTTAAAAATGTGAAAACAACTGTAATGTCCATCAACAGATGTGTGGAGAAATTAAAAAATGTATATATATACAATGGAATATCATTCAGCCATAAAAAGAAAAGAAAGCTCTGATACATGCTACAACACTTATGAAACTTGAAAACATTACACTAAATGGAATAAGCCAGCCACTAAAGGACAAATATTGTATGATTCCATTCATATGAAATATTCAGAATAGGCAAATGTATGGAGATAGAAAGTAGATTAGAGGTTACAAGGGACTGGGGGGAAGGGGAGAATGGGGAGTTATTTAGCAATTGCAGAGTTTCTGTTTGGAGTGATGAAAAATTTTGGAAATAGATAATGGTGATAGTTGCACAGCATTGGAAATATAATTAATGCCACCAAATTCTACACTTTAAAATGGTTAATTACATATTTTACATTATATATTTTACTACACTAAAGAAACAGGCCAGGTGCACTGGCTCATGCCTGTAATCCTAGCACTCTGGGAGGCCAAAGGGAGAGGATTGCTTAAGGCCAGGAGTTTGAGACCAGCCCGAGCAAGAGCAAGACACTGTCTCCACAAAAAATAGAAAAATTAGCCAGGCATGGTGTTGCACGCCTGTAGTCCCAGCTGAGGCAGGAGGATCGCTTGAGCCCAGGAGTTTGAGGTTGCAGCAAGGTATGATGACACCATGGCACTCCAGCCTGGGTGACAGAGCAAGACCCTGTCTCAAAAAAAAATAAAAAATTAATAATAACTCAATGTTCATCAATAGGTGAATAAACTGTGTTATATTCATATAATTGGGTGCTACTAGTAAGCAATAAAAAAATGAATAAATTGCTGATACATATAACGACATGGATGAATCTCAAAAACATTATGTTTAGTGAAAGAAGTCAAAAACAAAAGGCTACTCACTGTAGATTCAATTTATGTGACATTCTAGAAAGGGCAAAACTAGTAACAGAAAGCAGAGCAGTGGATGCCAGGCGCTCAGAAAGAGAGGATTAATATAGGGGCATAAGGGAACTTTTTGAGGTGATGGAAATGTTCCTTATCTATATTCTGGTGGGGAATACAAAACTATATGTATTGACAAAACTCATCAAACTTTGTGCTTAAAATCTGTGAATTTTATTGAATTTTAATTATATATCAATAAAGCTGATTAAAAATTAAAATGTCATATCTAGATAAATTTTTAAAAGTCTACTCCTTTTCTTATATTTCTCCCTTTTATATTTTCAATGACATATGAACTTCTTCTGTTTTTTTAAAAATATACACGCACGCACATACACACACACAAAAAAATACAGTAGTCCCCCTCTTATCCTGGACAGATATGTTCCAAGACCCCCAATGGATGTCTGAAAACACAGATGGTACTGAACCCTATATGTGCAGGTGCTCCTCACTTACCATGCCTGGGGTCACCTCCAGATAAACCCGTCATAAATCAAAAATATAGTAAGTCAACGCATTTAATGCTGGCAACACAGCAGACAGTCCCCAGATTACAATGGTTCGACTTTACAATTTTTCAACTTCATAATGGCGCAAAAGCAGTATGTATTCAATTGAACTATAACCCCATGGTAAGTTGTAAGGAGCTCCCCGACTTATGATGGGGTTAAGACTCTATAAACGCACCATAAAGTTAAAAAATTGTAAATCGAACTATCGTAACTTGGATGCTAACGTATGTTAATGGGGGGAAAAAAAGAAAAGATACCATAAGTCGGGCTCTGTCTGCCCTTTTCTTTCCTGTATATACATACATATGATAAGGTTTAATTTATAAATTAGGTACAGTAAGAGATTAACAATAACTTATAATAAAATAGAACAATTATAATAGTATGCTATAATAAAAGTTATGTGAATGTGGTCTCTCTCTCAAAATATCTTATTGTATGTAATATTTTCAGACCACAGTAACTGAAACCTTGGAAAGCAAAACCAAAGATAAGGGGGGACTACTGTATATCATACACATATAATGAAATATTTCACAATAATTAAACATAATGTATAAAATGTATTTATGCTTGTAACTTGTAAGGGATAATTAAACAACTTCCATGTAGACACAACCAGTTTTAAAAATAAGTCATTACGACGGGGGTGGGAGGGGTGCGGACCAGGTTCCGCGGGCGCGCCGTGGCCCTGCTGTGGCGCGAGGAGGCGGGGATGGCCGCCGCGGATGGCCCGAGGGGCCGGCGCACGCGAGTCGCCTGGTGCTCGGGAGGCGGGGGCGCCGCGGCCACAGTACACGCACCTAGGCCAGGTCCGGGAGCCGGAGCTACGCCCGGCTGCGGCCCGGGTGGAGCGGGCGCAGCTGGTGCGGGTGACGCGGCGCCGGCACTGCCTGCGGTTGGGCGCGCCGCAGCCTGGATGCCGCCGCAGGTGCGGGCCCTGGAACCCCCGAGGCGCTCTGCCGCGCCTGCGCGAGCTCCGCCAGAGGGCGCCCTTCCCGCTGTGGGTGTTCCTGAACCCCGGCCTGCGGGTGCTGGACAGTAGCCTGCTCAGCTGTCCCGAGGGCTGCGAGAGCGTCGCCGGCTTCCAGGCGGTGCAGATCTCAGGGCTGGACCCCGGAGGAGAGCAGGTGGTGTGGCCGGCCAGCGGCTGGGCTACCCGCATCATCCAGCACGAGGTGGACCACTTGCAGGGCTGCCTGTTCGTTGACAAAATGGACAGCGGGACATTCACAGACATCCACTGGGTGGAGGTGAATGACCGAAGCTTTCCTGTTGGGCCCGAGGAGTCTGAAGACCAAGAAGCAAACCCCGGCTTTGAGCTGGGCATGTCTTACTTGGCATCAGCTTGGATCTGACCGGAAGTGGCGGTCTGCCAAAGCATGCCAAAGTGAGCCAAAGGAAGATGTTAGAAATGTTTGCCCGAAATCAGTTGTGGACAAAATATTGCGTACAAGTTGAGAAAAAGAGAAGAAAAATATCCCCGCCCCCAAAGGAATGGACATTTCCTGACGATTTTGTGTGGAGCCAAATGGGGCAAGTAACTTCATTCTCAGTAGACGTGAGTTCCTAAGACCTGTATCATCTACTCCCACAGCCAAGATTTGATAATAATACAGTCCCCAAATCTCTGAAAGCTGTGTTTAAAAATGCAGGTAGGGCTGTGGTTGACCATCAGAAAAAGAAAAAGTCATTACGAATAATATCACTGAAGCTCCAGATGTGCCCCCTTCAATTCTACCATCTTCCTGGACTCCTTCTAGGAACAATTATCTTAAATTTCGTTTTTATCATACCTTTTTGAAAACAGTTTTACAACTTATGAACTCAAAATTGTGTTTACTTTTTTATTGAGATAAAATATACATATATAATTTACTACTTTACCATTTTTAAGTGTACAGTTCTGTGGTAATAAAGGCATTTACATATTTTTTGTCTTCACTCACTTCTGCTCCCGCCCCCCGCCCCCCCCCCCTCCCGGAACCACCAATGTACTCTCTGTCTTCATTAGATCCACTTTCTGGGCTCCCACACATGAATGAGAACATGCAATATTTATCTTTCTGTGCTTGGCTTAGTTCACTTAAAATAATGGCCTCCAGTGCCATCCATGTTGCTGCAAATGATGGGATTTCATTCTTTTTTATGGCTGAATAATATTTCATCTATAACACATTTTCTTTACCCATTCATCTGTTGATGGGTACTTAGACTGATTTCTTATTTTGGCTTTTGTGAATAATGCTGCAATAAATACCAGAGTATAGATATCTCTTCAATATATTAATTTTCTTTCTTTTGCATATATGCCCAGTAGTGAGATTGCTGGGTCATATGGTAGTCTATTTTTTGTTTCTTTTGGGTTTTTTGTTTTTTTGAGAGAGACAGGGTCTCACTCTGTTGCCCAGGCTGGAGTGCAGTACAGTGGCACAAACATAGCTCACTGCAGCCTTGACCTCCTGGGCTTGACTGGTCCTCCCACGTTGGCCTTCTAAGTAGCTAAGACTACAGGCAGGCACCACCACTCACAGCTAAGTTTTAAATTCTTTGTAGAGACAGGGTCTTGCTGTGTTGCTCAGGGTGATCTCAAACTCCTGGCCTCAAGAGATCCTCCCTGGCCAGGTGCGGTGGCTCACGCCTGTAATCCTAGCACTCTGGGAGGCCGAGGCGGGTGGATCGCTCGAGGTCAGGAGTTCGAGACCAGCAAGAGTGAGACCCTGTCTCTACTAAAAATAGAAAGAAATTATATGGACAGCTAAAAATATATATAGCTCACAGCAACCTCAAACTCCTGGGCTCAAGCTCAGAAAAAATTAGCCGGGCATGGTGGCACATGCCTGTAGTCCCAGCTACTCGGGAGGCTGAGGCAGTAGGCTCTCTTGAGCCCAGGAGTTTGAGGTTGCTGTGAGCTAGGCTGACGCCACAGCACTCTAGCCCGGGCAACAAAGCAAGACTCTGTCTCAAAAAAAAAAAAAAGAGAGAACCTCCCACCTCAGCCTCCCAAAGTGCTGGGATTACAGGCATGAGCCACCTCGCCCAGCCTATCTTTTGTTTTTTGAGGAACCTCCATACTGTTCTCCATAGTGGCTGTACTAATTTACATTCCCACAAACAGTTCCGCACGCTGGCCAGCAGAACCCGGCCCGCCCTCCCCCCCCCAATGACTTATTTTTAAAACTGGTTGTGTTTACATGGATGCTGTTTAATTATCCCTTACAAGTTACAAGTATAAATATATTTTATACATTATGTTTAATTATTCTGAAATATTTCATTATATGTGTATGATATACAGTAGTCCCCCTTTATCCTTGGTTTTGCTTTCCAAGGTTTCAGTTACTGTGGTCTGAAAATATTACATACAATAAGATATTTTCCACATCTTCACCAGTGTTCATTATTGCCTTTTAGATAAAAGCCATTTTAACTGGGGTGAGATGATATCTCCTTGTGGTTTTGATTTGCATTTCCCTGATGACTAGTGATGTTGAGCAGTTTTTCATATACCTGTTGGCCATTTGTATGTCTTCTTTTGAGAAATGTCTGTTCAGATGTTTTGCCCATTTTAAAAATTGGATTATTTGGTTTTTTGCTGTTGGGTTGTTTGAGCTCCTTATATAGTCTAGTTATTAATTCCTTGTCAGATGGATAGTAAACTCAAATTTTTAAAAAATACTTGATTAGCCTAGCATTTTATATTTATCCAGACTGCAGCTTATGGTAAGGAGATTGGTGCCAGACACAGCTTTGAGCAGGCCATTTAGTTTTCGGGGTATGCTTTGGCCCCCTCTCCCTCACCCTGGCCCCCATAGCTCTTGGTGACCTTTGCTTCCCCTAATCTCAGAGCCTATGCTCATCTAACAGGGACTTCCTGCTGTGATTCTCATATTTTGTTGTTTTGAGTTGCCCTTACCATGTGCCCTCTCCATGGGGCATTTGCCCTCCAAGCCATGTCTCTCACAGTGAATAAAATAACTTGTCCCAGAGGAAAGGAAGTGCAGGTCTCAGTAGAGGGGAGAGGTGCATTGGAGAGTTGATCCTTACCCCAGGGGCACAAGGGGCCTAGAGGGACGATGGGGAATCAGGAGAGACAGTGCTGTCTCTTCCCCCTCAACCGCGCAGCTAGCAGTCCACTGGAGGTTTCTTTTTCTGAAACTGGCTTCCTTGCACCAGGGGCTCAGATCCTCAGTCAGGGGGAAGAGCCTGTCCTGTTATTGGGAGGCAGGACACCAACAGGAAAACATCCTCCCCACAGTCTGCCCACCCTGGGCAGCCTCCCTCCCCAGACTGTCCTGGCATTGAGTGCAGGGCTCTCAGAGTGTGTCTCTGTGTTGAGGCAAATTAACCACTGAGGGTGTTAGCAGGTAACAGCTTTAACCCACTCCCCTCCCAGATGACTAATGTTTTGTCAGGGTTCCAAGTAAGGACAGAGTGTAGTTGGCCTTTCAAGCATGTGCTCTAGACCATGGGGCCCAGAGATGCTGTGTTCTGGAATGTCTTCAGCGCCTTTAAATCACACCACCAATGAGTAAGGCCTGACTAGACTCAGGTCACCAAAATCAACCCCCCTGTCAATTTCTACCGAAAATTTTCCTATCAGGAAAGTCATAGAAGGGAAACTAAAAACAATGGACATGCAGAGGGAAAACTAAGAACTCAGAGTATGGCCATTTGGATGGGTGGAATTCAGAGAATCCTGACTGTCCTCTAATTTTACACTAAAAGCACTTGCTGTATGTACCGTTCTATCCAGGACAACTACCGCTTCGTTTGAATTTCACTTCCTTTTCTTGACTTTGTTCCCCTAGAAATCACAACATTCTGAGAAATGCTTCCAAAAGTGTGAGCCAGGAGGAGTGGGGAGCCTACAGCCTTAAGGCCACATGTGGCCTTCCAGGTCCTTAAGCAAAGCCTTTTCATTGAATCCAAATTTTACAGAACAAATCCTTTCATTAAAAGGATGCAGCAGAGAAAAATGAAGCTTTTCCTGCTTCTTTTGGTGCTTAAAAAAGAACAATCTGGAAATCTGAAGGCCACAGGTTCCCAACACCTGGTTGGATTTCTGAAGAGATAATATTGCAGGATCAGAAGTTCAAAGCTTAAGACCAAGCTGTAGGGGAGGCCCTGGTTCCCACCAGAGATCCTGGCTGGGTGAACACAGATGTCGGGGCAACTGCAGAAGTGACTGGCTAAATTATACGGAGGAAGAGACTGCAGATTCTCTGTGTGTTTGTTGACCTCACTCACCACCTAGCCAGCCTTTTCTTTCATTCCTTCATCAGGCAGATACTGACCAAGTGGCCATTACTTGCCAGGCATTCTGCTATGGGCTAGGGATACAATGGTAAAAAAGGTACAGTCCCTTTTCTTGAGGAACTTAAAGTCTAGAGGGGACACTGCCAAGGCAAAAAGCAATTATAATGAAGTGTGACAAGTGCCAAGCAGAGGTGCCAACTTAAGGTGTAATGGAAGCACGCAGAGGAAGCTACTCCTAACCTGCAGAAGCAAGGCAAAGCCTCCCGGAGGAAGTGCCATCCACCCTAAAACTTGACTGACAATGAGGCATTGGGGAAAATATTCTAGGCCTGTGCAAAGGCCTGATATCGACAGAGAGACTGAGGCAAGGAGAAGTTAAATGAATTGCCTGAAGTCACACAGCTGCCAAGTGGCAGAGTCTGGCTCATTTGAGTAAGCCTGTGCTCTTAACTGCCAGGCTACCCTGTCCCCTGGCCATCACCTCACTCACCCCTTCATCTCTGCTTACCTGCATCTGGTGGTGCGAGTCAGGGTGGGAGAGAAAAAATCTGGACAAGGGCTTCCTCTTCAGAGGGGGCCTTCGCTCCTGCAGCCTCGGCTAGGACTCTGTAGGGCCGGACCTGACAGTTGTTTTTTCAGGACTCTTTCCAAGAAGGCCAGGGAAGCTCTGTATATATGTAGAGATCACCCAGGCCTGTGTGTGTTTGTGTGTGTGTGCACGCCCCCCGACTCCCCACTGCCCACGGGCCTCTGGCTCATCGTCATGTGATTCTCGGGAAGGAAGCAGGAGGCATGGCCCCGTGAGCCAAACTGTCCTCATGAGTCACTGGGCACACCCAGGAGAAACACCTCACCCTCCGTTTTTCCCCAAGAGCAACACTTCTCCACACACCAGCTGCTCCTGTCCTCTTCTGTTTCACCCCTCAGAGTCTGGGCTCTTTGGAAGAACAGTGCTGAGCAGAGAAACCACCATTTCCATGTTTTCCTTATCATTCTTCTTACTTTGCCTTTTGTTGACTGGATGTGTTGCATTCTTCTGACTTTTTTATTCAAGCTCCGCTCTGTTGCCCGGGCTAGAGTGCCGTGGCGTCAGCCTAGCTCACAGCAACCTCAAACTCCTGGGCTCAAGCAATCCTCCTGCCTCAGCCTCCCGAGTAGCTGGGACTACAGGCATGCGCCACCATGCTCGGCTAATTTTTCTATATATATTTTTAGCTGTCCATATAATTTCTTTCTATTTTTAGTAGAGACGGGGTCTCGCTCTTGCTCAGGATGGTCTCGAACTCCTGAGCTCAAACAATCCTTCCGCCTCGGCCTCCCAGAGTGCTAGGATCACAGGTGTGAGCCACCGCACCCGGCCGTGACCCTCTTTTGACAAGCTCCTATTCAAGATCCAGTTTAGGCCAGGCACAGTGGCTCACAACTGTAATCCTAGGATTTGGGAGCCCAAGGTGGGAGGATCACCTAAGGCCAAGAGTTCACAACTAGCCAGGGCAATAGCAAGATCCCATCTCTACAACAAAAGTAAAATAAATAAAAAGATCTAGTTCAAACACCTGCAGGGAAGTCTTCCCTGACTTCTTTACTCTGAGTTAGGCATTTCTTTCTCTATGCTTCCATTGAATTTTTTAAATTTAGATATTACATACGTACATACATACATGCAGTAAAATGCACAAATCTTAAAGATACTTTTTTTTTTGAGACAGGCTCTCACTCTGTTGCCCAGACTGGAGTGCAGTGGCATCATCATAGCTCCCTGCAGCCTTGAACTCCCAGGCTTAAGCAATCCTCCCACCTCAACCTCCCAAGTAGCTGAGATCACAGGCATGTGCCACCACGTGTCTAATTTTTTTATTTTTTGGAGAGAGGGAATCTCACTATGTTGCCCAGGCTGGTTTTGAACTCTTGGCTTCAAGCATCCTCTTGCCCCGGCCTCCCAAAGTACTGGGATTATAGGCAGTAGTGATTGCACCCAGCCTTAATGATAAAATTTAATGAATTTTTACATGTATACCCAAGTGAATCACCGCATAAATCAAGATATAGGACATCTCCAAATCCCCAGAAGGCTTCATTGTGTTTCCTCCTATCATTATCCCATGTCCCCAGTGTTAACTTTCATTTTGGCTTTTGTCATCATTGATGACATTGTTTGGCAGTACTAGAATTCATATAAATGGAATCATACAGTATCTTCTGTGTCTAGCTCTCTTCACTCAGTACTCTAACTGAAAGATTCATTCATCATGAAATGTATTCTTATTGCTGAGTATTATTCCATTGTATGATTATATTACAATTTACTCAATGGACATTTAGATGATTTTCAATTTGTGTCTGTTATAAATAATGCTGCTATGACTATTCTTATACATGTCTTTTGAAGGAACTATGCATTAATTTTTCTAGGGAATATGCCTAGGAGTAGGATTGCTGTCTCATAGGATAGGTGAATATTTGATTTTGGCAGATATTGCCAAACAGATTCCCAAAGTGTCCCTACCAATTTACTCTCCCATCAGTGTATGAGAGTTCCAGTTTCTCCACATTCTCACAAAATTTTTAATTTTAGACACTGTGGTAGCTGTTTAGTGGTATCTCCTTGTGGTTTTAATTTGCATTTTCTTGATGAGTAAGCACCTTTTCCTATGCTTATTAGCCATTTGGACAGCCTCTTTTGAGAAGTTCCTTTTCTTATCTTTGGCCCATTTTTTATAGGTTATTGTTTTTTCCTACTGGAATTCACTATAAGTCCAGGTTATAAGGCCAGGCATGGTGGCTCACACCTGTAATCCTAGCACTCTGGGAGGCCGAGGTGGGTGGACTGCTTGAGGCCAGGAGTTTGAGACCAGCCTGAGCAAGAGCAAGACCCCGTCTCTAGGCCAGGCGCGGTGGCTCACACCTGTAATCCTACCACTCTGGGAGGCCGAGGTGGGTAGATTGCTTGAGGTCAGGAGTTCGAGACCAGCCTCAGCCAGAGCGAGACCCCCATCTCTACTAAAAATAGAAAGAAATTATCTGGCCAACTAAAAAATATATATAGAAAAAATTAGCCGGGCATGGTGGCGCATGCCTGTAGTCCCAGCTACTCGGGAGGCTGAGGCAGTAGGATCGCTTAAGCCCTGGAGTTTGAGGTTGCTGTGAGCGAGGCTGATGCCACGGCACTCACTCTAGCCTGGGCAACACAGCGAGACTCTGTCTCAAAAAAAAAAAAAAAAAAAAGAAATATGTACTTGTGATAAAGAGGTTTACTAAGGATAGTGTTAGGTCAATTTCTTCACTTGCCTACAGTAAGCCTTCTGTGGTAACAGAGGCCTGGTCACTGCCATGAAAGAACTAAAGCATTACCTTTTTATAGACATTAATAATCTTAGTGTTTTTCTGTACTGGAAACATAGCTACTTGTTATTCCTTTGTTAGTGATATTCCTAGGGAGGAGCAAATGGAGTCTGAGGGAACAAATTATGTACGGGGCCTGGGGTGGGAAAATAAGTAATGCCATAAAAGGCTTCCTAAGGCTGAAAGGCTTGGGAGAACAGGAGAGACAGATGTTCCATTTTGGAGGATATTGTGGGGTCTGGAGGTTGGATTTGAATAAGGAATAGAGGAAGTAGAAAAGACGGAATTCACTGGTAGAAGGGACAAGGAAAAAATGATATAGGTAGACAATCCGGCCAGCTGTTTTCCAGTCACTCTTCCCTGGTTAAGAGTGACAGGACTGATCAGCCTCCTTGTGGGTGGGCTCCAACTGAGTTTTGTTGCAACTGAGAGCTGAAAAGAGAGCACATTCCCTTAATGGGAGGGAGGGGAAAAAGGAAGGTATGTTGAAAGAACTGCTGCCATTTATACCAAACCATTGAAGAGGAAGTTTTGGGTTTTTCTTTTCTCCATTATTATAAAGATATTGTAAACTTCAACCCACTCACATTGCGCTTCCGTCTCCAACACTGCTCTGAAGCTGTTTCTGGTCTCCAGTGACTTCTTGTATCTAGTAACACTTCACTGTCCTTCTTATTTGACTCCTGGGCAGCATTAGGCCACTAGATCCTTCTTGAACATTGTCACTCTTCGCTTCCTTGACACCCCACTCTGGTGCCTCTCCTCTTGCTGGCTGCATCCCCTTGATTGGCTCTCTACGGCGGTGATCCCCAGGGCTGGGCTCTGGGCACTCCTAACTCTTTCCCTAGGTGACCTGATTCATTCCCATAGTACTAAATAAACCCCATGTACAACGCTGATGATTTCTCAAGTCTGTAACTACAGTCTTTCTCTCCTCCAGGCTTCAGACTCATATGTCCAACTTTCTATACTACACCTACAAATTGTCAGCTAACACCTCTAAAATGACTTCTACCCCACTAAGCCTGTTTGATCCATTTCAGCAATGATAGCACTACCTACACCTTCCAGAAACTTGAGTCATTTTTGATTTGTCCTTCATTCCTCTATATCTAATCGAACAGCAAGTCCTTTTTTACCTTCAAAATGCATATTATACACTACTTTCCAGTCCATTGTCATTACTTTAGTCCAAATGACTTTTGGTTGTTTTTTTTTTTTTTGGTATTAACTGCTTTATCCTGAGAGGAACCTGTTTTTTATCTTGATAATTACAAGTCTCTTGCTGTCTTCCAAACCATTCTTCACATAATAATGGCTCCTAAGCTCCTTACTAGGGCCTAAGGCCTTGTGGTAATCTCTTAACTCCTTTTGCTCACTGGGGGACAATTGGCCTTCTCTCAATACCTCAAATACATCAAACAACTTCCTGCTCCACAGCCTTTGCATATGTTGTTCTGCCTGGAAGTTGTCCTCCTACTCTTAACATGGCCCACTTTCTTTTCATCCTTCAGGGCTCAGCCTAAAAGTTAACTCCCCAACATCCTATTTAAAGCAGAATTCCCTACTGGCTCCTTTTCTACCTTTTTTTCATGATATGTGAATTAAATGTTTTTTTTTCATTTATGTATTAATATGTTGTCTGTATTCCTATCTAGAAAGTTCCTTAAGGGCAGGGGCTATGTCTGTTTTGCTCACCATCACATCCTTATTACTTGGCACATAGGGTGGAACACGGGGACAAGGAACCAACTGTTCCACAAGAGGAGGAGGAGGAAGAGTAGGAGGATGAGGAGCACAAACTGATCACTGAGGAACTGTGAACTAAGCAGTCACCAATTTCTATCTTTTGCACAATATAATCCTATCTCCTGGCTTTATTCCCATTAATTTACTAATTATTTTTTCATTTATTTAAACTGAGTCCTTAATTAGCTGTTAGTAATTACTGCTGGTCTGAAAGATTAGACACTTGAATTGCCCAAATACATCCAATACAGAATCATACTTTCCTAACAAGGCTAGCTAACCCAATGTTTTCATAACAATTCCACCAACATTTACTGAGTGCTTACCATAAATGTTCAACATACTACTAGGAGCAGAGAAAATGCTATCAAACTAATGTTTGACAGGTGACAATGGGACAACAAACTAACCTTTGCCAAAAAATACTAAGTGTCCTAAATATGAGGGCAACATTTTGGATTCTGAATTGCTTAATGAAAGTAATATCCACCAGTCTTATCTTGCAAAAACAATGACACAAAAAACTAATACTGAAAAGTTTTGTTTTTATTTCAAGATCAAATATTACAACAGGACATTTACATGTATTTATAAAAAAATGCAGCAGTTGAATTTATAGATCAGAGGTTTCCTTGAGTTTGGTCCCTCCCTCAGCACAGTGAGCTGATGTCTTCGAAAGACTTACCGCCCCACTCCCCTCCCTCCCTCCCCAATTGTCCCTCCCACCCTCCCCAATTCAAGTTGCAGTATTAATATAAAGCAACTGGGTACAACACAGCAAGAATATTCACAATTTGGTACAGCCAAAACCAGAGGATCATCAACTCTTGAAAGATCCTCACTTTAGAAAGTATTTACCTATAGACTATATATATCTATAGATAGATATATCACACCCAGTTATCTAAGCTTTCCCTGGTTTTAGAGCAAGTGGAAGTTCCACTGAGTCTTAGCCAGCAGTTACAGCTCTACTTTATCTAGTGGCACGTTGTTCTCCTCCTACAAATTTAAATTTTCTATCACCTCCATGTGTCTTCAAATTTAAGGATTTCCCTAGCACCTTTATTATCACTTACTAAAAATACAGGAGGGTTTCTAATGTCTTGAACAAAAAAATTTAGTGGATGGTCCAGCTGCCCCTTGCTCACTGGTCTCAAAGACTTCTTCCCACTTCTGGGAAGAGCTGCAGAAACAAATATCTCCTAGCACCGTGGGATTAAAGGCCCAGCAAACTGAGAACTCTATATGCATGTTAGGGAGCACTTGCCAGAAACACTACAATAGGAGCACTGTCTCTGTCCTTTATCTTCTTGGATGCAGTAACAAAGATACATTATAGATTAAATTTAGAGCCTGTCCTGCATTAAGAATGCAAATCTCAGTAAGACTCCCCACCCCCACTTTGTCCAGAATAAGTTGAGTACACAAACATCCCAGGGAATCTCTAAACACTGTTAGGAACTGCTTGAGAAAACACTTTAAAGCAAATACCGCAAGTTGACCTCACTCAAGCCCCCAACCCACCCTCATCCCCATCCCCAAACAAATTTCATTCCTTGATTAACCTCTCTGAATAAGATGGAAGTGAGGTTTGGAAAATGACATGAAAAATGTTTAAAAACACAATTAATGAAGACATGCCAGAATCGGACATCCCAGATGATTCAAAATGCATTGTTCAAACTGAACTCATACAAAGCATGCACAGAGCTTACAAACACTCCTGAGAGTTTCCATGGAAAAATCAATACCTACTTGAAAAACAAAAGTGTTTAAAAAAAAAAGAAAAAGACACGAGATGCTTAGAATTTGTTATCAAAAGGAAAACCATTCTGGAAAAAAGATTCTTAGAGGAGTGAAGAAAATTGTGTCTAACAGTTTCATGCCAAAGCTTGGATGGAAGCCCCTCAAAGTCTATCATGTTAGCTTCAACTGGTACTCATTTCTCTTTATCTACTGACTAGAACATTACCTCACAGCTTTACTGTCTGTTTCCCACCAAGTGTTTTAAATACCCTTTCCAAACTGAAGGGACAAACCTAGGAAAGTAACAAGGCCCAAGTTCCCCAAATGTGTAAGATCAACAGCCACTACTACAAGCTTGCTACTCATTAACTGAAAAGTGGGGGTCATATACAATTTTTGCTCTAATCAGCAGGTAGAAGAGGATTTTCCGGTGGCAATGGTTACTCCATGTGAGGCTTAACTTACAGGGCAATAAGTTATCAAAAGTTATTGTTAAAAGCAAATGATTAGCGTCATAAACCTATTTATATTTTGAATACCATTTATTCTACTGATATTTCCCATTAAGAACATAGAAGCTTTGAGAAAAGCATACTATAAAATCATTTTGTTGAAAACACTATCCAATTGAGTATCAACAGTCCAATGTCATCAACTTGAAATGGATCTTGGTGACATGTCCTTTAAAGCCAGCTACCTTGGTAGAAAAGACAGAATGGCAGGGAATGGTTCAAGATCAAGAATCTCTCCCTTATCAGTTAAGATTCCCATAGTGAGCTTATAAAAAAGTAAATAAAAAAGATTTCAATGAAGGGAGAATTCAATTCCAGGTCAAAATGATTTGAAATGTTTTCCATTTTACTTACCATATCTAATGAAATGAATGACTCATAGTAGCTCAGTTAGATTAATATCTTCTTTTGATGGAGATGAAATATTACTTAGCTTGGCTATTCTTCCCATTTGAAAACCAAGTGACTATAAGGGATATAAAATCTTAGGGCATTCTGATCTTTATATAGGAAACACCATTAAACAGGCAACAAAAACTTACTGTTTGTTGCCACAGAATTAAGTACAACAAGGTAACTTCTTACATTTATAGATTCATATGTAATTTTCTTGAGCAAAATACTACCATTGGTATTTGCATCTCTAATCTTATAAGTAAATCTGATCATCTTTTGAAAATACCTCATTACAGAAATGCTAAGTTATGTTTAATAATTTATATTGGATTATCCAACTTTACTTTGAGATCATATGGCAAAGAAAAGGCTTATTTCCAAAACTCATGTTTATGAGAATGGCTGAGATTCTAAGCAATACAACAGCAATCGGTAAGCCAAAAAAAGGGGGAGGAGTGTCACAGAGCTGCCATTCTCTATTTAGAATAAGAGAATTCTCCTTAACTAGATAGAAAATGAGCTTAATAAATTAAAAGGATGTTTGCCTCAAATTTTTCCCTTATTAATCTGTAAAAAATGAAATATTACATATTAAGACATAAATGGAATTTCTTAAACATAGCCAATTACATTAAAAACCATGACTATTTTCAGAGAATGAATGTTAAAAATAAAGAATAGAAAATGGAGAAGTATAAGTTAGGATTAAAAGATTTTCTAATAAGGGTCTTATTATCATATCCAATAATCCAACCACTTAAGTTCACTTCATGAGTAAACTAGCAAGGCCATCATACTCTCTATTAAAAAAAAATAGTCTTGATTCTAAATTGTCTTTCTAGTAGGACTGACATATAGGTGAGTCAAAAACCAAAATAACCCTCATTGAAATGCCAAATCTCTATATAATAGGAGAAATCAATATGTTTGTATGGTATTCTGTTGGTTATTTGCACTTCTAAAGGATATTCTTGCCACTATTCTAAAATGTGTACTGTGCAACACTAAGCTTTATGGCAAGACAATAACTGAAATGATAAGCAAGGCAAACCAATGAAGCTGAATATTCATAGTACACAGCTGTCTTTATTGTAGCCTATTCATCAAGGCTTGTGTTATTTGAAGATTGCCATGGGTTGAGTTTTTGCTACCTTCATTACTTTCAAGTTTTAGTTTTTACGCAAGACATTACTTATTCATCAATCTGCATCCCATGATTTACTATTGAGTAGTTAAGGGATGGTCAAAAAAGGTATGTGGGGGGGGTAATGTGGGGGTAAAGAATGACACAATGAAGATACTCTAAGGGGTAAGAAATATTTTTAAAAGTCAGCCTTGAGCTGGGAATGGTGGGTGGTGGGAGGTGGAGGTGGGAGGACCACTTGAGGCCAGGAGTTTGAGACCAGCCTGGACAACACAGTGAGAGACCCCCATCTCTAAAATATAAAAAATAAAATAAAAAATTTAAAAGTCAGCCTAATTGGATCTTGAAAAAGTTGTTTCTGCCAAAACCAAGTGTGAATCCTACAACTTATAGAAATCAATTTCCCAACAATAGGTCAGCCAGTAAAGTACTTTAAGCATATGGGTAAAATAAAATTTAACTCCAGTGTCAGTGACATATTTGGCTCTCATTTACATTTTAGTCTTATGCAACATTGGTTAGGCACACAGTATTAAGTTTGAAAATAACTGAATTGTTCCTGTTTAAAAGATCATTACTAGATCTATAACTATTATACTCTCCTTTTTGGAGATTTCAACCATCACAGTGAGGTTAGATCAAGTGATTGGTCAAATTATACCTGGACATAGGAAAAAAAAACCAAAGAAACTTATTAACAAGTACACTTTTAATTAGCCTAGGGATAATATATAATAAAGGTAAAAGAGTAGTAACATAAAATTTTGGAGTAGAAAAGGACTTCAGAGATAATCTAATTCAGTGGTCTACAATCTGTGGGTTCCTATAGACCCCTGCAAGAGGTCTGTAATTCCATGTATACATTTCCATTTTCCATATCTATAGAATTAATTACATTAATAGTTAACCCCCACAGTTCCCTACCCATGCCAAATTTTAAAATTACAAGTTCTTTTACTTGAAAAGACTTAAAACTTTAGTCCAATTCTCTCATTTTTCAGATGAAGACCCCAAGACTCAGAGGAAGAAATAGAACCGACAGGGTAACAGGTAATTAGCAGAGCTGTTACCCAAGTGCACTGATACCCTCATATAGTGCCCATTCTCAATCTCATATATAATGTACTATACACTTAATTTGTACCTGGGTAGAGAAATTAAATCTTTCCTTAATTTTTCAGTTGCTAGTGGCTCCCTCTGGTATTTTTCCTAAGTGTACAAGTGAGATCTCTGCTAAGAATCTTTAGTCCTGGGGATCAATAATCCTTTCCTACTTGGACACTGGTTATGCCTTTGAAAAACTTCATGCCCTAAATCTAATAGTTACAAAAGGTGGGACTAAACAATATAGGTGAGTTAAAAGAAAATCTGAGCTACCATGTTTGCCACCTTTCAGACTTACGTCTTTGTGAAGACTTTCCTAACTAAAACCTACACTATTCTTTCCCTTTTCTAAACTTCTATTGTAATTATAGTTCAACCTCAGAAAGGTAAACATTTATATGTTCCCCAATTATCTCACCTGTAGTGTCTCCCTAATTGAATAAAATAAGCAGGAATCAGATCTTAGATTTCAAAATATTTTTAACTTCAAATAAGGACTCAATAAATAATTGTTGATATATAAAGTTGAGGAAGTAGAATTTTATAAAAGATTTTAAAACATACACATACAGGGTTCAATAATCTGGTATGGATGGACACAGAAAAGGTAATTATATCTTTTCTGAAAAATGGTTGAAGATAAAGTTCTTTTTTATCCTTTCCATTTATTCTTGGCAAATAATGCCACACAGTTATTTTCCTTTCATATTTTCATCAGTGCATCATTTTTAAAAGCAATTAGTAATCAACCTCTCAAAATAATGGCATAAATAAGAATTTATAGGCATAGTGCAAATCCCACAAACGTTATCTCAACTATTCCCCTTAGATTTAAGGAAACAAAACTAAATGATAATTTACACAGCAAAACAATGAATGGGAAGATAATCGTTTGGGTAAATTGATTCCCCTGTTGTAGGAGAATATAGCATGAAAGTTAAAATAGCATGGAGTCTGGGTTCCAATTCTGATTTGCCACTAACTGTGACATCCTGAACAAGTACTCTACACTTGCTTTCTTCCTTATCTATCAAATGGGGAAAATATACATTTTGTAGGGTTTTTAGAAAGATTAAAGGAGAAAATGCACATAAAGTACCTAGCACATGCCAGTTACTTAAAATTAGTTCCCTGTTCTTCCCTCACTTGGCACTAATCTTTCCCTTCCCTTCTTCCTTTCTAAATCAAATTCAAAAAAAGTTTGCTTCTCACTTTCTTCCTAGTTTTCATTCCATCTCCCTGTATTTTTCTCGTCACTGTCTACCTTGTTCTTTTCCTCTCTCTTAAACTCTCTTCCAAGCTGTGTCCAATACCTATAAGGAATGATTTTTAACTAACCTTACTGATCTCATTTAATCTGTTCAGTAAAACCTCTCCCCAAAGAGCAAAGGAACTTGCAGAAGAAATAAGGCAAACTGGAAGAAGTATACTCTATAAGTGGGTTAAGTTCTTGAGCAAGGCAATACTCCTTATTTACTCTTCCCACGTACAATCCGTAAGTTCTCCCCATGGGCCTCTATATCAAACCCAAGATAAATACACTCCTGCCTCAAAATAAAATGGAATCCTCTACCTCTGGTACTCTAAACATCCCAATTGTATCTAAGTTGGATCCCACATTGTCTCTTACTTAAATCACTTTATATATATTTAGTCAACTCACAGTAACCCAAGTCGAAAAAAGTCACTTTGGTTTCTCATAAATGAATATGCAAGTGCTCAGGGAATCAAAAAGAACTACATTTTCTCATTAACAAACATGTTATCTCCTGTTCTCTGGATGTTTCATCAAGAAAAGCTAGCAGGCAAGAGAATGAAATAGAGACCTATAGGAAAAATTCTTGACTTCACTTTTTTTTATCAATTGGGCTTTAGCTGTGACTTTGCTGGGAGTGGAGACGGATGCCATCAGAGCACAAAGATGAGCAGACCCTTACCTCTTACCCTGTGCCTCTCTTAATTTTTAGATTTCTGACCTGTCCACTACCAACAAATTTTTTACCCTCCAGTGCACCTTTGATAGAATACAGCTCTATTCCTCAAATAGCAAGTATGTTATCCAAGTTCAGATATATAACTGAGGAATTAACATTAAAACCATGTTTCCTCAATAAATTGAAACTGCTAGTTAAGCCTTGAGAGCCTATAAAAAGACACCAAAGTGGTACTCAGTCACCAATCTAAAGAGAGAACTTTGACTCAAGGTATAAATGAAACTGTAATTATATAAATATATTTATAAATATTTATACAATTATATACTTATACATAAGCACTTACATAGACTTAGAAAAAAATGTAAGAACATTAATTCAAAAGGACTCACTGAATAAACAGAATTTTCCATGATTTCCTTGAGGAGATAAATAACTCATTCTTTAGGGAGGGTCCCTCAAAATCCAACTATTAGAAGCCATATTCTATAATTGTGTACTAGCAATACATAGCATCTTTTTTGCCCCCCAAATCCCTTAGTTGCCAAGAGAGCAATCTTAAAGTAGATGGGAACTTAAAGGTCTCTGTGCAATAGCAATTTATGTTCCTCAAGTAGAAGAATCAATCCAAATACCCAACTGACAAAATAGATACATTCCATGTTATGATTTCACAACAAGTTAAAGTTCTGATTTTGCCACCATAATCGTTACCGCCCTTTCAGAGGACTCTATTTTAAGCTCAAAATAAGAATTGAGCACACACTGAAACTGATATGTAAACAGTATTATACAGATTCACGATGGCCTCTTCTAAATAATACTGAAAAAACCTTTCCCTAACTATAATTTGAATGCGGCTTTTGCTGGCAGAAAAAACTCACAACATCTGAAGATTACTGGTAAGCACCACCACCACCCTTACTCATCTTTTCTCATGAATCGAATTTAAAGATCGTCCCCTTAGAGAAGCTTTCAGTTTTGATACCTTTTGAAAGAAAACACCACGAGGAATTATGTTCATTTAGTCACCAGAGCCTTTTAGAGACTATTCCAACCAGGGGTAAAAACTCAATCATTATTTCTAACCAAAGGAACTTGGTTAGCAACTCTCAGCTGCATGTTTTCTTTTTCCCCAAGGACATACCTAGTATGCCTTAAACAACATAGGACAATCAATAACCGTAGTGGTTACAATTATAAGCCACTGTTGTGAATGATTATTTACCAGCTGTCTTCCTATAGATCACTGTGGACCCAGACAATGGAGGGGTCAAAGGAACTAATATGCTGCACTGGTAAAAACAGCAAGCACCTTCCTATTCCAGTCACCACAATATGCTCACTAAATGTCCATTCAAGGACCAGCAGGATCAATATAGTTAACAGAGTAATAATAAAGAAAACCGTCTCAGGCTAGGGCACTGAAAGCTACCCCATGCTACACACTCCACATTTAACACTAATTCTGCCAATAACAGATATCATGGAAATAATTCTTATAGCTGGGAAGATGGGAATCCTTTGAAAAAAAATTTAAATATGATGATCAATAATGATAAGGGATGCTTTTTCCATGCAAACAAAAGCCCAGACATTTTGTTACGTGATATTTCCTACATGAAGAACAATACAAAACAAAACGTGTTAGAGAATTTCTTCTCCTTACTAAAAATGGGGACTTACAAAAAAGGGAGTTTGTTTTTATTCTGAATCTAGCCATTCTTTGCCAGAAGAATCTGGGGAGTAACTAACATTTGATCCCAAAAAAGTGCCGTGCAAGAGACCGCTTATTGGAACACACATTTCCTGCTGCTAGTACTAGGAGAGGTCTTATCCTTACACTTCCATTTGGTCACCAGATTAGGTAAGAAAGAAAGAAAGGAAGTTGGGGGTAGGGGAAGAAAACAGGAGAGGAAAGAGGAAAAAAGGGGGAGAAAGAGACTGATTATAAGGAGAGAACAAGAAATAAAAGAGAAGGCAGGTGACTTGCTTGCCCAACTTTGGCTCTATGGTCCTATGAGCCAAAATGCATACTTAGTGATATGGTATTTCACAGGAAAAGGGAAAAAGGGGGTAAGCTGAGAGAGGTCAGGCCATGGTGTTAATTTCTTTCCTGTACAAAGACAGTCTCTTGAGGACAAAGGCCTGCCTCTTGTAACGTAATGTCATAGTCCAGATGAGATAGTTTCCTTCGAGGGAAGTTGGTGAGAAGTTCAAAACGTTCGTTTGGATATCCTTTAGACTGGACATGTTTCACCAAAGCCTATGAAAAACAAGAGAAAGACAAATCTGTTAGATGGAAATAAAAGGAAAGGGTATATTAACGAATGAAGCATAACTTCTTTACCACATCAGATGAGATATTAAGTGTAAGTTATTCTTTCAAAAAACCAAAGCTTGTCCTTGTGGAGGGGCCAATATAATCATTTCTACAGGGAGATGATAAATCTGTATCCAATAACTTAGGTCCATTAACTGATACTGAAATATACAGGGTTATTATTACTGTATCCCCAATAAACCCAATCACAGTTTAAAAAGTTACTATTCTCATTTTTAAACATTTTATCAGTTTTCCCTCCATCCTTTTATCTGGGAAGATATGTCTTTCATTCCACCTATGACCAGTCTTGCCAGCTATGCACTGAATCCCTTCTTGCCTTCTCAGAAACCATACCACTACAGAATATGCCTTCGTTTACAGGTTTCCCCAACAACTCCCTCTCTATAGATGCTTTCCATCAGACTTACTATGCTCAGTCCCTCCAGTCACCTTTTTCCCTCTGACTACTGCATACTCTTCCCTCCAGCTTCACAACTAAACTTCTCAAAACAAAGTGGTCTATACTTGCTCTTTCCATGGTCTCATCTCCATTCCTTTCCAAACACTAGGCCAGAGAGTTGATCTGAGCAATAGCACCAGCAACCAGACCCTACTTGCATTCTAATAACACAGTTGCAAGAATCAGCCTAATTATCTCCAGCCCCAGGTAATGACCAGGTATGCCTGACCCAAGGAGGATTCATTCATAGTAAAGCTAGGCTAGTCAGTCTCATTCTCTTTCCTAGCAGTTGAAAAACAGAGAGAAAGCCCAGTGGCTGTGGACTTTAGAGGAACAAGCCCTTAGCATCACCATGACGGACCATGTGCAAGCTGAGGAGGAAAGAAAAGCCACCAGTATACAGAAAGGAAGGTGTGAAGCAGAGAATCACAAGAGAAAGCCTACAGGTCCCACAAGAAAAACATACAGAAAAACAACCTTGGTTCTTAGCCACTTTGCAGTTCCAGCTACTAGGAAACCCAAGAGCCCACTATACTCTTCAAGTAACCTCACTCCTCCTTTTTCAGAAGTAATAATTTCAGTTGGGTTTCCATTCCATACAGGTATGGAATAGAAAAGCCTTGACTGGAACACACCCTACGTGACTTGCCTAAGATAATCTGGGAAGGAAATAAACAAATTAGAATTAAGATTTCCCTTGCTTCTACTATAGGCATTTGGGAAAATAGAAAATGAAAATTTAAAAAAATAAATAAATAAAAGATTTCCCACAGTTAAGTTTCCAACTAAAGATCAGACTAAATATCTAAGTGGGGCACTGTGGTGAATGCCTGTAACCCTAGCACTTTGGGAGGTCGAGGCAGAGGATCATTTGGGCCCAGGAGTTCAAGTCTAGCCTGAGCAACATAGCAAGACCCCATTTAAAAAAATATTTTTGGAGACCAGGTCTTGCTCTATTCCCCAGGCTAGAGTGTAGTGGTGTGACCTTAGCTCATTGCAACCTCAAACTCCTGGGCTCAAGTGATCTTCCTCCCTCAGCCTCCAGAGTAGGCATTAGACACCATGCCCAGCTAATTTTTCTATTTTTAGTAGAGATGAGGCTTGCTTTTGCTCAGGCTAGTCCTGAACTCCTAACCTCAAGCAATCCTCCTACCTCAGCCTCCCAAAGTGCTAAGATTACAGGCGTGAACCACTGTAGCAGGCCAAGATCCCATTTCTTAAAAACATACACACACACAAAAAAACAAAACAAATGAGGAGTTGCTTCTTATGGACAAGCAAAGAAAGTGGTTTCTTGAGATGGAATCTACTCCTAGTAAAGATGCTGTGAACAGACTTGAAATTACAACAGAAGATTTAGAATACTACATAAAGTTAGTTGATAAAGCAGCAGCAGGGTTTGAGAGGATTGACTCCAATTTTGAAAGAAACTCTACTGTGGGTAAAATGCTATCGAACAGCATTGCATGTTGATAGAAACCTACAGAAAAATCTTTTGTAACAAGAAGAGTCAATCAATGCAGCCAATTTGTGAACATTTTTATATATACAGGGAAACCAAGAAATCTGTGTGACTCACTTTATTGTGGTGGTCTAGAACTGAACCACAAATTAAGGTATGTCTATACTTACTAGCAATTTAGCTTGCTCTGGAAGAGTGATCTGTTCCCTTTTTCCATCTGGATACCGCAACATCAGCTGTGCTTTTGGACCTAAAGGAAGGATTTAAAAAAATAAAGAAACCCTCAGGAGCTTACAAGAGAAGATTAATAGAAGAGTAATTTAAATAAATAAATAAAGCCATTCAGTTATACTCAAGCTTTAAGAAAAGTAAGTCTGTAATGTACCTTACCATTTACATCTGCCCCCTCCACTATTCCATCTGATTTTTCAGGTGACATCTCTATTACATCTGAATCCACAGCTGATAAACCTTGGTGGTTTGTGGCTGTTCCAGGCTCAGTTCTGGCAGGGGGCTCTGTGAGTGGCCTTCTGTTCTCCTCTTTTCTATGCCCCAAATCTTTATGGGGAGACTTTCTGGACTTGGCAAGATTTTCTACCTCCTCTTCTTCATCGGAGCCACAAACGGATATGAACTCCTCACTGCCAGAAAAAAGTTCAGATTCAGATTCTTCATCTGAGCGGCTATCTTGTTTTGTCTGTGTTGAATCAAAATGTGTCTCCTGCAAGGAGGCTCTGATGGCAGCTTCCAGCTGGCTGTCTTCACTTGCATCTATAAGGCTCTCCTGTGAGATGCAGTCATAAAACACAAGTGGAAAAAAAGAAAGAAGTTAAACTACAAAAGTCAAGTCAAACAGGACATAAGAAATATAATAGTTTGCCACTATTATTTTCTGCTGAATGTACCTTTTCTACTCAATTTTAAGCTATTTGAGGGAAAGGACTTTGTCTTACACAAATTGGAATGGATATATTAAAAACAAAAATGAAAAACTGTCATAGCACTTAGCACATTGATGTTTCAAGCACAGGTATTTTTTCACATCAAAATGAACAAAATCAAGAAAACATTTTATTTCTTGCCCATAAAAAAACAAGAATTAAAAGTTTTAAATATAATGTATCACGCCTATAATCCTAGCTTTCTGGAAGGCCGAGGCGGGTGGATCCTTTGAGCTCAGGAGTTCGAGACCAGCCTGAGCAAGAGCAAGAGCAAGACCCCATCTCTACTAAAAAAATTAGAAAGAGGTTAGCTGGACAACTAAAAATATATATATATAAAAAATTAGCTGGGCATGGTGGCGCATGCCTGTAGTCCCAGCTACTCAGGAGGCTGAGGCAGAAGGATTGCTTGAGCCCAGGAGTTTGAGGTTGCTGTGAGCTAGGCTGATGCCACGGCACTCTAGCCCAGGCAACAGAGTGAGATTCTGTCTTAAAAAAATAAAAATAAATAAATATAATGTAAAGTCAAAACATTATTCTTTAAAATGACTAAACAATAGAGAAGAATGTATACCTTGCTCACCACTGTATTCTTCAACTAGCACTGCTTTGGCACAAAGATGGATATAAATTTCTTAATCATTTCTCAAAAAATTTAACAGATCTCTGACATTCAAAACAGAACACCAAACGATAAAAAGGAGACAACATTAACTAGATTCTCACAAGCTTAATTACAATGAAGATCTTCATTATGATAATGAAAAAGGCAAATTTCTGAAGTTTCCCCCTTGGTAAAGTTTAAATGTCACAGATTTCACTACGCTGAATGAGTTACAATATATGGGCTGTTTGAGTGGAACCTATTTAGATCCTGATTCAAACATACTACAGAGGAATAACTTTGTAAGATAACCTAAAGCTGAACATTGGATATCTCATGATATTAAGGAATTATTGCTAATGTTTAAGGGTATACTAATAGCACTGTGATTGTGTTTTTAAAAAACAGAGTCTTTATCTTTTAAAGATACATGCCAAAGTATTAATGAACGGAAACAATGAATTCTGAGATTGGCTTCAAAATAATGTGGATATGATGAGACACAGATGAAAAACTGGCCACCTATTAATAATTATTCAAATTAGTTAATGGGCACATACAGGCTTAACAAATTCCTTTAATTTTTGCATGTGCTTAAAATTTTCCACAATAAAAGGGTAAAAATATATGCATTGCTAATTTGAAAAACTAAAGAAACCTCCTTTTGGCTTTTACTCTCTGCCAATCATATAGAAAAAATTAAAGGAAATTTTTAAAATAAACTTAAGGCTAATTTACTACCCCCAAAAAGCAAGAAGATGTGCCTATGTGACATGTGACATGCAATGGCTTATGTGTACTATAGTTGATTTATAACAATAACTTTGTACAACATGTTGCTGGATTTAACGATTATAGCCATGAAAGACACTGCTAGGTTCTGATACAATATTCATTCTCCTCTGATTAAAATTAAGCCCAAATTAAACAAAGGAAACAGAGAGAGGAGTTAAAAATAAAAAGGGCAGAAATTAATCAACAACCTAGAAAACAGAAATACAATAGGGGGGAAAAAAATCAATGAAGCCCAAAGTAAGGGTCTCCCTGTTGCCCAGATTGGAGTGCAGTGGCTATTCACATTGCACTCCAGTGCAGTGGTGCGATCATACCACACTACATCCCTAAACTCCTAGGCTCAAGAGATTATTCTGTCTCACTCTACCAAGTAACTGGGATTACGGATGTACGCAACTGCACCAGGCTTGGTACTTTAAGATTATTAAAACTGATAAGCCTCTAGCCAGACTATCAGGGAAATAAAGAGAAGCCACAAATTGCCAACAACAGGATTAAGAAAGGGGACAACTACAGTCTCTTTAGTCATTAAAGGATTAACAACAGAATATAATGAACTGTGTCAATACATTTCCCCTTTTAGGTAAAACGGAAAAATCCCTAGACAGACACAATCTATTAAAGCTCATTCAAGAATAAATAGATATCTGAATAGTCCTCTATTAATGAAATTGAATTTGTATTAAAACTTTACACACACACACTGGTAATGTCACCAAACATTAAGGAAGAAATAGTATCTACTCTACACATACTCTTGCAGAAAACAGGAAAGGAAAAAACACTTCAATTTATTTTGAGTTTAGCATTAACCTGATACCAAAACCAGACAAAGACATTACAGGCATTGCAAGGAAGGAAAACAACAAAAGAACCCCCCAAAAACCTATAAATCAGTACCCGTCATGAACACAAATTCTTGATAAAATTTTAGCAAATCAAACCCAACAATATATAAAAGAGTAATGCATTATAACCCAGTGGGTTTTAGCCAGAGAATGCAAGGTTGGTTTAACATTAAAAAACCAAAACAGGCCGGGTGCAGTGGCTCACGCCTGTAATCCTAGCACTCTGGGAGGCCGAGGCGGGTGGATTGCTCAAGGTCAGGAGTTCGAGACCAGCCTCAGCAAGAGCGAGACCCCGTTGCTACTAAAAAATAGAAAGAAATTATCTGGCCAACTAAAATATATATATAGAAAAAATTAGCCAGGCATGGTGGCGCATGCCTGTAGTCCCAGCTACTAGGGAGGCTGAGGCAGTAAGATTGCTTAAGCCCAGGAGTTTGAGGTTGCTGTGAGCTAGGCTGATGCCATGGCACTCACTCTAGCCCAGACAACACAGTGAGACTCTGTCTCAAAAAAAAAAAAAAAAACCCAAAACTAGCCGGGCATGGTGGCTCACGCCTGTAATCCTAGCACTCTGGGAGGCCGAGGCAGGTGGATCATTTGAGCTCAGAAGTTCAAGACCAGCCTGAGCAAGAGCAAGACCCCGTCTCTACTAAAAAAAATAGAAAGAAATCAGCTGTACAACTAAAAACATATACAGAAAAAATTAGCCAGGCATGGTGGTGCATGCCTGTAGTCCCAGCTACTTGGGAGGCTGAGGCAGGAGGATTGCTTAAGCCCAGGAGTTTGAGGTTGCTGTGAGCTAGGCTGACGCCATGGCACACTAGCCTGGGCAACGGAGTAAGATTCTGTTTCCAAAAAAAAAAGAAAGAAAGAAAAAATACCACCACTTCCACTGCTGCTCAGACTTGGATACCAGAAGCCCTTCCAATGCTGCCCCTGAGGAATTGAATGCCTCCACCACCAGGCTTGCCAGATCAGTCCTTCTGCTCAGCATATTCACATTGCTTCCTTCTAAATGTAGATCTTACTTAGGTCATATGCCTGCACCCAAGCTGCCAACAGACTGGGAATATAAGTCCTCATGATTTCATTGAAAAGATGGAACCCCTTTTGTGAGAAATTATCAAAATATAAGGAGGATATCTGAGATGGTGTACAGCCATAAGTGATAACTGTCCACTACTTACATTATTATCTTTACCATCTTAACATCATACATTTTACATAGATGCTTACATACAATTAATTGTCCATCACTACTTCCTAATTATACTTACTGAACGGGCACATTTTTTGGGGGGACTGCTAGAAAGTCCATCCAGTTGGCCATGTTCACCCAGAAATCCTGTCACTTGGTCCAAGAAAGAAGATACATCTAATTGGTGCCACTCTACTAGCTTCTGACCTAAAGATTAAAACAAGGATACATAAACATAATAAAATCTATATTCTTTCTGAACATTCTCGTTATTTCTTTCAGCATATGCATAATTAAAATTTACCATGAATACATACTCCCATACCTTTACCAACTTAAGTAACATATGTTTATAACCTATAGGATACATCAATTATAAACCATCTAACAGATTCCCACCCATCATGATAGGGTAACTACCTTATCTGCTGAAATCACTTATTGCTATATTTAGGAACAAGAGATTCAGACAAAACATTATCTATATAAAATGCAATCATGGAATAATAAAACCAGTTCCGCCTCCTCTTGCTTCTCTGGTGGGATTACAACCAGTACCTGAACAATCTTAATTTTAATGATAGAAAACCTAAAGGGAATCCCTTATAAAATGATAAGACAAACATATCAGATATCCTTTGAAAGAACAGAACTGCACAAATATAAAATACTGCCATCTTCCAAAGTTGCCAGAAAAAGATTTCATAAATACATCAACAGATGTTTAAATAATTACAAAGAGAATAAACAAGAAACCTTCACCTAAATTATTACAATTCTGAAACCAGATCCAGTCAAATATTAAAGACCAATCATTTTGGTAAATGAAAGTTCAATTATAGGTTACAGGCTGTAAGCTGATAAAAAATCTTACCTGTCCGTGGGTCCAATATGGAAACATAGGGGAAATCCCCTAGTTTATAAAACTGTATGTATCTCTGGCCTTCTTCACTGTCATGATAAACCTGTTAAATCATTGATTAAAAAAAAGTCAGCCTCTAAAAAAAAATCTAACTATAACACTGTCATACACCAATAATAAATAATTCTCCAAATATACCTTTGGTATGTGAGTCAGGATCTCACTCCTAAGTAAAAGAGAAAATGAAGGTCATCTGGTATAAGCACTTTCAAGTTCTTGCCCTCAGCCCCTGTCTGGAAACTTATAATAAACAATTTCTACTCCCTTCCCAGTTTAAAAGAGGTATTGCTCTTCCATCTGTTCACTATGTCATTCCTGACTCTCAATCATATATATCTTAAAAAATCATAATATATTAAGATTATAAGCCCAAGTGCTTAGCATAGTGCCAACTAGCAAAAAGATGCTCAATCAGTATTTGTTTTTTTCCTTCCTCTTTTTCTGGCCCCTCCCCCCCCCAAAAATTTTTTTTTGGCTGAATAAAATAGAAGAAATTTTACCATTAAAAAATATTGAATTTAAGAAACTAAAACATAAACAGGCACATTAAAACATTAATAGCATATCTTACAGTAGAACAAAGGAAGTTTCTTTGTAAGTTTTAGTTTCTGTAATTTTTCATAAAATAAAAAATTGGTATAAGATCATCATGATCATCTAACCTTAGCTTGTTAATTTATATAAAAATAGAGGACCAGACACAGTGGCTCATGCCAGTAATCCTAGTACTTTGGGAGGCCAAGTTGGGAGAACTGCTTGAGGCCAGGAGTTCAAAACCAGCCTGGGCAACACAGCAAGACCCTATCTCTACAAAAAATTTTTTAAAAAAATTAGCCGGGCATGGTGGCGCACACCTGTAATCTTAGCTACTTGTGAGGCTGAGCCAGGAGGATTGCTTGAGCCCAGGAATTTGAAGTTGTTGTGCACTATGAATATACCCTTGCACTCCAGCCTAGGCAACAGAGCAAGATTCTCAATTTAAAAAAAAAAAAAAAATTTTAGACCCAGAAGGACTAAGGGACATGTTTAAGAACATATGGGAGTAACAAAGTCAAGCTAAAATCTAAGCCTTAGCCAAATGTTTTCAATTACTCCAAGATCTTCTATACCTGCACTTTCCAGTATAGTAGCCACTAGTCTCATGGGGCTATTAAAGCACTTAAAATGTGGTTAGTCCAAACTGAGATGTGCTGTAAGTGTAAAATACACACCATGTCTTGAAGTAGCAAACCATCTCATTAACATTTTTATCTTAGTGATATGATAGCTATACTGATTTAAACAAAATAAATTACTAAAATTAACCTCAGCAATTTCTTTTAATCTTTTTCAATGTAGCTACTAGAAAAATTTAAATTACATATGTGGTATACATTATATTTCTACTGAACAGTACAGTTGTATAATCTATCAACACATTTAAACTCTTCTGGGATAAGACTATTATGTGGTTTATATGGCTTGGTTTTTCTTTTCCTTCCTTGGGAATTCTTAATTGCTGCTCTTCCACTTGCCTTTACCATTTCAGCCTTTATGGGTAGTTTTACTTTTTTATATGTCATAATTTAATTCAGTTATTAATTTTTCTTCAGTTTATAACCCAGTTTCTCCTCCCAACACATACTACAAAAGGAAAATGCTATAAAAATTTTGATTAACTCTCCTTCTCACCTGCCAGAAAATGAAATGCTCCCGGATAATATTCTTCACAGCTTCATTGCTCCATACATCACGGTTGAGGCACTGACATGCAAAATCTTGTACATTTTGAATGTTTATCATCAGCCACTTATTCTGCATCTGGCCACACTCTTTGGCCTATTAGAGTAAAGTTATACAACATTTGTTAGAAATAATTTCTACTTCGTGACCGGTATGTTTCAGGTTCAAAAGTTCCTTCTTTTCATATAAATACTAAGTTTTTTCTCAGGTATGACACGGAAGTTTTCAGCATTTACACATTCCTTGAATTTCCTTTGCATAGGCATATATAATAATATTGTTCATTCTCAAACATTTCTCAATCTAAATTAACTGTTTTCTCTTTTATCAACTGTTATTTGTTACAATGGCTGAATTTTTAATGTATGTGTTTTAAACATCTTTATCTGAAAAGGAGTCCACAAACTTAAGATCAACAAGTCATATAATTCTATTCTCTTCCAGTTCTTATCAACAAGTATACTGCTCCCTGTTAATGGATATAGCTGGCGTGTATATATTACTTTGTGTTGTTTTATTTTCTTCAATATCATTTCTATAACATTTCCAAATATTATATTCATTTCAATTAGGCATGTGCTACTTTGTAGAAATCACCCTAAATATTTTAGAAAAAACTGCTCAGAGTTTTTTCTCTTAGAGTTGTTTTCCTAGGAATACATTTCCAAAAATGGGATTATAGGATTAAAGAATGACAATGATCTCCAAATATTCCCCAATTTATAGCAGAAATATCAATATACCAATCATGAGTGTGTAATTTTTGCCTGTCAATCATAAAGACCTATGAAATGTTGCTGAATAGAAACAGAAAAGAATGGAAGAAAAACAAATGGAGCAAATGCTACCTCAACTCTTTGCATAGGAACAATGACATGAAAGCCATACTTTTGAATAAATTTGTTCTGGAACAATATTCTTTTCCATATCACTCTGACATGTAATCATAACAATCGAAGAACATACTGGACCATCATTTTGTGGGTACTAAGAATATATTCCATTTCTAGAAGGTTTACATAATCTTATGAATACTGTTATCCTTTTTGTACAAATCCTCCATAATAAATTTTTTTTTTTTTTCTTGGAGACAGAGTCTTGCTTTGTTGCCTGGGCTAGAGTGAGTGCCGTGGCATCAGCCTAGCTCACAGCAACCTCAAACTCCTGGGCTTAAACAATCCTACTGCCTCAGCCTCCCGAGTAGCTGGGACTACAGGCATGCACCACCATACCCGGCTAATTTTTTTTTTATATATATATATTTTAGTTGGCCAGATAATTTTTCTATTTTTTTAGTAGAGACAGGGTCTCGCTCTTGCTCAGGCTGGTCTCGAACTCCTGAGCTCAAGCAATCCACCCGCCTCGGCCTCCCAGAGTGCTAGGATTACAGGCGTGAGCCACTGCGCCCGGCCCATAATAAATTATTTTCAAATATTCACTTACTGATCCCACAGGTGAAAACCCAAGTCCTAAAAGAAGAAAGTCTTGTATTCAGCCAGGAAGCTATATTCAACTGGTCAAAAGCTTAAAGTATACAAATATAATAAAATAATTCTTTGCTCCTAAGAAGTAATATTTCCATTTAGTTTCTTATCTATAGGACATAGGTTTAATAAATGGATGATAAATGAATAATTAAACTACTTTAACTAAAGTATTTGAGAATAAACAAAAAAAATGAACAAACATTATAGAGACAGACTGAGGAGCACATATCCTTATAACAAGGTAAATTTACATTACAACAACATTGATAGGAAAATAAACTATATAAAACTGAAAATGAATTAAATATGCAGAGTATAAAAATGATAAAGCATCATTTGCTGTTTTTTTTAAGTACTTGTTTATTCACATTCAAGCTTTCATTAATTCAGACTCATTAATTCAACAAATACTTATTACCTACTGTGTTTTAGATACAGTTACAGATAGGCTGAAGTCATAGCAGTTAAGAAAACACAAAAATCCCTGCCCTAAAGAAGCTTACAGAGGGGAGAAAACTTATACCAACAAAAGAAACTTAGAAATGGTGCTATTCATAATGAGGACACTGTTGAAAAATTACTGATAGAAGGAAAGGTCCAAAGACGACATGACTTTCAGACAAAGTAGCAATATTTGGAGGGAATAAAAGAGTCTTGAATTAAAGTCTAGAGATCTAATGTACAGCATGAGGACTATAGTTAATAATATTGTACTGTATACTGAAAATGTGCTGAGAGATTTTAGGTGCTCTTACCACACACACAAAAAAGATAACTATGAAAGGTGATGGATAGGTTAATTTGCTTTTGTTTGACTGTACTAATCATTTTACTATGTACATTCAAACTATCACATTGTATATCTTAAAGATGTATCATAAAAAAAGGAAGAGTCCTACCCAATCTCACTAAATATACCAATTATGAGAGTCAAGTTCTGGAGATGAGCGTGGATCATGGAAAAAATAAGGAATCTATTAGGTTGCTCTGAAATCAACATTTCCAAGCCATTATGTGGAGACTCAAGAGCAAAACAGTAGGAGATTAACACCTCTCACAGTCGCAGTCTGATCAGGAAAGCATGAAATATAAGGATTACAGAAAAAATGGTATGTTTCAGTAAATATATATGCATAGAATAAAGTAAAAAAGGAACTACATTAAAATATGCATAGTACTTTTTTATGGAAATTATAATTTTATTATTTTTCCATACTAGTTTTCTAATTTGTTCATAATTTTTGTCTAATTTGAATAAAACTAAATATAAGCTATATATAAAGTTTAGTTATAAAAACTTTATCTTATATATATAGTTACTGAATAGGCTCTTTACATTTTCAGCTAAATGTTTTTACTTGCATAAATACTTTTGAAATTCACAAAGTACTTAGTAATTAGAGCTGGGTGTACATATAATTGAATAGCAACTTAAAAAATAAATATTTCTTCTTATGAAATAAGAAAGAACCCTTGAAAATGATCTACCTCTAGTTACACTAGTTTCTAAACCTGTAAGACTGTAGCTCAGATTTACATCTAATGTTGGGACCAAAACTATGGGCCCTCCCTGAGCAGCCAGAGAGTATCCCTTTAATTTTCAGTATTATGTCTCTAAACTCTGAAGAACTAATTTTGCATATTACCTTCCTAATTTTTTAAAAACTAATGGATGTATCATTAATCATAATGAAATGCCTACATTTTGGGGAAGTGTTTATAGTATTAATACTTAAGACTTGGCCTGGAGTGGTGGCTCACACGTTAGGAGGCTGATGCAGGAGGATCACTTGAGGCCAGGAGTTCAAGACCAGCCTGGACAACACAGTAAGACTCCATCTCTGCAAAAATTAAAAATTTAGGGAGGCATGGTGGCATGTGCCTGTAGTCCCAGCTAACTGGGAGGCTGAGGTGGGATGATCCAGTTAAGCCCAGGAGTTCGAGGTTACAGTGAGCTGTGATCAGGCTACTGCACTCCAGCCTGGACAGCAGAACGAGACCTTGTCTCTAAAAAAAAACAAAAAGACTTGTAGATCAGCAGTCCCCAACCTTTTTGGAACCAGATTGGTTTCATGGAAGACAATTTTTCCACGAACCGGGGGTAGGGCAATGGAGGAGAGTGGTACGGACCTTAAGCCATTTCCTAACAGGCCAGGGACCAGTACTGGGCCCAGGCCTGAGGGTTGAGAAGCCCAGCTATAGATGGTTTAGTATTAATTAGTGGAAAAAGACAAACAGATTGCTGCAACAATACAGGCAATGAAATATGAAGAAAAAAGGTGATATAACTTAAAATTCAGAGGACAATATCTAAAGAGATTCATACTGAAGAAGCAAAGAGTACCAGCTTTTTATGAGTCCAAAGGGACCAAATTAAATCAAGCTCAGTTACTTCATTAAGACTTAAGAGAAGGGTGCAATAGCTCAACACTTATAATCCCAGCACTCTGGGAGGCCGAGGTGGGAGGACTGCTTGAGCTCAAGGAGTTTGAGACCAGCTTGAGCAAGAATGAGACCTCATCTCCACCAAAAATAGAAAAAATTAACCGGTGCGGTGGTGTTCGCCTGTAGTCCCAGCTACTCACAAGGCTGAGGCAGGAGGATTGCTCCAGCCCAGGAATTTGAGGTTGCAGTGACCTATGATGACATCACTGCATTCTACCTAGGGAGACACAGTGAGATTCTGTCTCAAAATTAATCAATTAATTAATTGAAAAAGACTTAGAGCAAGTCAGAAGCTAATAAAAATAGAAAAGATGCCAAAACAAACTCAGATCCTTTTTGCCTTTCATATTGCTACTATTATCCCTCAATGGCTGTATTATCACTAGAATGCTAGAAAGGATAGGCAGTTGCCATGGTAAGGCCATGAGGGAAAAATGACGAAAACTGAGGAAGACATCTAACCTGACATCTTTGAGTGATGAATAAACACAAATGATTCCCTCAACTTCAGGCTTAGTACATGACAAAAATAAACCCTAATTCAGTCAAACCATAATCACTTGGGTTTTGTTACATGCAGCCAAACACCTTCAGATTTTACAATTCAGAAAATTAAAACTGGAGGGCAGGCCAGATGCGGTGGTTCACGCCTGTAAACCTAGCACTCTGGGAGGCCGAGGAGGGAGGATTGCTCGAGGTCAGGAGTTTGAGACCAGCCTGAGCAAGAGCGAGACCCTGTCTCTACTAAAAATAGAAAGAAATTAGCTGGACAACTAAAAATATATGGAAAAAATTAGCCGGGCATGGTGCCACATGCCTGTAGTCCCAGCTACTCAGGAGGCTGAGGCAGGAGGGTCACTTGAGCCCAGGAGTTTGAGGTTGCTGTGAGCTAGGCTGACACCATGGCACTCTAGCCAGGGCAACAGAGTGAGACTCAGTCTCAAAAAAAAAAAAAAAAAAAAAAAAAAAAAGAATAAAAACTGGAGAGCAAGCTTACAGTTAAATTGCTTATCCTAAATATTTTATTTATGCCAATGTAAAGGCATGTCAAAGGACAAACTTTTTAAAAACTTAACAATTCATTTTCAAGTATGTAGTTAATATATATTACTTTTGTAGTTCTCTGGCCTACTTAATCCTTACAGATAAGAATTCTCTGAAATTTAATTGATTTATATCTATGGATATGCTACTGTGATTCAAAAGAACATTAACAAGCTAGCTAACACACAAAAGCAAACTGTTCGGAACACTTCAACAGAAGATTATCTAAAATCTTAACTAGGGGCCAGGAAAGGTGGCTTACGGCTATAATCCTAGCACTCTGGGGGGCAGAGGTGGGAGGATCACTTGAGCTCAGGAGTTTGAGAACAGCCTGTGCAAGACCAAGACTTTCGCTCTACTAATAGAAAAATCAGCCAGGCAATGTGGCGCGTGCCTACAGTCCCAGCTACTCAGAAAGCCGAGGCAGGAGGATATCACCTGAGCCCACAAGTTTGAGGTTGCAGTGAGCTATGATGACGCCACAGCACTCTACCCAGGGTTACAGAGCAAGACTCTGTCTCAAAACAAAACAAAACAAAATCTTAACTAAACTCATTCATTTCACAAACACTATGTTCCTCTTAAATGCCAGAGACTGAGTCCCGAGGATTATCAAAATAAAAAAACACATTCCCCCTGCCCTCATTAAGCTTATATGTTAGCAACAATCAAGTAAACCTACTCTCCAAAATTTTTCTTTGAGTTTGGCCAAGATAAAACCAAAAAGAACTGAAACTACAGAGATATTCTTTTAAAACACACTAGGATCCCCACAGAAATATAGGCAAAAGTTACCTACGAGCAATTCATAAATGGCTAATAATCCACACACATTATTCTCAGTAGTAGTTACAGAAAGATTTCTTCTGAAGTTATCAAAATGGCAAAGATTCTAAAATGATACCACAAGACTAATAACAGGATTTCACCAAACAATCTCATATACTACTGGTAGAAATATATTTCACGTAAGTTAGGGTATACTTTAAAATAACTAAGAGTGGAATGGGAATGTTCCTAACACAAAAAAATGACAGGCCGGGCGCGGTGGCTCACGCCTGTAATCCTAGCACTCTGGGAGAGCCGAGGCGGGTGGATTGCTCGAGGTCAGGAGTTCGAGACCAGCCTCAGCAAGAGCGAGACCCTGTCTCTACTAAAAATAGAAAGAAATTATCTGGCCAACTAAAAATCTATATAGAAAAAATTAGCCGGGCACAGTGGCGCATGCCTGTAGTCCCAGCTACTTGGGAGGCTGAGGCAGTAGGATGGCTTAAGCCGAGGAGTCTGAGGTTGCTGAGCGCTAGGCTGACGCCACGGCACTCATTCTAGCCTGGGCAATATGCTCAAAAAAAAAAAAAAAAAAAAAAAAGAAATGATAAATGCCTGAGGTGATGGATACCCAATTACCCTGATTTGATTAATTCACATTGTATGCCTGTATAAAACCATCACATGTACCCTACAGAGATACACAACTACGTACTGACAATTAAAACTTTTAAAAATCTGAGAAATATATTTCATATATTGCTGGTAGAAAAATAATTCAGTATAACCTTTATGTATATCATATAGAAATACTAAGATGCAATTCCCCATATACTAAAAAAATTTTTTCTGCTCTTAAACAGATAAAAAATGGCAATGAAAATGCAAAAGGATTCATAGTTGAGGACAGACTCTGCAACAACTTACTGTTTCAAAGCTGCCTTTATGCATCAGGTCAATGGGTGGCCGGAATAGATCTGCAAGGGTAGTTAGTTTCTTATCTATTGCTCCTCCATTTCTTAATTCCTGTTCTTGTCGAACTGTAACACAGGAGAATGAAAAAGTTTTCATTAGCCATAAAAGTCATGAATCTCATTTAAAAAAAAAACCTTGTATCAACTGAAAGAATTACTGAGAAACATGCTTGAACTCAAAGATCTAGTGCTGACTTTTTTTTTTTTTTTTTTTTTTTAAAGACAGAGTCTCACTCTGTTGCCGTGGCATCAGCCTACCTCACAGCAACCTCAAACTCCTGGGCTCAAGCAATCCTTCTGCCTCAGCCTCCCGAGTAGCTGGGACTACAGGCATGTGCCACCATGCCCAGCTAATTTTTTTTTTCTATGTATTTTTAGTTGTCCAGATAATTTCTTTCTATTTTCTAGTAGAGACGGGGGTCTCACTCTTGCTCAGACTGGTCTCGAACTCCTGACCTTGAGTGATCCACCCACCTCAGCCTTCCAGAGTGGTAGGATTACAGGCGTGAGCCACCATGCCCATCCTCTAGTGCTGACTCTTAAAAAAATAAAAAATAAAAAAAAGGGGTAAGAAAGGAGTCTTAAAGACTTGGCAGTGTTCCCTATCCAGAGGATAAATGCAGAAAATTTAATTAATTAAAAATAGTCACCTAATCAAAATAATTTCCTTCACATATTCAAAAACTAACTTCAGCAAAGCAGAAAACTTTTATCCCCATTTACCTCGTTCTGAAAGTGATCTTAATTCATTTACTGTTTTTATCTACATTCTCAATCGTTAAAGATTCTGGCAGTAGAGATGATGACAACTGCTGTCACCATCCACTGGAAGGGCAAAGGATTCTGTAGATGACTTCAGTCAGGTTAGGTTCCCCTTCAATTCTCTCCAAAGTTACAAGACCTATCTGTGTCTCAATTAACTCATTATAAATCAATTATAAAATCAAGCATGAGGCCAGGTGAGGTGGCTCACACCTGTAATCCTAGCACTTTGGGAGGCCCAGGTGGGAGGATCACTTGAGGCCAGGAGTTCGAGACCAGCCTCGGCAACGTGGTGTGATCCCATATCTACAATAAATTTAAAAATTAGCCAGGCATGGAGGTACACAACTCTAGTCCTAGCTACTTGGAACGTTAAAGTGAGAGGATCGCTTGAGCCCAGCAGTATGAAGCTACAGTAAACCATGATAGTGTCACTGTACTGTAGCCTAAGTGACAAAGTGAGACACTATCTCAAAAATAAATAAATAAATAAAATCAAGTATGGTCTAAGAGTTTCTCATATATTCTTTTTTTTTTTTTGAGGCAGAGTCCCACTCTGTCACCCTGGCTAGAGTGCCGTGGAGTCAGCCTTGCTCACCGCAACCTCAAACTCCTGGGATCAAGCAATCCTTCTGCCTCAGCCTCCTGAGTAGCTGGGACTACAGGCATGCACCACCATACCTGGCTAATTTTTTCTATATATTTTTAGTTGTCCAGCTAATTTCTATTTTTTTTAGTAGAAACGGAGTCTCGCTCCTACTCAGACTGGTTTCAAACTCCTGAGCTCAAACGATCTGCCTGCCTCTGCCTCCCAGAGTGCTAGGATTACAGGCGTGAGCCACCACGCCCAGCCCTCATATATTCTCTTAACGTAACTGTCCTTTCTTTAGGATTCCATTGCTAAATCAATAGCAAATCCTCTAAAAGTATATGGCCAAGACACTTATTCTAACTTACTACACCAAAAGACATAAACCTATTCCAAACAACTATAGCCAAAATGTTAACAGTGGCTACTTTGGGTGGTGTGGCTTTTTCTTCAATTTTTCAGTCTCTTACAATAACAATTTCATCATAGTCATTCCTTTCATGACAGATATCAGGATCCTGAGAGACATCAGTTTTTTCTGTTTGTTTGTTTTGTTTTTTTTACTTATTTATTTTTTTATTTCAGCTCTTCATGGGGGTACAAAAGCTCAGGTTATATACATTGTCCATGTCCCGCCCATCCCCCTGAGTCAGAGCCTCAAGCGTGTCCATTCTCCAGACAGTGCGCCTGGCACTCACCATGTAATCATACCTCCATCCCCTCCTCCCACCCCCCACCTCCCCGAGTCAGCACCTTCAAGCATGACCATTCCCCAGACGGTGCGCAACGCACTCATCATGTAGGCATACACCCATCCCCCCCCCCCCCCCCCCCCCCCCCCCCCCCCCGTCTCAGTCTGATATCCAATTGGTATCCTTCCCCGATGTGCATTTAGGTGATGATCAGGGAAACCAATTTTCTAGTGAGTACATGTGATGCTTGTTTTTCCATTCTTTGGATACTTCACTTAATATAATGGGTTCCAACTTTCTCCAGGAGAACCAAAGAGATGTTGTATCACCGTTATTTCTTATAGCTGAGTAATACTCCATGGTATACATATACCACAGTTTACTAATCCATTCGTGGATTGATGGGCACTTGAGTTGTTTCCACATCTTTGCAATTGTGAATTGGGCTGCTATAAACATTCGGGTACAGGTGTCTTTGTTATAGAATGACTTTTGTTCTTATGGGTATATGCCCAATAATGGGATTGCTGGATCGAATGGTAGGTCTACTTGAATCTGTTTAAGGTATCTCCATAATGGTTTCCACGGGGGTTGCACTAGTTTGCATTCCCACCAGCAATGTATGAGTGTTCCTGCCTCTCCGCATCCACGCCAACATGTGTTGTTTTGGGATTTTTTGATAAAGGCCATTCTCACCAGAGTTAAGTGGTATCTCATTGTGGTTTTGATTTGCATTTCCCTGATGATTAGGGATGTTGAGCATTTTTTCACATGTTTGTTAGCCATTCTTATATCTTCTTTTGAAAAATTTCTATTCATGTCATTTGCCCACTTTTTGATAGGGTTGTTTGATTTTTTCTTGCTGATTTTCCTGAGTTCTAAATAGATTCTTGTTATCAGTCTTTTATCTGATATGTAGTATGCGAAAATTTTTTCCCATTCTGTAGGCTGTCTGTTTATTTTCATGACTGTTTCTTTGGCTGTGCAGAAGCTTTTTAATTTAATCAGATCCCATTCATTTATTTTTGTTGTTGCTGTGATTGCCTTAGGGGTTTTCTTAATAAATTCTTTGCCTAGACCAATGTCTGTAAGAGTCTTTCCTACATTTTCTTCTAGAATTCTAATCATTTCCCATTTAAGGTTTAAATCTGTTATCCACCGTGATTTGATTTTTGTGAGAGGTGAAATCTGTGGGTCCTGTTTCAGTCTTCTATATGTGGCTATCCAGTTTTCCCAGCACCATTTATTGAATAGGGATTCTTGTCCCCAGTGTATGTTTTTGTCTATTTTGTCAAAGATTAGATGGCTATATGAGGATGGTTTTATATTTGGATTTTCTGTTCTGTTCCACTGGTCTGTGTCCCTGCACTTGTGCCAATACCAGTTTTTTATTTAATTATAGTCAGCATGATCTCCATATCCCTTATTATTCTTCTATAACCAAGTAGGTTAGAATTTGGAACAATTCAGTTCAAGAAGGAGTTAATTTTTTTAATCACAGATAGACTGAATTAGTAACTTTATTTTTTTTTTTGTTTTTTGTTTTTTTGTTTTTTTTTTTTTGAGACAGAGTCTCGCTCTGTTGCCCAGGCTAGAGTGAGTGCCGTGGCGTCAGCCTAGCTCACAGCAACCTCAAACTCCTGGGCTTAAGCGATCCTACTGCCTCAGCCTCCCGAGTAGCTGGGACTACAGGCATGCGCCACCATGCCAGGCTAATTTTTTCTATATATATTTTTAGTTGGCCAGATAATTTCTTTCTATTTTTGGTAGAGACGGGGTCTCGCTCTTGCTCAGGCTGGTCTCGAACTCCTGAGCTCAAGTGATCCACCCGCCTCGGCCTCCCAGAGTGCTAGGATTACAGGCGTGAGCCACCACGCCCGGCCAGTAACTTCATTTTTTAAATAAGGTAAATCCTCCACATAATTAGGCCTAATTAATCACCCTTTTCTTTTTAATAGCGAGGGAGAAGAGGGAGATGATAAATAACTGGTCCATAGATACCTACTAGTTTCAGTTTGAAAGTCTCGGAAACCATCAAATATTGAACGTGCCGGCCGTCGTCTTTTAGGAGCTTTAGGGGAGAAAAAATAGAATTGAACATTAAAAATAAAATTTGAATATTAATTCTGAAATTTAATTCTAAAAATGTCTTTGTCTGTGAGTATTTCTTTTTAAAAATAGTCATAGATTCATATGGTTCCCTTACTCAAAAAATAAATTTTTAAAACTTTCAAGTCATTGATATATAATTAACAAAAACCATCTTCAGCCCAACCATCTTGTTTTACAAATGAGAAAATTAAGGCCCAGTTAAGAGGCTTGACCAAACTTATGTAAAAAGACAAACTCTCAGTAGTGGCATTAGGAAGAAAGAAAATTATGAGGATGAATCCACACTGAGATAAAGCTACACACATTTGGTATCATATTTGAGTAACTCTTAAGTTCTAAACCATAAAATTTAAGGACTATTTCTTAGTTGAGTGGACACACATAGAGAATTATAAATACCAAAAAACATTTTTAATGTTGGAAGAAAACTTTTTTCCACCGTTACATGATCATTTAGTGACAAAAAAGTGACTACAACCAAGACCTTTTGCTTTCCCTGTATAGTGTCTATTACCAAATCTTTAAATATTTTACAGATGATAAGGTCTATAATGTAATAATAAAAATGTTATCCCAGCTGGGCAACATGGCAAGACCCTGCCTTTACAAAATACATTTTTTAAAAAAATTAGCCAGGAGTGGTTGTGCATGCCTATAGTCCTGACTACTTGAGAGGCTGAGGCACATTATACAATATAAAAAAATCTTCTGTTTAATGTCACCACTGATCTTATTAGAAAGTCTTTAAGTATTGGGAAGGTACCAAGCTCACAATGATGGATAAAAATTTTCTAAAATCCTAATTTTTGCCTGAAAGCTCTTTTCTAAAATCACTGATAACAGTGATCGCTTCGATAGCACATATACCAAAACTGCAATGACACAAAGAAGATTAGCATGGCTCTGATGCAAGGATGTCATGAAAATTTGCGAAGTGTTCTATATAAAATCAATTGATCGATCATTCAGTCAAGCACTGGTAACAAATACAGTCAGTTGTCTAAAAGCAACAGGCTCACTTTGTTCATTTTCAAGAAAATATCTGCCAAATGCTGAAGTCTAAATAACAGTTTGTCAGCAATCTTTCAAGTAAAAACAATATTCTACGAAAAAAGCTGCCAGTTCAGCTTGCAAATCAAGTGCTTTTTCTTAACATAACCGTAGAACTTCAGTATGCAGAAGTGTTTTATGCATACATCCTATTTCAAACAGAATACTTTTAAAATGTATATTCAAGGGTCAAGATTCAATGAAGTTAATCATTTCTATTGCTTCATAAAACATTATGAAAGAAAACTGACTTTTTTTTAGACAGAGTCTCACTCTGTTGCCCGGGCTAGAGTGAGTGCCTTGGCATCAGCCTAGCTCACAGCAACCTCAAATTCCTGGGCTCAAGCAATCCTCCTGCCTCAGCCTCCCAAGTAGCTGGGACTACAGGCATGCACCACCATGCCTGGCTAATTTTTTCTATATATATTTTTAGTTGTCCATATAATTTCTTTCTATTTTTAGTAGAGATGGGGTCTTGCTCTTGCTCAGGCTGGTCTCGAACTCCTGAGCTCAAACGATCCACCCACCTCGGCCTCCCAGAGTGCTAGGATTACAGGCGTGAGCCACCACGCCCGGCCAAGAAAACTGACTTTTAATCTTTTTTATAAACTGCAAAGCTGGGCTCTGTGGCTCACACCTATAATCCTAGGACTTTGCGAGGCCAAGGCAAGAGGATCGCTTGAGCCAGAAGTTCAAGACCACCTTGGGCAACAGAGCGAGACCCCTGTCTCCATAAAAAAATAAAAAAATTAGCCGCGCATGGGGGCATACACCTGTAGTCCCAGCTACTCGGGAGGCTGAGGCAGGAGGATTGCTTGAGCCTGGCAGTTTGAGGTTGCAGTGAGCTATGATGAAGCCACTGCCCTCTAGCCCAGGAAACAGAGCAAGAGCCTACTTAAAGAAGGGGGGAAAAAAATAAACTGCGAATATGCAGCAGTAAAGAATTCAACTACTAGTGGTATGGTTTGAAGTCACTACATTGATTCAACTAAGACACCAGCAGTTTGACTCACCATTGCTTCTGAACCATTAGTCCAAATGTCAACACAGTGAAAACGGCAAATAACTTCTTAGTATTACTATGTAAATAGTTTTGAAGTTACAGACCCCCTGAAAGAGTATCAGGGACCCAAGGCCAAACTTTAAATCAATACTGCCCTAAGAAGAAAATAGTCCTCCAAGGTCTCTTTTCAAGTTACAATAAGGTCTAATCATGAAAGATAAGAATGAATTCCTAACTGTATAAAGTCATTCTCATCTCTCTCCTTACTGTATGTCAAAATCCAGAGGTAAAAAAGGATAGTGGAGTTCCAAATGGAACTCTTTTGCCTCTGTTCAACAGCAAGATAGCAAAGAACTCATTTCCTATAACCCTACCCACCCAAAGATCCTGCCTTGTTCCTCATAATAAAGAAAAGATAAAGCTTCCAAGAACACTACTCCTTAGCTCCAAAATCTATTCATAGGAGTTATACTTTTAAAATTATGAACAATGCTTTATTATATCTGGTATAATAATAGCATGACCGACTGAACTGAACAGTCCAGGAAGCACATTATTACACTGCAGTATTCAGACCTTATAGTTTTCCCCTTACCTTTATTTCTGAATCTAGACAGCATTTTCTTTTTTTATTTCTTGCTACAGCAAACTCCAAAGTTGCCAAGTTAAAGGTCTATCTTAAAAAAACTACTAAATAAGTTGCTTTTTCAAATCAAAAGATATCGTTTATATAATTTTCTTCACCTTTTTCTTACAACTTATTTTTCCTCCTCTATCATGATTTATCTATAAAACTTTATAGAGGTGTGTTCTCAACTTTGAAAATAACTCTTTGTCTGCATTACTGTTCCCAATAAATGCATTTCTCCATCTCTGCCCAGCCAGATTATAACTCCATCTTCTATTTTTTTAAAAATAAACCTGGTTGGGGAAGGGGAGGCAGGAGAAAAAAATGAATAAATAAATAAACCCACTAATGCCTAAACTATTTGGTTCATAAAAGGGAACCAAATAACTGTATTTGGTTATTACAGTTTGGTTCCATTATTGGTTTAATAATATGCTGATTAAACTAACTATAAATTTTCTTTAAAACTGATTATATGTGCCATTCTCTATCAACAATCTTTACCCAGACTTACAGCGTGATTTTTTTGCATGAATTAGGGGTTATATTCTTCTTTGTCTGAAATAGGAACAGCACTTCTAGAAGCTAAGAAGAAAGAGAAGCTAAGGCAAATCAATATAGTAAGGATATGGCAGTCAAGTAGGTATCTGGAAAACAAAAAATAATCAGTCTTTTATCTAATGATAGATTCATTTCCGTTACAAGGCAGCAATTCTTTTTGGTAACTTTCCTCCTTTTCACCTTCTGCAACAAGTATCAATTTTTTAATCTGCTTCACTGTGAACTAATTGTGCAACTTTCCTGAGTAGAGTACAGAAATACAAGATAAAAACTGACTCTATACTTGAAGTAACAATGTCTCGGGCAAGCCTTCCTAAAGATAACAACAAAGTCAAATAAAGCTAAGGGAAATAATTAAACTTACCACCAAACAAAGGTTCTGGTTCCACCAATATCTCTTGCTTTTGAGGAATTGGGGCACGGACTTCTTCTCTATTTAAGAAAAGTGGAAAAACATCAAAATGAATACCGTTTTCTGCTATGTGTTTTCTTTCTGTAATTACTATGAATGCATTTAAATTAACAAGGAAAATGACTTAGTGAATTTTAGGAGCCACAGTAACCATGATAAATGAGTTTTAGATGGTTTTCATATAAAGATCAATTGGAATAAAGTACCTGGCATACCTAGCTAAAATGGTTTATAAATGAAGAGATAAAACAGAAAAACAAAAAATACTTCTCTTTCCCTCTCAAGTTCCCTACCCTAAAATCTGTTTAGAAAAGACAGAGGACAGAAAAAATTCCCCCCAAAATCAGGTAAAATGAATGGAAAAATATAGGCTTAATAGAAGCAATATCACATCACTACCACATCAAAGAACAGACAATTAAATCACAAGGATATACTAAAATAAGCTTAAACAAATAGGCAGTGAACTTTATCTAATTATGAAGAAAGCTAACATAGGTATAATCATGGATTATTAACTACACAGATCCTAACATACAGAACAGAAAAAGTAGCTAGTTGTCAATAGCTCACAACTGTAATCTCAGCACTTTGGGAGGACAAGGTGAGAGGATTGCTTGAGGCCAGGAGTTTGTGACCAGCCTGAGCAATATAGCAAGACCCTGTGTCTGTAGAAAAAACCCAGCTGGGCCCAGCTACTCAGGAGGCTGAGGCAGTAATATCTCTTGAGCCCAGGAGTTGGGCAACAGAGCAAGATCCTCTCTCTCAAAAAAACAAAACAAACAAAAAAGAACCATCTTTTTAAAGTATAAATCAAATCAGGAAGAACAAAATTTTTTAATGTGAGCTATGTTGGGGAAGAATGGGATATCACACTTGAAATGCACGGCCAACGTTAACAGGAAAAAAAACTTCATAAGACCAGCCAACCCAGGATGCTGGGGCAGAAGGACCACTTGACCCCAGCAGTTTGAGGTTGCAGTAAGCCATGATGACATCCCTGCACTCTAGCTGGGACAACAGAGCAAGACCTTCGTATAAAAGGGGGAAAAAACTTCATAAGATATTAAGGATGATTTCTAAAGTTCACACTTCATTTGGAAACAATATTATTCTAGAACCTGGAACTAGATCAACAAAAAAGGCAATTATGCCTATATGCTATCTGGCTTATTAAATTTATCTCTAATTTAGTAAAAACACAATCCCGGTCTTTTGCCTATTGCAGCAGTCCTCTAGTTTAGTATCTCATGTTGTAAACAATGAGTTTATAAAAAGCTATTAGTATTAAAGTCTCATTTGACATAGACATGACAGTGCTCTAAGAATTTAAACTATCTAAGTACAGGCCGGGCGCAGTGGCTCACGCCTGTAATCCTAGCACTCTGGGAGGCTGAGGCGGGCGGGTTGTTTGAGCTCAAGAGTTCGAGACCAGCCTGAGCAAGAGCGAGACCCCGTCTCTACTAAAAATAGAAAGAAATTATATGGACACCTAAAAATATATATAGAAAAATTAGCCAGGCATGGTGGCGCATGCCTGTAGTCCTAGCTACTCGGGAGGCTGAGGCAGGAGGATTGCTTGAGCCCACGAGTTTGAGGTTGCTGTGAGCTAGGCTGACGCCATGGCACTCTAACCTGGGCAACAGAGTAAGACTCTGTCTCAAAAAAAAAAAAAAAAAAAACTCAATGACTTCCCTTTGAACAAGGTTCATGTCTAATATTTTCCAAAGACTGCTGGAATTTTGCTCAACAGTTATTTATTTCAACTCTCACTGGTATCAAATACAAATCTCTTCATCATTTATTACTATTTATTTTCTATATATTATAATTCTATATGCTAAAGATGCTTCTAATGATTAACTAGTTACATGTAACTATTTAAGGTATAAAGGACCAGAAATACTATATTTTTTCAAAAATTTTCATGGCAACTCCAAGCTTTTCTGGGACAATGAAGGAAAATCTAGAATTGAGAAATTTGAGCTTTATTGGGCTTTACTTCTGTATTTGCTACTCAATTGCTAGGAATTAAGCTTGGGAAAATGGCTATGCCCCTGCTTTCTCATCATTAAAATGTGGATAATAATGCTGTCCTATAAGGTTTTTGTTGTTGTAGTCATCCTTTTTTTACTGTGGAGCACACAGGCCCTACCTCCTGGCCATAGGCCCATCATACTACACAGCTCCCTCACCAACCCCTAAACTTCGCCCTGAACTTCCTGGTTCAGGATTAAATAAAAGATATGACAGTGCTCTAGAGAATTCAAACTAACTATAAAAATTTCCACTTGATACTTTTTCAGAGGACTTCATCCTTTAATTTTTTCCAAAACTAGAGAACTGACCTAACTTTGGTAGAAATGCAACTACTCAATTTAGGCAATATGTAATAAATTCATACTCTGTGTGTGGTCTGACAGCAGAGACACTTGCTGAACTGGTACTGGGCTCTTCAGCAATTCCTCCACCATCCAAAAACATAGTGACTGCCATCTCCAGATTATTGTTGCAGGCTTCAAGCATATGTTTTCCTACACTTTCACTCGCACCTGAAATAGAAAAAAGAAAAAAAGAGACACCTTCTTACATTCAGCTCATATTAGAATACGGTATTTCCAAGTAAATTTATAGTACTTTTTCCCTTTTAGAATGAGTGACCATTATTTTTTCTTAAACCCATTTGTTTATTTCTACACTGTTGGCTGGCTGGTGTGAAATATACAGAGCTAGAAAAGAATGTAGCAGCATTAAAATAGTAATCTTCCTTCACATACTAAAACAAAAACTAAGTAATGCATTTATTTGCCATTTGTCTCTGTTTGCCTTTTCTTTAAATGGCCCAAGTATATATTTGTTAATAAACTGAAAAAAGATTTTTAAAAAAAGACTACATTCTACAAAGTTAGAAATGCTTTCTGTTAGAATGAACACATTTCAGTTAGCATTTCTGTTTCTCTTAAAAAGAAAGCATTTTTAATACCAATGGCAGAGAAGTGAGATGGGATATTTTTGTCTAAGACATAACTAAGTCAAAATCTGGTAAGAAATGTCAATCATCACTTAAAATTGGTTCTGGAACAGACTTACTTATTTGTAAATAAAGTAAAGCCAGCATAGTCTGTTAAATGAAATGTAAATTGGTAAAGTCCTTTAAGAAAACAATTTTACAACATGTATTAAAAAAATAAAAGTATTCATTCCTTTTCTGACTCAGTAATTTGGGCTTCTAGTCAAAAGGGAAAAAAAACTACATAAAATACTAGGTGCATAAACATATTCACATACATGTGCAGTATATCTTCAGTTAATAGTGAAAAATTGGAAACAACATAAATGTCTAATAATAGAATGTAAACTGCAGTATCTATTTGATGGAACATTTCGTGACCACTAAAAAGCATCTCAGGCTTTCTATTTGGGATGATTTTTCTTCTATCTGAATTATGTACCTTAGAATCTCCTGTTGTAAATGCTCTTCTAAATTTTTGTCTGAAAATGTCTTGATTTTGCTATCATCCCTGAGAGACAGTTTTACTGGATATGCCATTTAAAGGCTGACAGTTGTTTTCTCTCAGTATACCGAAGACAGCATTCCAATGTCCTCTGGCTTCTGTTGTTGCTACTGGGAAATCAGTTGCCAGACTAAAGTAAAATGTTTTAATAGCAATCTGTTGTTTCTCTCTAGTTGCTTTTAAGATTTTCTCAGTCTTTTAGCCTTCTGCAGTTTCACTCTCATTTGTCAGGGCTGATTTTATTTATCTTCCTTGGGATTCACTGGACTTCTACCACTTCAGGATTATTTATCAATTCTGAAAACTTCTCAGCCATTTCTATTTGACCACTGCCTCACCCTTCCATTCATACCTCCTACTGGAACTACAATTAGATGTATGTTAGAACTCTTCACTCGAACCTTTATGTCTCAACTTTCTTTCATATGTTTATCACTTCTTTATTTGTGTTGCATTGTAGGTAATTCTTCAATGCTATCTTCCAGTTCACATATTCTCTCTTTAGCTGTGCCAATCTGTTTCTTTACCTGTTCACTTAACTTTTAATTTCAGTTAATTTTTTATAACTAGGAATTCTCTTTATTTCCTTATTTGTCATGTTTTAGACCTAAGGGTCATGTTTTAGAGACCCTTAATTCATATTCCCATTTCAATCTCTCATTTCTTCAAACATATTAATCAAACTTATTGGAAAAAAATAACAATCAAACTTATTGAAATTACTAGGACAGCATATAGATTTTCTGCAGTCTCTATGGGTTACTGTCTCTTATTTCTACTGAATCTTGCTCACTGTGCCATGGTTTTTGTGCAATTTTGTGATTTTTTGACTGTGATCTTGTGTGCCTTGGAATTTTAATCTGTAAAATTTCGAAGTCTGATCTGATTTGACAGATTTTGCAAGGCATTTCCAGAGATCACCTTAAATACAATATTGACTTAAAAGTTTTTCAAGACCACATGGGAAATGTGACCCTGAAAGAATCCTTGTTATAAATTCTCAGTGAAGATATCCATGTTCATACTCCCCTCATTCCCCCTGTCAAGGTGGAAACATCAAAGTCTCAGCTCTAGCAGGGTGTGGTGGCTCACACCTTAATCCTAGCACTCTGGGAGGCAGAGATGGGAGGATTGCTTGAGCTCAGGAGTTGAGACCTCATCTCTACTAAAAATTAGAAAAATTACCTAGGTATGTCTCATGCCAAGCATGGGTGGGGAATCTGCGGCCTTATAATTTCAAGATTGTTCTTTTTTAAGCACCAAACAAGGCAAGAAAAGCTGCATCTTTCTCTGCTGTACCCCTTTTGATAAAAGGATTTGTTCTGTAAAATTTGGATTCAGTCAAAAGGCCACACTTAAGGCCCTAGAAAGCCACATGTGTTCTTAAAATCCCAGGTTCCCCACCCCTGCATGAGCCCAGGAGTTTGAGGTTGCAGTGAGCTACGGTGATGCCACTGCACTCTACCCAAGGCAAGAGAGCAAGACTCTATGTCTCAACAAACAAACAAAACACACAAAAAAATGCTTCAGCTTCATGAGGGGGAGGGGCCTCTTTTCAGACTCCTCTCTTTGGTAAGGCTCGGAGAGCTTTGTTTCCTGTGCCCTATGAGGCTAATCAAAAGGTTCAAAGCCATCCAGTATGGGCAGATTCTACCAGGCATTCTTCATTTTTAGCCTCTTGCAAGCCCAATGATGCATTTTAAAAGACTTTTCAAATATACATTTTCTTTAGCATTTTTTTCCTCAGAGTAGGGTTATTCATGTTATCTATTTCAGCCTTACTATAAGAAATGGAAGTCCAGTCTCTACTCTTGGTATCTCTCTGTTTTCTCTTCTGTGCTACCACTCCCTCTAAGGCTGCAGACCAAGTCCTTAACACTTTTTACCTGGATTACTACAACAGGCTTCTAACCGATCATCATTCCATCTTCTACCTTGCTGCCTTGGGTATGTTTCAAAATATGTGTGATCATATCACCCTCCTGTTTAAAATTCCTTAATGGCTTTCTCCTGACACCTACAGTATAAATTCCGAAGTCTTTATGATCTGGAAAGTCCTTTGTGATCACGACTCAGCTTACTTCTCTGGCTTTGCCTTTCCTCTTCCCCATCCTATACAATTTACTAGTCAGACTAAATTACATGTTGGAATTCCCTTATCCTCCTCATCTCCCCCTCATCTAGTTCATGCATGCTGAAATCACCAGAATGTTACTTTGTCAATTTATGTGCTAAACTACCTCCCCACTCCTTGTGATACTGTTCTACTATTATATCCATGGATATACTACTAAGCAGTAAATGCTGGTTTACTTTCTGACTATCACCACAGCCCCCCACCCCCACCCCCACAAAGAATAGGTTCTTATACACAAGGATTGGTTTTCTTGTCTTGGAATACCCAGCACCTAGCATCATGTTTGCTTGCATGTGATCAATGTCTAATTAACTGACATTGATCAGTAGCTAACACACCAGGGGGAGAGGGGCCAGGCCTTAGCCAAAACTACTGGCAACCCTTCTGTATCTTTTGAATTTTGTACTAAGTGCACATATTTTTGTTTTAAATTTAATTTACAAAGCAATATGCTTACACTGTGGAAATAAACAGCAAATGGCTACCTTAGACAAACAGACTTGAGGTAAAATTTCCAGTAAAAGCATCACATACAGATTTTAAAAGGGTTATCTCTCAAATAATGTAAGGAGAAATGAAAATAACATGCTCCAAAAAACTGTCCATGACAGTAGCTACAGCTTTTTCATTAATATTTTTTTAATATTAAGGGGGAGAGTGAACAGGGGGCGGGGGGGAGGGTGTTAGTTACCTTTTTCTCTTTTTTTGGAGACAGAGTCTCACTGTCACCCTGCTGCGCCTCAAACTTCTGTGCTCAAGCAATCCTCCTGCTTAGCCTTCCAGAGCTATAAGATGATAGGTGTGAGCCACCACGCCCAGCCTATAACTTTTTCAGACAGTTGGCAAAGACATATTTAAGATGCAAATGATGGCTGGGCGCGGTGGCTCACGCCTGTAATCCTAGCACTCTGGAAGGCCGAGGCGGGACGATCACTCGAGGTCAGGAGTTCGAGACCAGACTGAGCAAGAGTGAGACCCCTGTCTCTACTAAAAATAGAAAGAAATGGCCTGGACAGCAAAAAGTATATATAGAAAAAAATTAGCCGGGCATGGTGGCACATGCCTGTAGTCCCAGCTACCTGGGAGGCTGAGGCAGAAGGATTGCTTAAGCCCAGGAGTTTGAGGTTGCTGTGAGCTAAGCTGACGCCATGGCACTCTAGCCCGGGCAACAGAGTGAGACTCTGTCTCAAAAAAAAAAAAAAAAAGATGCAAATGAAAAAAATTGAGTAAAATTATTTCATAAAACATGAGTACAAAAAGCATTAGTATATAATATTGTGACTTAATATTGTGACTTAAGCCAATAAATATTACCCAAAAATACCCATCTGATCAATTTCACTTAGTCTCTAGAAATTTACATTTATCTTAGCCAAAAACCTTTTTTTAGTATTGCCTTACACTCATTAAAATGGCTATTATCAAAAAAAAAACAAAAAATAACAAGAATATGTGAGGATGTAGAGAAACTGGAACAATTGTGCACTGCTGGGGGGAATGTAAAATGGTACAACACTTGGAAAACAGTGTGGCAGTTCCTCAAAAAATTAACAATAGAATTACCACATGATCCAATAATTTGACTTCTGGGAATACGTACCCAAAAGAATTTAAAGTAGGGTCGCAAAGATATTATTAACCCATTTTCATAGCAGCGTTATTCACAACAGCTAAAACATGGAAGCAACCCAAGTGTCCATCGACAGATGAATGGATAAATAAAATGTGCCGCATGTTACATACAGTGGAGTATCACGCAGCCTTAAAAAGGAAAGAAATTCTGACATATGCTACAACATGGATGAAGCCTGAGGACATTATGCTAAGTGAAATGAGCCAGTCATAAAAAAATAAATGCTGTATGATTCCACTTATTTGAGATATTAGAATAGTCAAAATAAAAGAGACAGAAAGTGAAATGGTTTCCAGGGGCCAGGGGAAGAGGGAATGAGGAATGGGGAGTTACTGTTTAATGGGTATAGAGTTTCACAAGACAAAAAGTTATGGCGATAGATGGTGGTAATGGCTATAAAACATTATTAATGTATTTAACCCCTGAACTGCACATTTAAAATAGTTAAGATGGTAAATTTTGTTATATAGATTTCAGCACAATAAAAAAATTGACGCATTCTTTTTTGGGAATTGGAGAAATATAGAGTTGCCTTTCATTTAGTGTCTGCCTTATATGTGGATGCATATGGTAACTTAAGTTACACAGGACCTAGGAGGTTTTTCCTTTATAGGGCTTCATGTATTACTCAAATTTAAGATGAACATCCATCCATCAGCCAACCAACAAGTCCTATAGTTTCTTCTAATTAATACCATTCCTGTCCAACCTTTTCTATGTACTAATACAATGCTACAGTGTTAGTTCAAGCCCTCAACATCTCTTATGTGAACCACTGCATCCCATTGCTCTTGGTCATGCTCATCTTTCAGTATCTGTCGGGGATTGGTGTAGGACCTCTCTAGGATACCAAAATCCAACAATGTTCAAGCCACTTATTTAAAAAGGTTCGGTATTGGTATATAACTTATGCAATCTTCCCATATACTTTAAATCACCTCTAGATTACTTATAATACCAAACAGAATGTAAATGCTATGTAAATAGTTGTTATACTGTATTATTTAAGTAATAATGGCAAGGAAAAAAGTCTACATAGTCAGTACAAATACAACTATCCTTCTTTTTCAAACATTTTTCATCCATAGCTCGTTGAATCCATGGATATGGAACCCACAGATATGGAGGGCAGACTAAGATCTTCTACACTGCAAAATTATGTAAATTTGTCTCTTCTATTTTCAACATTTTTGCGTTGCTGACTGGGTAAGTTTTTGCTTTATTTTTTGAGACAGAGTCTCACCTAGCTAGAGTGCAGTGACATCATCATAGCTCACGGCAACCTCAAACTCCTGGGCTCAAGAAATCCTCCTGCCTCAGCCTCCTCAGTACCTAGGACTACAGGCACCCAATACCATGCCTAGCCAATTTTTCTATTTTTTGGGGGGGTGGGGTCTTGCTCTTGTTGAGGCTGGTCTGGAACTCCTGGCCTCAAGCAATCCTCTCGCGTCAGCCTCCCAAAGTGCTAGGATTGCAGGCGTGAGCCACCATGCCCAGCCATGACTAGATAAACCTTAACCTCTCTTGAGCTGCACACAAGATTTGGCCCTGATTTACCTCTGCTATTTTATATCCCTCTGCTTTCATCTCACCTCTATACCATTCCCTCCAGCCACATGGGTCTACATGTAGGCAGGTCCCTTGGTAGTACTTTATAAAGCCATGTTTTTGCATGATTTGGATAGTGGTTATCAGTCAAATCAGCTCCCTCATTTTTCTGGACAATACACCAAATATCCATCATTTTATTAAGTTCTGGACCTTCCCCCTGCCTCCTCATCCTGAAGTAAGTACAAAGATAAATATATACTTTATCACGGGGTCTTCATCTCTACCCTCATCTCTGCTAGCTCTTCTACCTTGCAAACTTTAAAAACTCACTGAATTGGCCCAGATCTCACTTTTCTTATCCCAGTTACCTCTATGTTCTCAGTCAAGCTGAACCAAAGGTTCTCAAGTTGTAGTATGTTCAAATTTACATTTTCACCATCAGAAAACACTTTAAAACATGAAATCTCAAAATAAAGTCACAAATGCAACTTTTTGAAGAAACGTTCAAATTTCCCAAGAGCCAACCTTAAGTTAGATAATTAAATATAAACTCTTGGGGCAAAACAGCACAAATTTGATAAACCATTTTAAGACCCATGGAGACCAAGGCAAGAGGATCACTTGAGGTTAGGAATTCAAGATCAGCCTGAGCAAGAGCGAGACCCCATCTCTACTAAAAATACAAAAATTAGCTGGCCACAGCGGCGCACGTCTGTAGTCCCAGCTACTCCTTGGAACATGTGTTTCACTTATCTTAAACACCGTTGTTGTTGTTGCTGTTGTTTTAAGAGATAAGGTCTCACTATATTGTCCTGCTGGTGTTAAACTCCTGGCATCAGGTGATTCTCTCATCTCAGCCTCCCAAGTAGCTAGGACTACAGGTGTAAGCCACCACACCCAGCTAAACATTTTTTTTTTTTTTTGAGACAGAGTCTCGCTTTGTTGCCCAGGCTAGAATGAGTGCTGTGGCGTCAGCCTAGCTCACAGCAACCTCAGACTCCTCAGCTTAAGCGATCCTACTGTCTCAGCCTCCCAAGTAGCTGGGACAACAGGCATGCGCCACTATGCCCGGTTAATTTTTTCTATATAGATTTTTAGTTGGCCAGATAATTTCTTTCTATTTTTAGTAGAGACAGGGTCTCGCTCTTGCTGAGGCTGGTCTCGAACTCCTGACCTCGAGCAATCCACCCGCCTCGGCCTCCCAGAGTGCTAGGATTACAGGCGTGAGCCATGGTGCCCAGCCTAAACATTTTTTTTTTAAGCAGAGTACAATGATGACAGCAAAAAACTATTACACTAGAAAAAAGTTAATGTTATGCATACGGAATAAAATGATAAATGAAATGGACTGTTTTCAAAGAATTTGTAACCAATAAATAGCATTCCAGTATGACTTAGAAGCATCAAGAGCTGATGTAGAAGTAGTAGAAACTTAGTATAAGTACTCTAAAATTTCCAAGGTCCATAAATCTACAAAGCTAAAAATTAAAACAGAATTTATTAAAAGTGTTTCTACAGAGATTGTCTTTAAAACACAAAGAGAATAAAATTATAATAAAGGGAATAGCAACTGTGATATTTGAGGCCAGATAGTGCCAATACTCAGGATCCAGAATTAGAGAAAGGATGAGGAAAGACCATTTTGACAAACTATCTATAATCCTCTCTTCATCATTTAATGCTAGACTCTAAGCTATAGGCAGCATATCCCTGAGATAGCCCTATATCTTTGTTGACAATATGACAGAATGACTTCCCTCTTTGGAGTTTGCCACAATAGTGACCTGCAAAAGCTTTCAAAAAAAAAAAAAATAGTGCCAAAAGAAAAAAAAAGTGCCACTGAAGAAAGACGGTGTTAAAAAGAAGCCCAGGGGCTGAAGCAGGAGGACCATTTCAGGTCAGGAGTTTGAAACCAGCCTGAGTAAGAGCGGGACTCCATTTCTACTAAAAGTAGAAAAATTAGCCAGGCACGGTGGCACATGCCTGTGGTCACAGGTACTTGGGAGGCTGAGGCAGGAGGATCACTTGAGCCCAGGAGTTGAGGCTGTAGTGAGCTATGATGATGCCACTGCACTTTAGCCAGGGTGACAAAGCAAAACTCAGTCTCAAAACAAACAAACAAACAAAAAAAAAAAAAAAACAGCCCAGGGAGCAAAGTATGCCCTTCACTTTCTTAAATAAAGCCAAACTACCTGAGCCATCTGTTCTTGTATATCTGTTCTTAGCATATCACTTAGTGTCTATCTCTTGGTATATCATTTTAGAAACAGAAGATACCTGAAAGATAATTAAAGGTTCCAAGTGGTTCTTAATGTCTGGAAGTATCAGAGGCATTTAATAATATGAGAGACCATTTTTGGTATTTCATGACAGGAGTTGGGGGCACTACTGGAATTTTGTGGAGAGAAGCCAGGGGTGCCAGGGTAGGCTGAAAAAGATCGCTCACACCTTCCTTTCAGACTTCTGGCCTCCAGAACTATGAGAGAATAAATGTATCAAACCATACAATTTGTGGTAATTTGTTAAAGCAGCCACAGGAAACTAATACAAGTGCTAAACATACAATATATGGAACAGTCCTACCCCAAATGCCAATAATACTACCACTGAGCTAAAGAGACAAATATGAAGAAATGAAGGTTAATTGAGAGGGAAGAGGAAAAGTACTAAATAATGCCAGGGAAAGGAACAGTGATAAACAAGTTTAGTGTGTTTTACCTATATACTCAGAGATAATAACAATTTTTGATGGGTCAGCTGTAAAGAATTTGGACTTCTATATTATCACAGTCAGAATAAAGAACGTATCTTCTTTTAAAAAGGGGAGACCTAACAAAATAATTTTGCAGATTTAAACTATTTAAAAAAATGTTAAAATGGGCTTATTTTGAAGTCCCAATGCTAGAGGCAGCAGCAGCAGGGTAGCTTCATCTAATCCAATGATCTATAATCTATGACAGGAGTCTCATTTTTATTGTTCCCCTGCATATACCCTTTTTCTTTTGTTATTATCCTTTATTTTTCCTTCCTTCTACCTGTTTTAAATTTGCTAAGGGCACCAAAGGGCATTACTTAATCCAACTTTCCATGCCACCATCTCCTAGTTCACACCCTTTCTCCATTAGCACTTGATATATGACAGCCCAAAACGTATATGTAATGCAATCCATGTCTCCACACAGCTGGAAGAATCAAAAGATAGTCCAAATTTTAAGAGTCCTTATGTCTATTTTCTACACTACTCTTAGTGCCAAAAGAAAGACAGTCTTTTTGCTACCATCAAGGGATCAAAGTATAGCAGTCATAGAGATTTAAAAAAAAAAAAAATCCCTCTACAGAAATGATGGGGACAGAAAGAGGTTACTTTTTGGTTCCACATTTTCCCCAGCAATGATAAAGTAAGCTAGACTACTCACCAAGAAAATGGGTGTGGATGATGGTTGTGAGAAATAAGATCAAATTTTAATTTTTTTTTTTTTTTGAGACAGTCTCACTCTGTCACCCTGGCTAGAGTGCCATGGCGTCAGCCTAGCTCACAGCAACCTCAAACTCCTGGGCTCAAGCAATCCTCCTGCCTCAGCCTCCCGAGTAGCTAGGACTACAGGCACGCGCCACCATGCCCAGCTAATTTTTTCTATATATTTTTAGTTGTCCAGCTAATTTCTTTCAATTTTTTTTTAGCAGAGACGGGGTCTTGCTCTTGCTGAGGCTGGTCTCGAACTCCTGAGCTCAAACAATCCACCCGCCTCAGCCTCCCAGAGTGCTAGGATTACAGGCATGAGCCACCGCGCCCGGCCAGAAATAAGATCAAATTTTAAACTTATCAAGTTTCCAATCCTGGAGTTTTTAAACTTTCATGTACAGAAAGCATTTTTTAAGTGCATCCGCAGAAAACTTAGGAAGTACGAGGGAAATAAAATTAAGTTAGAAGATAAAGCAAATATTCATTGGTTCAGAGAAGGAAATCACAGGAAAGTAATGATATGGTGGAAAATGCACGAGCTGGAGAGAAAAGACAACAGAGTTCTAGTTCCTGTTCTGCCATTACCTAGATCAGTGCTACCCAAACTATGGTCCTCAAACCAGCTATCTCTTACTTGTCTATGACAAGATAAAAGCAGAAATTCCAGAAGAAGCATTTAGAAACTTTTATAGCAATTTGATAAGAGTGATTTTATGTCTAGTGAATCTAATTACAAAATGTTAGCTCACACCTATAATCCTAGCACTTTAGGAGGCTAAGACAGGAAGGATTGTTTGAGGTCAGGAGTTTGAGACCCACCTTAGCAATGGGGAGACATCATGTTGACAAAAAATAGGAAAATTAGCCAGGCATGTTGGCGCATGCCTGTAGACTCAGTAACTAGGGAGGCTGAGGCAGGAGGATGGCTTGAGCCCAGGAGTCTGAGGTTGCAGTGAGCTATAATGACACCATTGCACTCTAGCCTGGGCAACAGATTGAGACCCTGTCTCAAAAAAAAAAAAAAAAAAAGAGTATGAATGGAAATTAGCTACAAAGCCAAATACTATACACCATAGTTCCTAATTGTTATAATAAATATGCATTCATTCAACAATTTTAGAGAAAGATTAAATTTAGGTCTCTTCTACAACTTAGCTTCTTTAATTTTGTGAAGTATGTGAATACCTACTATGCACAAAGCTCTATGAAAGTCTATACTGGTAACCTCCTATTCTCTTCTCAGCTTCCTTTCTATTCCCTCACATTTGTCCTTACCTTCTGATTGCCAGTTTATTTTTAGCAATTCTATACTGTTTATGTATCCCTCTTTTTTACCCCATGAATTATTCCAAGTGTGTATTTTGGATGTCACCCGAAGTTGTGTTAATGGGATACTTCCACAAATTGTTCTTTCAGAATAGATCCAGCTGCGTATTCTTTCTTCATGTTTTAAGAATTTATATGACTTCTGAAAGTGTTCCACGATTATTCAAACCCATGTATATACAGCATGATGAATTATCAAAGGGAGATCAGGCCGGGTGCAGTGGCTCAGGCCTGTAATCCCAGCACTCTGGAAGCCCGATGGGGTAGGATTGCTTGTAGCCAGGAGTTCAAGACTAGCCTAGGCAACATAGCAAGACTTAACAACAAAAAATTACCCCAGAGGCTAAGGCAAGAGGATCACTTGAGCCTGAACCCTGGAATTCAAGCTTGTAGTGAGCTATGATAGTGCTACTACACTTCAGCCTGGGTAACAGGGTGAGACCCTGTCTCCAAAAAAATGGGGGGGGGGGCGGGATATCTAACTGAGTAATATCGTAAAATGTCGAATAACTACAAAAATAACTACAAAAGTAGCTTTTTTTTCTTTTTCTTTTCTTTTTTTTTTTTTAGAGACAGAGTCTCGCTCTGCTACCGAGGATGGGAGTGCAGTGGCCTGATCATAGCACACTTGAAGTCTCAAACTCCTGGGTTCAAGTGATTCTCCACCTCAGTCTCCCCAAGAGCTGGGACTACAGATGTGTGCCATCATGCCAGGCTAGCCTGGCTAATTTTTTCTATTTTTTTTTTTTTTTCGTAAAGACAGGTTCTGGCTATATTGTCTAAGCTGGTCTCAAACTCCAGGCCTCAAGCAATCTTCTCACCTCTGCCTCCCAAAGTGTGGGATTACAGGCATGAACCACCACACCCAGCCTTCTTAGGTAGCTCGAAATGACTCTGAGGCATCAATGGTAAAAGTATGTAGCTCCTCAATGTGATTATTTCAAAGAACATAACTTTCCTTGGTCACTACTTATCAAAGAGTTTGATCATGGAAAACATGTTTGTATATAACATTAACGGAAAATTTCAAAATTCTATAAAATATATACTATGCTCCACAATGTAAAAATAAGTATATAATCAAGAATTATAAGATAATATGTACAATAAATAATACTGCTGTTGTGAAAGCACAGGATTCCCATTAAAAAGTGGGCAAAGGACATGAATAGACACTTCTAAAAAGAAGACACACAAATGGCCTAACAGGTATATTTAAAAATGCCAACATCACTACCAGAGAAATGCAAATCAAAACCATGAGATATCATCTTACCCTAGTCAGAGTGGCTATTACTAAAAAGACAAAAAAATAACAGATACTGGTTAAGGATACAGAGAAAAGGGAACTCTTACACACTGTTGGTGAGAATGTAAATTAGTAGAACCTGTATGGAAAATAGTATGGAGATTTCAAAGAACCAAAAATAAACAGAACTACCATTCGAACCAACAATCCCACCACTGGGTATTTACCCAAAGGAAAAGAAATCAATATATTAAAAAGATACCTGCACTAGTATGTTTATTGCAGCACTATTCATAAGCTCTCATCAATGGATAAATAAAGAAAATGTGGTATATATACAATGGAATACTATTCAGCCATAAAAAAGAATAAAATCATCTTTTTTGTAGCAACATGGATGGAACTGAAGGTCATCATCTTAAGTGAAACAAGCCAGGCACAGAAAAAACAAAATATCTTTTGCATGTTCTCACCTGTAAGTGGGTGCTAAAAAATGTGTCCACATAATTATAGAGAGTAGAACAATAGATAATGGAGACTTGGAAAGGTGAGGGAGTAGGGGGTATGAGGAGAAATTGGTTAATGGGTACACTAAAATCCCTGGCTTGACCATTATAAAATCTACGCATGTAACAAAACTGCACATGTACCCTGTAAATTTGTACAAATAAAAAGGATGAAAAATGGTTATTTGTCCCCAACTTTAAAAAAAAATTTTAAAAAGCAGTCATTACTGAGCTGGGAATGGTGACCCACACCTGCAGTCCCAGCTACTCAGGAGGCTGAGGTAGGAGGATCACTTGAGCCCAGGAGTTCAAGACCAGCCTGGGCAACACAGTGAGATCTGGTCTCTTAAAAAAAACAAAACAAGGCCGGGCGCGGTGGCTCACGCCTGTAATCCTAGCACTCTGGGAGGCCGAGGCGGGTGGATCGCTCCAGGTCAGGAGTTCGAGACCAGCCTGAGCGAGACCCCGTCTCTACTAAAAATAGAAATAAATTATCTGGACACCTAAAAATATATATAGAAAAAATTAGCCGGGCATGGTGGCACATGCCTGTAGTCCCAGCTACTCGGGAGGCTGAGGCAGTAGGATCGCTTAAGCCCAGGAGTTTGAGGTTGCTGTGAGCTACGCTGACGCCACGGCACTCACTCTAGCCTGGGTAACAAAGCGAGACTCTGTCTCAAAAAAAAAAAAAAAAAACAAAACAAAAATCAGTTAATATTTCATACTTGCCGTGTGTGTGTGTGTGTGTGTGTGTGTGTGTGTGTGAGAGAGAGAGAGAGAGAGAGAGATTTGTCCTATTTAGTGAGAAATAAGACATTAAAATTTTTCAATTATCCCTTCTATTTCTAAATGGCACAGAAAAGATAAGACTCACATTTTTGAAGATGCATTTGCTTTGAACAGAATGTTGAGTTTCCAGATAAGTAAAACCTTTTTGAAATCAGAACATAAACTTTTTTTTTTTCCATCAAAGTGGGGGTATGAGGTGGGGTGTTCAGCTTCCTTTTTGTTGTTGTTGTTACTGTTGTTGTTGAGACAGAGTCTCACTCTGTCTCCCTGGGCAGAGTGCAGTGGCATCATTATAGCTCACTGCAACCTCCAACTCCTGGGCTCATGCGATCCTTCTGCCTCAGCCTCCCAAGTAGCTGGGACTACAGGCACCCAACACAATGCCTGGCTGGTTCAGAACTTAAGCTCTTAAGGTCAGTCTAATTCATCCAGCAATGAATAAATATCAAATCACTTCTAATCTTAAACACCATGATTTAAAACATGTGGAGAGGCTGGGCACGGTGGCTTATGCCTGTAATCCTAGTACTCTGGGAGGCCAAAGTGGGAAGATCACTTGAGGCCATGAGTTTGAAACCAGCCTGGGCTATAGTGAGATCTTGTCTCTACAAAACATAAAAAAATTAGCCAGGCATGGTGGCACGTACCTGTAGTCTCAGCTGCTACAGAGAGTGAGGCAGGAGGATCTCTCAGCTACTACAGAGAGTGAGGCAGGAGGATGGCCTAAGCCTAGGAGTTAGAGGCTGCATTGAACTATGATGCATCTGCACTGAGCTTAGTGACAGGGCAACACCCTATCTAAAAAAACAAAAAAAAAACCTAAAACATGGAGAGAACCTAAAAAATGTCTTTTTAAGATATATATGAAAAGGATAAAATGAATCAATCATGTGTCTCTAATGGCTAATCACTATCCTGTAAAAAGAATCCCAAAAATTATCAATAGAAATTCACAACAATCAAGAACAGTCTAACATTATCTTCCCTTCTACAGATACCATTGTCTACTGAGGGACTCCAACTTAAGCAATACAGAGGCCTGCAATGAGGAAACAAGCTGTGTAGATTAACAGAAACACAAAGCAACTGAGTAAGTCAATTCATCTCACTACACTTTGGTTTTATGTATACCTAATAAAAATGCTACATTAGGGCCAAGCATGGTGGCTCACACCTGTGGATCCTAGCACTTTGGGAGGCCAAGGCAGGAGGATCACTTGAGGGCAAGAATTCGAGATCAGCCTGAGCAACGTAGAGAGACCCCGTCTCTACAAAAAATAAGAAATTAGCCTGGTTTAGTGGCACATGCCTGTAGTCCCAGCTACTCGGGAGGCTGAGGCAGTGGGATTGCGTGAGCCCAGGAGTTTGGGGTTGCTGTGAGCTAGGCTAACACCACGGCACTCTGGCCCGGGCAATAGAGTGAGACTCTGTCTCCAAAAAAAAAAAAAAAAAACATAAACATAACAAACACAGCAATATAAACTTACATACATAATTTTCTAATTTTCTCCATAACAATGATTTAGTTAAACATTGGGAAATCCATTACATCTTTAAGGTAATAATCCAATCACAAACTTTAAATATATTATGAAAAGTTATCATTCAACTCCTCACCCCAATATTATTACAAATTTTACTTTACCAACATTGATGTGGTGTTTCATGCCCACAAGCTAAATAAAAATGCTTCAAACATCTAGTTATCATTACAGAGCAAAAAATAAAACTAGCTGTAACTATAAAAAGGTAACTTACATACAAACTGTAGTGGTTAAAACAATATAAAATTTTATTTAACCACATCTTGCATGTCAAACTCTAAGAACATTAACAGTGGAAGCTGCATCTAACAAATGTCCCGACAAAGTATAGATTTGTCAAGAGAGGGAACTAACATTCTGACCTCCTTCCAAAATGACAAACTAGAACGGCAAAATTACGCTCAGGCACATGGAGTACTCTTCTCTCAAATCACTCCACAGAGAACATCATTTGCTCCGCCCTCTAATAACTCATGCAAAAAAAGTTCAGCACCATCAGAGAGAAGCAAGACATAGAGAATTCATAGAATGTCTTAGGGCCTTTCCTCCAGGCGGTAAGAGGATCTGCGTGTGCCCTTCGCAGGGGTCCAAAGGGAAAGAAAAACCTAGGCCTAGGTTTTGGGGGACACTGACACCCAGAAACAGATTGTCTCTCAAAGAAGTTTGTGCCGCCATCCCTGTTTTATCAGCAGGAGGCTCCGACGCCATCGCCTCAGTCTTTATGATTTTATTATGGGTAGGTGGGAAACGGCACCCAGGATTCTTCCAGGCCTCCCCTATTAAGCGTGGGGGCTCCCCCTCATTCTTCTCTCACAGCCTCAGTCCCTAAGGTACTCCCCAGCACCCCCCGCTTCTGGCGGCCTATCCCCCGGGATGCGTAAAGGCGCTGTCGAACCCACCAGCCTCGCCGTTAAGGCGGGAGGCCCCAAACTGGCCAGGGCCACAGCGATGGCTCCGAAGGGCCCAGAAAGGAGAAGGGCAGGCCAGGGACGGGGGGAGAATGACCTGGCCAGGGAATAAAGGGAAAAAGAGGTGAGGAGATGCACTGCACCCCGGGGCTGCACAGAGAAGAGATGAAGATGATGAAGAAGGAGGGCGGTGGCCCGGGTGCGGCCCCCCACTCCTCCCGCCCCCAGGTCCCCGGGCCGGCGGAGGCGGACGGGCTCGGCCCATTCCCTGTTCTGGACTGGCAGGAGATGGGGGGGTGCGTCTCCCTCCATACTGCGAGGAGAACGAAAACGAGGGTATGGGCAGCGCGGGGGGGGCTGTCTCCCGCCTGAACCCAGAGACCCCGACGCCGTCGTCGCCTGTTCCTCAGGAGGGAAGACGGGAGCCGCGGGTAAAGCCCTACAGAGGAATGCATGCAGGTGAGGGGAAGCCCGGGACAGACCCGCCGCCCGCTCCGGACCCCACTCTCCACCTTCCGGTAACGGCGTCTCTTACCGGTGATGGCGGTGAACTGCTGAATTAACCCCTTCAGTGCCGAGGACGCCGCGGAGCCCCCGTGGGCAGCCATCTTACCGCCGCCGCCGCCGCTGCCGCCGAACAACAACACAGACACACACGGACCGCCCTCCCCCACCTTGCCGCGCGGTTTGCGCAGGCTCATTGACTGTCTCCAAGCTCCGCCCCCCGTCCCGAGCGGCCTGCGCAGGCGCACTTCCCCTCAGGTCAGGAGCGTTCTCAGCTCTCGGCTCTCCGCTTTAGGGGTTGGCTGTTAGGTTGCTGCCTGCTCAGGGTATCAATTTTGTACCCACTGGTGCCTTCCCCTCAGAACTCCAAGGCCGTCCTCGTAGATGCGATGTCGATTACTAGTTTCCCAAGGAAACTTCGGTCTCAGCAGGTAGAAGGTCTTCGCATTTCAGCTTCACAAGCTTATTGACAGACACGCTGCAAATGACAGTATTTTTTTTTTTTTTGCAGCTCCACCGCACTCTACTAGCTTTCCTGCAGCTCCCATCAAAACACAAATCCTCCATCCTTGCTCTGAAGCGACTCTCATACCTGCTTCCCAACCCAATCGCTTAGCTAACCTGGTGCAGCGACCCATCCAGCACAAGTGAAACACCACAGCACTTCATGCCAAGAAAGCACTGGGCACAGGGTCTGACACATAGTAGGTTTTAATAAACGATTGTTAAGTCTGCTTTGCTTCAATAAATTTATCAACACGTCTCCCTTCAGGGTCTTAGTTCGTTTCCTCACCTATAAAACGAGGAAGGGCTATTTACGCAAAAAGAAAATGTGTATATGTGTATGTATATACAGTAGAGGAAAGAAATATATAAAAAGGACACTAGAAATGTGTCCTCAAAATGCTGGTAATGGTTACCTCTAGAGAGCAATAGGGACGTTAGTAAAAGGGGACTCTACTTTGAGTTTGTTTATCGTTTATTATTACTTTTATTGCAAAATATTATGGGGGTACAAATGTTTTGGTTATATAAATTGCTTTTGTACAGTCTGAGTAAAAGTTATCTTACCCGTTAGGTGTGAATTTACCATCCCCTCCCACACACACACCTGCCTGATTTCCAATGAGTGTTATTTCCATATGTGCACTTAAGTGTTTATCAGTTTGGTCCAATTTAATGGTGAGTACATGTGGTGTTTGTTTTTCCATTCTTCTGGAAAAGAATGGTCTCCATGGCCAGGCACGGTGGCTCACACCTGTAATCCTAGCACTCTGGGAGGCCGAGGTGGGTGGATCATTTGAGCTCAGGAGTTCGAGACCAGCCTGAGCAAGAGCGAGGCCCTGTCTCTACTAAAAATAGAAAGAAATCATATGGACAGCTAAAAATATATATAGAAAAATGAGCCGGGCATGGTGGCGCATGCCTGTAGTCCCAGCTACTCGGGAGGCTGAGGCAGGAGGATTGCTTGAGTCCAGGAGTTTGAGGTTGCTGTGAGCTAGGCTGACACCATGGCACTCTAGCCCAGGCATCACAGCAAGACTCTGTCTCAAATAAAATTAAAAAAAAAAAAAGAATGGTCTCTGGTTCCATCTAGGTTAATTCAAGAGGTATTAGTCCACCAGGTTTTTTTATGGCTGAGTAGTACTCCATGGTATACATATACCACATTTTATTAATCCACTCATGTATTGATGGGCACTTGGGTTGTTTCCACATCTTTGTGATTGTGAATTGTGCTGCTATAACAGGTGCAGGTGTCTTTTTTATAAAATGTCTTTTTTTCCTCTGGGTAAATACCCAGTGGTGGGATTGCTGGATCAAATGGTAGGTCTACTTTTAGTTCTTTGAGGTATCTTCATACTACTTTCCATAGAGCCCCCCCCCCCCCCCGCGCTGGGGGAGCGAGGGGAGTGCCAGGTTTGGTGGCTCATGCCTGTTATCCTAGCACACTGGGAGGCCAAGCAAGAGGATTGCTTGAGCTCAGGAGTTTGAGACCAGCCTAAGCAAGAGCAAGACCTGGTCTCTACTAAAAATAGAAAAATTAGCTGGGCTTTGTGGTGTGCGCCTATAGTTCCAGCTACTCAGGAAGCTGAGGCAGGAGGATTGCTGGAGCCCAAGAGTTTGAGGTTGCAGTGAGCTACGATGATGCCACTGCACTCTACTCAAGGTGATAGGCAAGACTCTGTCTCAAAAAATAAAATAAAATAAAATAAAATAAAAAGTAAAGGATCAACAATAATGAAGACTCCTTTGAAGTAAAAGAACAAGGTGAAAGTCTTGCCCTGCCAGATATTAAGAATTATTATAAAGGTGTAGTAACTAAGACTGTGTGGCATTGGCGGGTGGTAGACAGACTACAGAATAAGACTCAAAAAACAGACAAAAACATATATGGACACTGTGACAAAAGTGACATTACTAACCAGTAGAAGAAAGGATGGATTAATCAATGGATGAGCCTGGGGCCAAATAAAATTGGACCCCAGTCCCATATCAGATTAGAATTATGGATCCAGTGTGGTATCTCAAGCCTGTAATCCTAGCACTTTTGGAGGCCAAAGTGGGAAGATTGCTTGATCCCAGGAGTTCAAGACTAGCCTGCAGCCTGGGCAACAGTAAGATGGCCACACGCCTGTAGTCCCAGATACTCGGGAGGCTGAGGCAGAAAGATCACTTGAGCATAGCAGTTGGAGGTAACAGTGAGCTATGATGAGGCCACTGGACTCTAGCCCGGGCAACAGAGTGAGAACTTGTCTCAGAAAAAAGAAAGAAATGTAAATTACATATTTCTTAAAGATTTAAATAAAAATAGCAAAACCTTACAACTTTCAGAAGAACAAATAGGGATTTATCCTAAATACTTCAAGAAGAACTGCTTTGCACAACTTACAGTTGATGCCATCCACTTTGTGCTCCAAGGGGCACAATTCACATAGAACACAATGTGATTGGACAGCCCTGAAGTTGCTGTGGGTCATTAAAGTTCAGATTAAGGGAGAGAAAGATTTTATAAAGAAGACAAAATCACAAACCATAAAGGCAAAAACTAATAAATTTGACTTTATTAAAATTAGAAACATCTGTAATGTAAGAGAGGTGAAACTGGGATTTGAACCCAGACCAAAATGAGCTGACAAAAAGTTGCAGGGTGGTATACATAGCAACTATTAAAAAAGTCCAAAGAATAAAAATATTTCCGTTATTTTTTCAGCAACCTTCAGGTGGACCCAGTATTACTAGCGCCAAAAAGGTATTTTATACTGTGGAATAGGCATTAAGTTGTTTCAAGGTGTTGTGTACATAATATCAGAAAACTCAACTTGGCTATCTTAAATAGCAAGGAAAGTTAGAGAAGTCTGTGCTCAGTAAGTACCCCAGGGCTCCAGCTCTGCTTCTCTCTAATCCTCTTGACTTTCCCTTATCTATCCCTTAGCAAGATAGCTACAGCAGTTCCAAGCATCACAGTCAGCTACAACAACATGCAGAAGAAGCACTATCTCATCTCTTCTGCTGAAAAAGGAAACATTTCCTAGAAGTCTCTTAGTAGACTTTCCTTCAAAATTCATGGGTCTGAATTGAGTAACAATTCTGTTCCTAAACCAGTCCCTACTAAGGGATATGAGATAAACATAATTGGTTAAATAAAACAAACAGCTTTGTGGAGGAAGGTTAAAGAGAAAGACAGAGGGGAATGGATGTTAATTAGGCAATCAGCAGAATTGGCTCCATTCAGAAGGCTTCACTATGAGCATGATGAAATAGTCCTCTGAAATGGAGCAATATTTGTTTTGATTCCACCTTTACCTAGAATCCTTCTGAGTAATACTTAACTTTTCCAGGTTCCTTGATGCTAGGAAAGTAGTGAATGAGTATGTCAGTCATGAGAAACTTCTGTCTCCCAATATGAAATTTATTTATTTATTTTTCACTGTCCTAAACTATTTATCCAAGCACCAATATGAAATTTAAAAATTGGTATTTTGGGCTGGATGCGGTGGCTCACGCCTGTAATCCTAGCACTCTGGGAGGCCGAGGCAGGACGATTGCTCGAGGTCGGGAGTTCGAGACCAGCCTGAGCAAGAGTGAGACCCCGTCTCTACTAAAAATAGAAAGAAATGATCTGGACATCTAAAATATATAGGTAGAAAAAAATTAGCCAGGCATGGTAGCACATGCCTGTAGTCCCAGCTACTCGGGAGGCTGAGGCAGAAGGATTGCTTAAGCCCAGGAGTTTGAGGTTGCTGGGAGCTTGATGTCACAGCACTCAAAAAAAAAAAAAAAAAAGAAAAGAAAAAAAAGAGTGTTCTTATTTCCAAGAGATGCACTCTATTTAGGGGCAAAATATGCAAAAGTAAGTCTGTAACTTACTTTTAAATGGTTCAGTGAATTTTAAAAAATATAAAACAAATTATGGTAAAATGTTAACAATTGTTGAACCTAGGTAGTGAGTACATAGGTGTTCATTGTACCATTCTTTCAACTTTTCTGTGGGTTTGAAACTTCTGTATGAAATATTTGAATTTTTTTTTTTTTTTTAGATAGAGTCTTGCTCGGTCACCTGGACTAGAGGGCCGTGGCATCAGCCTAGCTCACAGAAACCTCAAAGTCCTGGGTTCAAGCAATTCTCCTGCTTCCGCCTCCCGAGTAGCTGGGATTACAGGTGCACACCATCACGCTCTGTTAATTTTTCCTATTATTAGTAGAGACGGGGTCTTGCTCTTGCTCAGACTGGTCTCGAACTCCTGAGCCCAAGCGATCCTCCCACCTCGGCCTCCCAGAGTGCTAGGATTACAGGTGTTAGCCACCATGCCTGGCACAGTTGAAATGTTTAATTATTATATTTTTTATTTCTAGAAGTTCTATTGGTTTCAAATCTGATTTTTTTTTAAATTTCTTGTTCCTTGCAAATGCTTTCAAGTTAGTATTTGATTTCTTTAAACATATGGTAATCATAGTTATTTATTTATTTATTTATTTAATTTCAGGATATTATGAGGGTACAAACGTTTTGGTTACATTTTATATCTTTGCCTCACCCAAGTGAGATTTAGAGGTTTGCCCTTTATTTTAAAATCCACGTCTGATAATTCCAATATTGAAGTCTTTGCAAGTCTGTTCATTCTGCCTGTTGTTCATACTGCTTCTAATACATGGTGCTTGGGTTTTGTATGTGTGCTTAGGTATTTTTTTTTTATTGTGACCTACTTTTTTTTTTTTTGCACAATTATGTATAGAAATCTTTGAGGTCTAAGATGTTCCATTTTTCTAGAGGGAATTTATGTTTGTTCCTGCCTAGCATTTACAGATGCTACCATACCAGCATCAATTTAACTCAACTTATAACTTGAACCTTTCTGAACCACACAAGAAATAAGACTTTGGGCTGTATGTCAACATGTGAGAGCTAGACTGAGGCTACATCTTCTCAGGGATGGTTCCCACTCCCCACCCCTCATCACCAAGGCAACATTCCTTGCCACCTCATGGTGACAGGGAGTAAAAGGGTTAAGTTTACTTCTGGTTGTCCCTTACCAAAGGGGTCCTAGCGTTGTGGGGAACGTTTCATATTACACTTCTTCTAGGTACCGAATTCATATGTTGAAGTTCTAACTCCCCAGTACCTCGAAATGTTACTGTATTGCTTTAAAGAGGTGATTACATTACAATGAGGCTGTTAGGGTGGGCCCTGATCGAATCTGACTGGTGTCCTTAGGAAAAGAGGAAATTAGAACACATAGACCCCAGGGGCGAGCATGCACAGGGGGAAGACCACATGCAGGCAAGAAGGTGGCCATCTGTAAGCCAAGGCAGGGGCCTGACAATGAAACCAACCTGCTAACACCTTGATTTTGGACTTCTAGCCTCTAGAACTGTGGGAAAGTAAATTTCCGTTATTTAAGCCACCCAGTCTACAGTATTTTATTATGGAAACCCTAGCAAACAATTCCCCACTTTTACTGGCCCTAGCCTTTGACTTCCCTATTTCATAACCCAAGGGGCTGTGAAAATTGTAGCTCAAGTTTGCCAAATTTGGCAAATGCCCTCACAGAAAGGAGACTTCAGTGCTTTCCTTTTCTTTCTGAGGGCTTTCCATTTTCCCTTTGATTTTGTCCCAATAATTTCTTACTATCTTGTCAGCTCTGAGGTGCTTTTTAAAAGTTTGTTTGTTTTAAAACTGTATCTAGCATTTTTAGCTATTTTCAGTGTCTGTCCAAATACCTCCCACCGTGGAACAGCTTTGCAGAAGCTGCAGCTACATTGTGGTGAGGAGTTAACATACTAAAGACATCAACAGTCCCAATAATGGAAGCATTCTAGAAGGAAGAGGGAAGATGGTAGGGGAGGAAGGGGAGAAAGAGAAAAAAAACAAAGAAAAGTCACAACCAGCCTGGGCAACATAGTGGGACCCCTGTCTGTACAAAAAATTTAAAAATTAGCCAGGCATGGTGGCGCACACCTATAGTCCTAGCTACTCAGGAGGTTGAGGCCAGAGGATCATTTAAGACCAGGAGTCTGAGGTTTTAGTGAGCTATGATAACACCACTGCACTCCAGCCTAGAAGACAAAGTGAGACCCTGTCTTTAAAAAAAAAAGAAAGTAAAGTCGAGAAATAAAACAGATGGACACAGAAGCTGACAAAGAGGAAAACGTGAAGGGCAACCTTGAGGCTTCAAGCCGGGGAGGAGAAAAAAAGGTGGTTTCTATAAAAGGTCAAGAAGAAAAGTGAATTTTCAGAGAATGACCATGAGTACTGTTTAGAATACAGTTGGCCCTCTGTAACCATGAGTTCTGCATCCATGGAGTCAACCAACTGCAGATTGAACATACTCTAAAAAGCCTGGGCACAGCAGCTCACACCTGTAATCCTAGCACTTTGGGAGGCCGAGGCGTGAGGATCACTTGAGGCCAGGAGTTCAAGACTAGCCTGGGCAACGTAGTGAGACACAGTCTCTAAAAAAAAAAAGAAAAAGAAAAATTAGTGGATGTGGTGGCCTATGCCTGTAGTCTCTGCTACTCCAGAGGCTGAAGCAGGAAGATCATTTGAGCCCCAGGAGTTTGACATTGTGGTGAGCTATGATGATGCCATTTCACTGCATATTACTCCAGGCGACAGAGGGAGACCCTGTCTCTAAAAAAAAAGAAAGAAAAGAAAAGAAAAGAAAAGAAAACAAGGAAACAAAATATTTGGAAAAAACTGTATCAGCACTGAACATGTCCTTTTTTTTCTTCAGACAGGGTCTCCCTCTGTCACCTGGGCTAGAGTGCAGTGGTTTCATCATAGCTCACAGCAACCTCAAACTCCTGGGCTCAAGCAATTCTCCTGCCTCAGCCTCCTGAGTAGCTGGGGACTATGGGCACATGCCACCATGCCTGGCTAATTTTTCTAATTTTTTGTAGAGATGGGGTTTTGGTCTTGCTCAGGCTGGTCTCGAACTCCTGGCCTCAAGTGATCCTCCTGCCTTGGCATTCCAAAGTGCTAGGATTATAGGCATGAGTCACCATGCCCGGCCTCATGTACAGACTTTTATCCTTGTCATTATTCCCTAAACCATACAATATAACAACTATTTACATAGCATTTGCATTGTATTAGATATTATAAGTAGTCTAGAGATGATTAAGTACATGGTAGGATGTGTGTAGGTTATATGCAAATACTATGCCATCTTATATCAGGAACTTGACCATCCTCAGATTTTGATGTCTGAGGGAGGTCCTGGAACCAGTCCCCCAAGAACACTGAAGGATGACTGTAATAGTAAGCCATGAAAGGGTAAGAAAGGATAACGTTTTCAGTCAAATGAGAATTGCTATATAATAAGTACATATCTTAGTACACAAACTCGTGTATTAATAACAAGAAATGTAAGTCTATTTTTCCATAACTCAAGTTAACTTTTAGTATTCCCAGACCAGGGAATCTTTATGTAGTCTAGGGATGGGGTAACCTGGTCACTAATCACCAATTATTCTCCCAAATCTATCATCGAGAGCCTATGTTATTGTTTCTGTTTTACCACCCTGAGGCCTAGGTTTTAAAATTCAAAAGCTAAGAATTGATTCCTTTCTCTCCCCTCCCAACCCCCCCCCCCCCACTTTCTTCTATGTCAATGGCATTGGTTAGGAATGGTTTTGGCTGCAAATAACAGAAAACATGAATACCAGTGGCTTCAGTAACTGAGGGTTGTTTCTCTTACATAACAAGAAGGCAAAAGCACCACGTGTACTCACCATCAAATTGGTATTAACTGATCAACACTTAAGTGTAACTCTGGGAAGCCGAGGCAGGAGGATCACTCAAGGTCAGGAGTTCGAGACCAGCCTGAGCAAGAGCGAGACCCCGTCTCTACCAAAAATAGAAAGAAATTATATGGACAGCTAAAAATACATATAGCTCACAGCAACCTCAAACTCCTGGGCTCAAGCTCAGAAAAAATTAGCCAGGCATGGTGGCACATGCCTGTAGTCCCAGCTACTCGGGAGGCTGAGGCACAAGGATCGCTTGAGCTCAGGAGTTTGGGGTTGCTGTGAGCTAGGCTGACGCCATGGCACTCACTCTAGCCCGGGCAACAGAGTGAGACTCTGTCTCAAAAAAAAAAAAAAACACTTAAGTGTATATATAGTAATGACATTCATCAGGTGTCAGGCAGATGGTAGCGGGGTGGAGGGAGTGGGTATATACACACCTAATGGGTGCAGTGCGTACCATCTGGGGGATGGGCACGCTTGAAGCTCTGACTCATGTGGAGCAAGGGCAATATACATAACCTAAACATTTGTACCCCTAAAATATGCTGAAATTAAAAAAATTAAAAAAAAAAAAAAGAAGGCAAGAAGTGGGCAGGCTAGTACTGGTTCAGGTTGATATGGGACCCAGGTATTTGTCCCAGTAGGAAGGCAAGATGTCCAAGCTGATAATTCTTGGCCTTTTGTACATGTTTGCAAGATAGCTTTCGTAGGTCTAGCCATCAAACCAATGTTTAAGACAAGAAGAGGGAAAGACAAAGCACAACCTTTTCCAGAAACCCCCAGCAGATCTCTGCATTTTTCTCATTGGCCATGAGTGTGTTATAGGGCATAATTGCAAAAGAAATTACCTATTATCCAAAAGTCCCTCACCTTCATTATGATGGGACCTGGATATTTGTCCTGGATTAGATTTGGCAGAATAGGAACTCCTTACAAAGCAGTTCACGGATGTGGTATTTTAAATGTATTATTTACAAATTCTTTGACCTGCCCCCCCTTCAAAAAATGGTTCCTAATTCCTCTCCTCTTTTGAGTGGGCCAGATTTAATGACTTGCTCTTAGTGAAAAGAACATGGCAGAAGTGTGAGACTTTCAAGATGAGGTCATAAAAGATAGGGTAGCTTCCACTTTGTTCTCTCATGCATTACTTGCTCTGTGGAAACCCAGCTGCCATGTCATGAGGACACTCGAGCAGTTCTGTGGAGAGACCCATATGGCAAGGAACTGAGGCCTCCTGCCAACAGCCAGCACTGACTTTACAGCCCCAGTCAAGCACTCAGATCACTGCGGTCCCAGCTGACATCTTGACTATAACCTGATGAGAGAGCTGTAGCCAGAACCACCCAGCTAAGCCACTCCAGAATTCCTGGCCCACAGAAACTATGTGGGATAAAAAAATGTTTATTGTTATTTGAAGTCATTAAATTTTGGAGTAATTTGTTATACAGCAATAGATAGCTAATAGATTACCTCTGGGTTCCTCAGGTCTTTAGGCAGGCCTGGATCCGTGTGGATGAGTACCTCTTTGTTCTCCCCTATAGAGTTTCCTACTGGAATAATGGTTCCGGTCCCCCCACTCCCCAGGGACATTACTTCCACTGAGCTAGGTGACTCTTCTAATGGTCCTTGTATACCTGGAAGAAAGGACAGAGCCACTGATTCAGCTTAAAAGCAACAGAAGCCTAATGTCCAGCCATACCATCTGCCATCTTCCTTCACAGACAGTGTAGGCCAGTTGTGGGGTGTTGATTGTCTACCAGAGAGGTAAGATGGTTACCAAACAATCTAGGCTTTTCAGTGACTCTCTGGATCTCTTCTGGCTCCTGAGACACTGTTATCCCCAAAGCCTTGACTTGGTGTGTACATTAATAGCTGTGGGTTCTTTGTGGATTTAGGAATTGTTCATTTTTACCACAAACAAAGCAATGGTGTAAGAGAGAGGTGTTTGTCCTTTCCCAAACTCTTAGCAGCAATTTTAAGGTCCTAAATAATTCCTCTTCTGGGCTCTGGAGGCTGGAAAGTGCTGAAGAGACTAGCCTCATCCCTAAAACCCAGTTTCTCCCCACATATCCAAGCCACCACTTTTACAGAAGATTAAGAAGAGTGCCAGGCCAGGCAAGGTGGCTCACTCCTGTAATCCTAGCACTCTGGGAGGGCGAGGAGGGAGGATCACTTGAGGGCAGGAGCTCAAGACCAGCCTGAGGAAGAGTGAGACCCCGTCTCTACTAAAAATAGAAAAAATTAGCCGGGCGTGGTGACTTGTGCCTGTATTCCCAGCTACTTGGGAAGCTGAGGCAGGAGGATCACTTGAACTTGAGCCCAGGAGTTTGAGGTTGCTGTGAGCTAGGCTGATGCCACGGCACTCACTCTAGCCCGGGCAAAAGAGCGAGACTCTGTCTCAAAAAAAAAAAAAGAAAAGAAAAGAAATCAAGGTATTGGCAGGATCATACTCTCTTGAAGGCTGCAGGGGAGAATTTGTTCCATGCCTTTCTCTTAACTTCTGGCATCACCAGCAATACTTGGCATTCCTTGGCTTGTGGCTATATAACTCCAATCTCTGCCTCTGTCCTCACATGGCCTTCTTCTGTGTGTCTCTGTGTCTCTGTGTCTTCACATAGTCTTCTTATGAGGATGCCAATCATACTGGATTAGGGGCCCACCATACTCTATTATGACCTCAACTTAACTAATTGTATCTGCAATCACCCTGTTTCCAAATAAGGTCACATTCTGAGGTGCTGGGAGTTAGGACTTCACAATTCAACCCATAACAATGACTTTATGCATCTCTGACCTAGGCTATTTAATCATGAATGCAAACTCTACTGGGGTGCCCTCACCCTGTGTCTGTCTAGGGAATTTGGTCATTCTGAGGGATTCTTTCACACTTGATCTCATCACTCTCCACTGGTGTTTATTTCTACTTTTTAGTAGTGCTCAGGCTGGTCTTGAACTCCTGATCTCAAGCAGTTCTCCTGCCTAGGCCTCCCAGAGTGCTAGGATTACAGGTGTGAGCCACCACGCCTGGTCAATATGTTAGTCTAGGACTCCTGGCCTCAAGCAGTCCTATCTTGGCCTCACAAAGTGCGAGGATTATAGGCATAAGCTACCACACCCAGCCTTACCAGTTTTTTTCAATAGCATTTGGCACGGTGCTCCCACACTCTGCTGATTTTCCTCCTGGCTCTCTGCCCTTCCTCCCTCCTCTGCAGCTGTGCTTTTCCACCAGCCTTTCAATGTCCACAAGCTTGCCCAGGACCATGTCTCTTTTCCTTCTGTGGAACAGAAAGACCTAACATATCCGCAGCTTTAATCAGCAGAAATAAATATTATTTATATTTATAAATTTCAAGTGTTATATAAGTACACTTAATCCTTGTATTTATTTTACATAATTTATATTTAACAAGGCTGCATATTCTCCTTGAAAGTACATGGGCCTTAGACTCTGATCTGGATACAAACCTTGGCTTTTTTCACTTACTGTCAGAATCACCTTAGGAAGGAAGAGTCAACTGCCCTGGTCTCAACTTCTTCCTCTATAATATTGGGGACACCATCCCCCTATTAGGTGTACAGAACTGCACACAATTCCTTTTCTCCTAAACCATGAGGGAAAAAAGTTGGATCACACCTCACTCCCTATACTAGGTTAAACATCAAATGAATTAAATATTGAAATGTAAAAAATAAAAACCACACATGTATTGGTGGAAATGGATGAAAACCGTTATAGCTGTGTAGTGAGAAAATCCTTATAACAGAAACCTCCAAATCCATTTTTTAAAAGATTAAAAAAATAAACTATATCAAGATAAAAATCTTTAGCATGTCAAACAAAAAGCCTCATAATCAAAGTCAAATGACAAAATGACAAATCAATGTCAAAATATGAGACCACTACTAAATAACTAAGCCCCCCAAATCCCAGTTTATTGTTTAAGTATGCTGGTGGCCAGACATAATCCCATTGCACAAAGCATATTGCTAATCCTAGTTTTAGGAAGTACGATGCTATGATGGTATTGGTTGTGTTTCGCTATAGAGGCAGGAATGGGTTGGTATTGACCTTAGAAGTGTGTTTGCTGATGTGAGACCACAGATGATGAGCTAACTTTCAAAGCATGAGGCTGTTACTGATTGGCTGGTTTTCAGAGGTGAACTAAATTGCCAGTGATTGATCAGACAGGTTTATAACTTGTTCTGGTAGTTACTTCTTACCATGGCTATAGAGCAGTCAGTCTTTTCCTAGGAGCATGGGGACTTCCTCCAGGAGAAATTTTTTTTAACTCATTACACAGAAAGAGTCAATCTTCCTAATATATAGAGTCCCTAGAAATTGAGAAGAAAAAGACCTACAAACCAATAGAAAAATAAGAAAAGAACTCAAACAGAAAAATAAATACAAATGGTACAGAACATTAAGAGGAAAAGAACAACCTCAACCTCATTCACAGCAAATGTTTTCTCTAGCACAGGGGTGGGGAACCTGCAGCCTTAAGGCCACATGTGGCCTTCTAGGTCCGTAAGTGTGACCTTTTGACTGAATCCAAATTTTATAGAACAAATCCTTTTATTTTTATTAATACATCTTTGTCTTTTATATTTTTATTTTTAAAATGAACAAATTTAAAATGCCAAAGAGCTTTTCTGTAGCTACTTCCATCTGAGGAAAAAAATAAATAAAATAAGTTTCAATGAGATAATCCTTCCAGATTAACCAACACAATTAGAAATTAGTAAACCATAACGACTAAACTGATGGCTGCTACGCTCATGATTTAGTTCTAACTTCCCCCACCTGACTGGCACCACAACCACGTGAGGCTGGGGAGTACATGAGTCTGTTATCAGCTTTTGACAACCATGCACTGTGTTTCTGTTTAAAGTGGAATTTGTGAATAGTTGCACAGCTCAATGGTTTTTTTTTTTTGTTTTTTTTTTTTGAGATGGAGTCTTGCTTTGTCTCCCCAGCTCATCACTCACTGCAATCTCAAACTCCCAGGCTCCAGTGATCCTTCTGCCTAGGCCTCCTGAGTAGCTGGGACTATAGGTGCGCCACTGTGCCTGGCTAGTACCTGGCTAATTTTTCTATTTTTAGTAGAGATGGGGTCTTGCTCTTCCTTAGGCTCGTCTCAAAAGAACTTCTGACCCCAAGTGATCCTCCTTCTTCTGCCTTCCAAAGTGCCAAGATTACAGGTGTGAGCCACTGTGCCCAGCCACAACAGTATTTTTTAATTCTGTCTGCTTAACAGCCCATCATGTCAAAGAAGACTAAAAGAACACTGAAGGAAGAAAACAGATTTTTAATGAGGATTGGGAATTGCAATATTATCTTGTTTCTACTAAAGATAAGATGATTTGCTTGCTTTGTGATACTGCAATATCAACATTAAAGAAATTCAGTGCTCATCAGCATTATAACACTGATAAGGACCACAAATATTTTAAATTAGAGGGAGAGGCATGAAAGGTTGTATCGCAGAAATTATAATAAAAGATGAAAAGCAAAAGCAAAGATAATTCTTTCAAGCATCAATAAGACCTGGAAATAATGCCACTGAAGCAACTTATAAAGTACCTTATGTACTTAGGAAAAAAGAGAAGCCATTCAGTGATGTAGAAATTGTGAAAGAACGCATTGTCAAAATTGTAGGATGCTTAGACCCAGATAACATTTCAAAGTACAAATAACTGCCTCTTTCAAAGGGAACCATAACTGATCGGCAGCATGAATTAGCCTTCAACTTAACAGAATAACTTCATGCAATACTTCAAAAGGAAAATATATATTATTCAATCGCTTTGGATGAATCAACTGATACTACTGACTTGGCACAGGTTTTATACTTCATTCAGGTCAAAACAGAAAATGTTCTTTGCTACAAAGTTACTCACTTTGGATACTCTTGCAAACATAACAAAAGGAATAGATATCTTCAACAACTTTTAAGATAAATGTTGTGAAGATGTACTGAATTGGGTAAATTTAGTGAGCATATGTACAGACGGTGCACCTTCCATGACAGGAAAACATGAAAGGTTTACTGCACCAATAAAAAAAGTATTAACAGGCCAGGTGAGGTGGCTCACGCCTATAATCCTAGCACTTGGGAGGCCGAGGCGGGTGGATCGCTCGAGGTCAGGAGTTCGAGACCAGCCTGAGCAAGAGCGAGACCCCATCTCTACTGAAAAAACAGAAAGAAATTAGCTGGACAACTAAAAACATATAGAAAAAATTAGCTGGGCATGGTGGCGCATGCCTGTAGTCCCAGCTACTCGGGAGGCTGAGGCAGGAGGATCACTTGAGCCCAGAAGTTTGAGGTTGCTGTGAGCTAGGCTGACACCATGGCACTCTAGAGACTCTGTCTCAAAAAAAAAAAAAGTATTAACAGATCCAGATGCTCTCATTTCTTTTCATTTTATCTTGCATCAGCAAAATCTCTGTGCTAAAGCTATTTTAAGTGACACTTGGCAACGAGGTATAAGCATTCTTCACTATATTGGTGCAAATGCAACACAGCATCATCAGGTTGGTAACATGCTAAAGTTGAATCATAAGGTATTCAGTGTGGATTTGTCATATCATTCTAAAGTGTGTTGGCTATCGCAGAGACACGTGTTAGCCAGAATTTTATCTCTGTGAGAACAGAGAGTTACATTTTATGAAGAACAGAATCAGCAATGTGAATTATTGAAAGAAGATTTCTATAGGAATGCAGCATTTCTGTATGATATCATGTCTAATTAAAACGACATGACTATTTCTTTGCAAGGTAAAACTAAGTCTGTATATATGATATGTGACCAAAAAATCCAAGCATTTCAATAAAAACGTATCTTTTTTCAAAATACTTCTCCTTCAAAAGGAAATTTCGGGTGAAAATTTTCCCCAGTAAGCAAAGGTCATTGATGAGCAGGATGATATATGCAAATCATTTGAAGACTACACAGCTGTTATAGACCTATTAACTGGAGAATACAATGAAAGTTTCACTGACTTTGAGAATCATGGCGTCACGCTCAAATTAACATGTCAGGCTCACCTAGTTGCTATCACCAAGGCACCTAAAGAACTACAGATGGAATTGACTGAGCTCTCAGTAGATGACATTTTAAAGTCATTGCTTGATGCTAAGAAAGATCCAGTTGAAATATGGAAAAATGCAGAATAGCCACACCTTCAGCAACATGTCTGAAAAATGCTTTCTTGCTTTTCAACCACTTATTGCTGTGAATCTACATTCTCCTACCTAACTCAAATCAAGATGCCCTTAAGGTCACAAATGACTGATACCCATCTAGAGGATCAACTGAAACTGTGTGGCCCTCCAAGCTACAACCAAATATTCAAATACTTTCCAAAAAAAAAAAAGCAGATGCAACAAAGTCATTAAAAAGTTAATTAATTTTAAAATTAACAAATAGTTTTCATCTTTTTAAATTATTGAGTACCTAGTAGTTAGATTTTTACAAAATAATATACATTTTTAAGTATTTCTAATTGCAGTTTCTTGGATGTGGCCTTATTCGAGTACAGCTAAATTAATGCAGCCTTCCAACATGAAAAGGTTCCCCACCCCCACTCTAGTAACTGCTCTCAAGACCCTACAGAAGAACACATAAAATTAAGGTACAACATCAAAGGAACTTTTTGACACTTAAAAACATTTAATGTAAAAGCCACTAAATTTAAAATAAATGTTTTAGAAAAATACATAATACATAAATGATTTTTTTAAGCCAAAGAAGAAGAGTAAGGTTAGTTAAGAATCTTTTGGTTCCATTAGAAATTAGGGCTTTTGTTATTATGCAACATTAAAATTGCCACTTCCATCCCCTAAAGACCTAAGTCTTAGATAATTAGCCCTCATCTATTTTTTTGCCTGTGACCTGTTCTTATCAGTCACAAAGGAAAATTTGTTTTAGAGTTTAAGACCATGTTTTAAAAAGTATTACTGGTGGCTTGGCATGATGGCTCATGCCTGTACTCCTAGCACTTTGGGAAGTGGAGGCAGGAGGATTGTTTGAGGTCAGGAAGTTCAGTACCAGCCAGGGAAATACCAAGACCTTGTCTCTACAAAAAATTTAAAAACTTTAAAAAACTAGCCAACCGTGGTGGCATGTGCCTGTAGTTCCAGCTACTCCGGAGGCTAAAGCAGGAGGATAGCTTGAGCCCAGGAGTTGGAGGCTGCAGTGAGCTATCATGATGCCACTGCACTCGAGGCTGGGCAATACAGTGACTATGACATCTTATCTCAGAAAACAAAATACTATTGGCTTAAAAAGTTAAGCCAAATTTATGTAACTTTTAGCTATATGCAAAGAAAGTATTTAAATATACATTTTCTTTTTTTTTTTTTTTTGAGACAGAGTCTCGCTTTGTTGCCCGGGCTAGAGTGAGTGCCGTGGCGTCAGCCTAGCTCACAGCAACCTCAAACTCCTGGGTTCAAGCGATCCTACTGCCTCAGCCTCCCGAGCTGGGACTACAGGCATGCGCCACCATACCCAGCTAATTTTTTCTATATATATTTTTAGTTGGGCAGATAATTTCTTCCTATTTTTAGTAGAGACGGGGTCTCGCTCTTGCTGGTCTTGAACTCCTGACCCCAAGCGATCCACCCACCTCAGCCTCCCAGAGTGCTAGGATTACAGGCGTGAGCCACCGCGCCCGGCTTAAATATACATTTTCTAAGCATTTGCCAATAGAAGGAATCAAGTAATCTTTTTCTTTTTGTTTATAAGGTGCTTTCCCAGACAATCATTCTTGAGATCCTCAGATTTTAAACACCATTTCAGTTCAATAAACTTTTAATAGTGTTACATGAATTAGGGCACTTCAAGCTCTTTAGGGGTAGAAAGATTCTCTCACATGTTAAAACCAAGTTGATTTAGTATCATATTAAGTGCCTCTTGGTAGAATTGTTATACAAGTCCTCTATGCTGATTTTTTGTAATCTAGGTTTACTCTGGAGAATTACTTCATTATCATCTATTTTAAATTACTCGAGTGCCCTCCTTTTAATAGACAAATCAAGTCTTATCCTGGTGTTCTAACTTTATCATTTCTGGGGTGTACCCTCCTAGAAGCCTTGAGACTTCAGTGGTGATGTCTGATGGCTTAATTTTATATGGAGGAAATTTCAGAGAGGGATTCTTGGTGTCCCTGCGGGTAAGGAATTGTAGGGATTTGTAGGGCTTGCAGAGACGTAGGAATGGGACAATGGTAGCTTTAGGTGACCACCTGTCTGCATATGGGGGGTGACACATACAACTTTATTCTCTGAATCATCAGCTGTGGTCATAATCAAGACAAAAGAAACTAAACCATTGCGAGGGCTTTCTATAGATGCTTGAAGATTCTCCAGTTTTCTTCCATAGATGCTTAATTAGGCTTTACCTCTTCTGGGAATTTGTGGATAAGCATCATTTCCCCAACATATTACTTCATACTGTCAAGATAGGAGCTTTATAGGTTTTCACCTTAGACATTTCAAGACATCTTAGTCTCAGAATCTATTAAAGAAAAACATCTCTGCTGTGCTTTCTTTCCCCCTCTTGTCTCTCAGCTTCAAACCTGCCCCTCTAAACTCTGCTATGATATAAAAAGTATTTTCCCAGACTCCTTTGTCAGCTGGCTTCCCATTAAGTTCTATTGATAAGAAGTATTAGGGGTTGGGCAGGGTGGCTCACACCTGTAATCCTAGCACTTTGGGAGGCCAAGGTAGGAGGATCACTTGAGGCAAGGAGTTCGAGACTACTGAGCAAGAGCAACACTCCATCGCTACAAAAAAATAGAAAACAATTAGCCCGGCATTGTGGCACACACACCTGTAGTCCCAGCTACTTGGGAGGCTGAGGCAGGAGGATCGTTTGAGCCCAGGAGTTTGAAGCTGCAATGAGCTATGAAAACACCAATGCACTCTATCCCTGGTGACAGAGCAAGACCTTGTCTAAAAAAAAAAAAAAAAAAAAAATACTAGGAAGGAAAGGAAAAGGAGGTTTCTTTCTTTTTGTATATGTGCTGCCCCAGTAGGGGCAGTTGACTCCAATCTCCAAATTCTCTCAACTCTTCCAGAGGTAGACTCACTGGGCCATTTCAGAGGTAGCAGCAGCAGCTGGGAGGCATTTCCTTCTGAGGTCTGCACACTTAGTCTGCAGGGTCCACCTTCCCCTACACCCTGGGCTCCTACATTCTAGTAACCAAATCCTTCCCTTTTGTTTCTCAGCTTTGAAGGTGGTAGCCACTTCCTGTAGTTATCATCTTTGGGTTATTGCTCCATCACCTGAGGAACCAATTCCCTACGCTGAATACCCTCTGTTGTGGCTCTGCAGCTGGCTGAGACTGGACAGCCTGGTGGAGAATAACGAGCAGATGTTTGACCACAAGCAGGGCACCTATGGCAGCTACTTCCGAGACGGGAAGAATGGCTCCCGCAAAAACGAGGGCTGCATGCGCTGTGGTGGCTAGTGCCAACGGCAGTCTCAGCCTGCTGAGCTCTCCTCTTCTGTCCCTACGGCCTAGACCATTCAGCCTTTAAGTTCTAAACTACAACCCAGTCACAAAAGTCTATTTAATGTTGAAAAAAAAATACTCTCTGTTGAAATACTTATTGTGGTTTTTGTTTTCTTAACTGGACCCTGATCAATATGCGCCATATAACCAACATTTGTTTAGTATATAACTCAGTAGAGGACAGAGCTCTCCTGATCCTGGGACTCAGGAAAGTCCATGGTTAGTCAGTCTAATCTAAAGTAAAAAAGAGACAACCAAACTTTCATGGGTCTTGGGAGATGGAGAGGAATGATACAAATGGTGGACAGATAGATACAGTGTATGGTCCCCAACCGAGACAGCACCTTCTGAACTGAAGTGTCAGGGTTAGAGCCTAATTGTAGCATCTGGCACCACAATAAAAGCAAAGTCAAGTTGAAGAGAAATGTAAAGCAGAGAAGGACCTGGATATCCCTGCTGAACTCAGGGTTCATGTTGCTCCAAGTCCTGGCAAGATAAGGCAAAATATTCTGGAAAAAAACAGACTCAAAATTTCAAGTTGTGATTGTTTATTATGACCAATCTTTACACAGGAAAAAGAAATAGGTAAACATACACGGTGCTGGCTCAACTCCCCAGTCTTTTTAATATTAATATCTCAAAGTTTTTAGTGTCTGTTTGCCAAACCTTTATCCATACCACATATGTAGAACTAGCATAAGAATGGGAGTCACAAGATATTTCTGAAAATTGGTTTTCTCTTCTGGAGCCAAGGTCTCTTGTGACCCAGGAGCTGTGGATATATCTGGCAGGGAAGTGGTAAGTGGAGTCTTCATCAGTAGACAGAAGATAACTGCAATTTATTGGATACTGTATCTGGGGACTTATGAGAGTATGAAGTCACTAGATGACTCCAAAAAGTGGGACTGAGGGAATAGTAGGGGTGGAAAATAGCCAGGAGGAAGGAACTGTACTTAATTAGGACCATTTTTGTAAGAGCTTGTGCCAGATACTCTACACATATTAGCTGCCTTAACTCTGCATAGCCTCTTGGATGGTTACATTATGATTTCCATTTTACAAATTAAGAAAGTGAGATATGAAAGTTAACTAGCTCCCCCAAGGTCACACAGGTAGAGACCAAGTTAAGATGGGAATTATTTTCTTTCTTCTCTCCCGCTCTACATGCCCTTGTTGTGGTAATCTAAAAGTCACGCAAAGGCTACTTATCAGTCAGGTGCAATACCTCATGCCTGTAATCCTAACGGTTTGGGAAGCCAAGGAGGGATGGTAGCTTGAGACCAACCAGAGCAACATGTCAAGACCCTGTCTCTACAAAAAAAAAAATAGAAAAAATTAGCTGGGGGTGGTGGCATGTCTGTAGTACCAGCTACTTGGGAGGCTGAGGTAGGAAGATCACTTGAGCCCAAGAGTTTGAGGTTGCAGTGAGCTATGACACAGCTGCACTCTAACCTAGGAAACAGAATGAGACCCTGTCTCCAAAATAAAAAGTTACTATTCTTATAGTTCAATTCCTTATAGACCAAATGCTTGTAGACTAACCAATTTAAAAGCCATTTACAACCAATCTTAGCTCACAGGTCCTGTAAATAGAGACAAGTGGGTCAGATTCGGCCCTTGGGATACAGTCTACAGACTCCTGCTTCAAGGCTATCAGTTGAGACTCTGGCATGTTCAACAGGGTTCCTTCTGGTAGGTCCTGAATTCTTTTTTTTTTTTTTTGAGACAGAGTCTAACTCTGTTGCCCTGAGTACTGTGGCATCAGCCTAGCTCACAGCAACCTTAAACTCCTGGGCTCAAGCGATCCTCCAGCCTCAGCCTCCCCAATAGCTGGGGCTATAGGCGCACACCTCAATGCCCGGCTAATTTTTCTATTTTTAGTAGAGATGGGGTCTCACTCTTGCTCAGGCTGGTCTCAAACTCCTGAGTTCAAGCAATCCTCCCACCTCGGCATCCCAGAATGCTAGGATTGCAGTTGTGAGCCATCACACCAGGTCCTGAATTCTCATCTTTTGTCTCATCAGCATTATGAACCTGACTAAAACTCCCCTTTCCTTTTCAGCCGAGTTTTTAGCCTCTGCTCTGAGCAGTTTCAAAACTCTGCAATTATCTTGATGGGAAAACTAGTTACGTGGTTTCTACCCCTCAAATTTCTAACATGGTCTCTCTACCCTCAGGAGAAGGCCAAGAGCTTTGCCAGTTTCTCTGTTCATCAGCAGCCTTGATTATCATGCTAGCAGGCAAAAAGAGGTTGCAAACGTGAGTTCACCTCTCTTAAGTCTCCTCTCTCTAGAAAAGTAGCCCCTTTAGTTCTCATTGTTTCAGTAGGTCACTAATGCTTTTAAGTTGGCAATTTTATATTATCTGGCTTTTCTCATTCTTCAGAGGAATGTGGTGTGCTGCAGTCCTGCCTGGAAAGGGTAAGGTTTACTTTACAAATAATTTCAAAATAGCATATTAAAGCTAAATAAGTCAAAAATTCACAGTTATTTGCTTTTCATGCTGAAAAAGCTTTCCTGATTATAATTCTTATTTACTTTTTAAATTTTGGAGACAGTCTCGCTCTGTTGCCCGGGCTAGAGTGAGTGCCGTGGCGTCAGCCTAGCTCACAGCAACCTCAAACTCCTGGGCTCAAGCAATCCTGCTGCCTCAGCCTCCTGAGTAGCTGGGACTACAGGCATGCGCCACGCCACCATGCCCGACTAATTTTTTCTATATATTTTTAGTTGTCCATATAATTTTTCTATTTTTAGTAGAGACGGAAGTCTCGCTCTTGCTCAGGCTGGTCTCGAACTCCTGACCTCCAGCTATCCTCCCGCCTTGGCTTCCCAGAGTGCTGGGATTATAGACATGAGCCACCGTGGCTGGCCCTGATTATAATTCTTAAAACTTAAATTAGTTGGCAAAAAGGGGCCAACTGGCTGGGCGCAGTGACTAGTGCCTGGCTCAACATCTTCTAGTTTTCACATCAGAAATTATATGACTGCTTTATAGTATTCTCCATTGTATCATCATTTCTTTAGTGTTTATTATGGACATTAAGGTTGTTTCTAAGCTTGTTATTACAAATAATGCCATAACAAAATTTTTTACATGCTATTCTGTATACATAGGAAGACAGCTTTATGAAATTCCTAAAGATAGAAATGCCAAATTTACCTCCACAGGGATTTTCAATTTTCTATTCATACCAGGCAGCATATGCCTATTTCCCCACACTCTTGCCAAGATGAAAAAAATACACCACACACACACACACACACACACACACAAACAAGGAAACACAACAGAAAAATGCTTTATTAATCTGAGGGCGAAAAAACATATTAGTGTAAGTGACATTACATACCTTTTCACATAGTTAAGAGTCATTTGTATTTCCTTTGTTGAAAATGATGTTTCTTGGGAAAATAAAGTTTTCTATTTTTCTTATGGAGTTTTTTTTTTTTTAAATGAACTGGCATACACTTTACATAAACGAAATTAGCTCTTTGTGGTGAATTGCAACTATTTCTTCTGCAGTCTGCCATGTCCTCCAACTTTCCTTGATGGTAGTTTGTGTTATGCAGAACTTTTAAATTTTATGTAGATGATTTTTATTTTTAAATTACAGTAAAATATACATAAGTTAATTTTTATTTCTAGTAATCATTTTAATTTTTGGATTCTCAACCTTTGCACAGCTTCAGCAATCCCTGAGAAATTAAGCATTCTCATATTCTTTCCACAAAGAGAGGCAGAAGTAGCAATACGTTCATATATTCTAATGACTGACACAAAACATTTATTAGTTTCTGACAAAAAGCCATACATGGTAGGAGTAGCAGAAAGACTATAGAAACAAACTGATCTTAAAACCAACTTTAGTCAGGAAGACTTCTTCACAGACAAGTGGTTAAATATATAAATCTTAAATATATCACACCATAGGCCACTTTATGGTCACGGACTATAACAGAAAAATTTAAGTAGGTAGCTTTTAATTTGAGGATTTCCAACATTGTCTACCCCACAACATAAAGTGAAATTGTGCTTAGAAAAATACTGGTTTGATGAGAAGATAGATTTTAGTCCATTTTAGAAATATTTGGTTAGTTTCTAACTATACTTCATTACAATCATTACTCAGAGGGCAATCACTTTTTTTGAATTCTACCCATAATTACTCTATCAATATTGACATAAATGCCATCAAGCATGCAAAGACTTAAAGAATTTCAATTACAAAATTTGGAAGAAAGAAGCTTAATGACAAATATATTAATAAACAAGTTAGAATTAGTTCGAGGACATTTTATTGTATTTTTACATTAAAATGATGGAGGACTAGACACCAACTGAAATACTATTAAAACTACTATTTGTTTGCTAATAGTTGTTCATATTCATGAAACAAAAGATCAATAGTCTTGAAGTTAAATTTCACAAAATGAAATCATTGTCTTCTGATTTAACTGTCATGGGTCAGACACGGCAAAACCCAAGTATCATACTTTCTATTTCTGTCCATAAACACAAGTAAAACGCAATATCCATACAAATGATAAGAAAATAAACACATGGTTATGTTTCATGTTCTACAACATAAGATATTATGACGTAGCTCTCCTATAGTAGATTCCCATTGTTTTCTGGAATAGCAGATTAATAGAAATGCGAATTTTCAAAAACTCAGGTAACTTAGTAACTAATTTTGATTTTGACACCAGATACCTTGGTGTGAAAAGCTATAGAACCCAAATGTTTTGGGTCATTTAGCAAAGAATGCTTTGCCCACTACTTCATTCTAGACCCAGTTTTTGCTTACTCATTCAGTTCCAATGCTCCCAAACTGTCAATCCACCCCATCTAGCCTCATCCCAACTCTTAACCTCATTTTGCATAGAGTCTAGTTTCCTTTCTGTTAACTAATTCCAAATTTTCTAGAAAACTGATTTTCTGACTTAGCATTGATCCTAATCCATTTTAAATCAATGGAAATGCTATGATGCTTAAATTTTAATTAAGCTAGAGACGGAAATTAGATTACTTCAGTGCTATGTATACATTTCACATGCTCTGTGGATATATGTGAAAAAAGCAAGAAAACTAACACTTTAAACTCTGCATGGATTCCTTAATTACTTGGAATCTTGCTTTGATTACTAGTCATGATAAAAAGGCTAACAAAGGCCATAAAACATGCATTTTTGGGAAAGAAAATGGCACTTGAAAATTTCTTGGAGTTGGCCAAGGCATTTTCACATCCATAAGGATTGTAAAACTTAGTGTATCACACTTACAAATAATGGAAAGATAGGGAGTCCCTAGCTTATTACTGAGTTTTGCAGAAACACATTCATATATTCTTCCCTTGCAATCACACAGTCCTTTAATTAAAGACAATGAGTGTGCCTACAGAGCAGAATTTATGACATATTTATACATATTCTATAGAGAAAAGAGAGCTTCACAATCCAGCTTTACTAGATTACAAAACACTTCCTTTACTCATGTATTATTTTGCATATCTCTGAAACATCTGAAAAATACTTTTCTGTGAATTACAAGGCTGTAGGGAATGAGCACTTTTAGATACATTACAATTATCTCTAGTAGAATTTGGCATCTTTCTTCCATTAAAAGAAGGCTGCCAATTTTTATCTCTTGAGCCTTTCCGAGGTTTTGAATGCTCTATGTCCGTTTGCCTTTTTAAGTTCCTATCTTTGGAATTCTTCCTCTGTCCATTTAGCAATTTGTCTGGAGGTGAGGGCGTAGCCCGTAACTGATATTCATCTGGGGAGCCTTTTTGCCGGTTTGGCTTCATTTGTTCTTTATCCGCCTCTTTCTGAAGTTGCAATGCTAATAACCTGTCCTCTTCTTCCTGTTTATGTCTCTCAAAAAGTAGATGCTCCAAATCTATCAGTTTTTGGGTTAAGTTTATTTCTGTTTCCTCTTGATCTGAGGAAGATTTAGGGAACATTTTCATTCTTTTTGCAGAAAAGCATGGATCCCCCACTGCTTTAAACAAAGATTCCTCGTTTTTTCTTTTGGAAATATCCTTACTGATCAGGTGAGACTCTTCATGCTCTGTCTCAACTGTGCTGTTTCCAATTGTCTGTGTCATACCTGATACAGTGCACCCACTCTCTGTTTTGTCACAAGGCTCAACTGCAGCTTCTTCAGAGTACGGAACTCTGGTTTGAGGTCCCTCATGATTTAAGACACCTAACTCTTTATCATGATTGTTTAGTTCTGTTTTGACTTTTCCTTCAAGGAACCATTCTGCACTATAGGCACATAACCATGGCATAGGTGACTCTATTGAAGACTTTGTAACTTGTTCTTGAATTTCAAGGCATATTTGTGGAGAAAGTGTTGGCATATCTTCTTCAACTTCTGTGTCTTGCCACGTAGGACTTTTCACTTCACTACTGTCCATTTCCTGGAGAACACAGAAAAAGACTGAGTGAACCAGAGGAAAACATCAAATCATGACATATAATTGAATAATGATAACTACATCTAATTATACTGATACCATAGCTGAACTGTGACTCTACTCAACTCCAGTATGAGCCAGACTATATGGACTTGAACCCTCCCTCTATTCACTCTACTTGAGAGACTTTGCATAAGTCTCTTAAATGCTTTGTGCCTCTGTTTTCCTAACTGTAAAATGGATATAAGAAGGATAACTACCTTACAAAGTTAGTGGTTGTGATGAAGATTAAAGAAGATAATACATACATTATGTGACACATAGTAAATGTTCACTAAATGTTACTATAAAACCACTTAGCTGAACTGAAAAATGTTAGGAACCTGTGAGCAAAGGATTAAAAAAAAAAATTCTATGTAGAAAACTGAATTCCCCCTTCCTAGTTCTATCTCCCTGGAAAGCTGATATACAGTGTCACCTGTGTTACTAGGCCACATAGCTTATGGTAAAAATGACCCCTGAATGGTCTTGTTTCTAGGCCATCACTCAGGAGTGCTGTGTGAGGGCTCCTGCTGAATAGACATGGCTGATGCTGTCCAAGCAGCATGCTTTGTTTCCCATCTTATATTATTCTAACTGAACAGCTGGTGCCAGGTAGAACCTATTCAGTTTTCTGAGTTTGATCAGTAAACTATGGCCCGTGGATAAAATCCAGCCTGCTGCCTGTTTTCGTAAACTAAGTTGTATTGGCACACAGACAGGATCATGTGTTTACATATTGTCTACAGATGCTTTCGCACTACAACGACATAGCTGAATAGCTGTGACTGAGACTATATGGATCACAGAGCCTAAAATATTTACTGTCTGGCCCTGCAGAGAAAAAGATGGCTGACCCCTAGCCTTGGTGAGCCTAAGATGACTAAGAAAGGGTGCTCCATTAACTACAGTGACTTTATTTTTTGTTTGTTTGTTTACTGTGAAAAATAGCAGATAGATATAGTGACTTTAAAAAAAATTATAAAACCACAGGTATTATAACCTATAGCATTAATAAACCTGCTAAACTTCAGCATCAACATACCTTAGATACGGAGTTTTTCTTGACTTCTTGTACAACTTCAGACTGTGATGCTGACCCAAATTGAGATTTAGGTGATAAATACCTTTGAAAAAAGTTTACCAAAGTTTGAATCCTTTGAAAGACAGAGGTACATACTCAATATAATAAAGCTAGAGTAACTGTTTATGCCTAGGGTTGTCTGGTTTGTTGTTTGGCTGATTTATCAGAGTGTATTTCATATTCTTGCCTCAGGTATTTTCACCTAACTTCAGGACAAAACTAACTCCAGGACAAAAATGACTGAGTATTGACATTTTAGTGAAAAACAGTAGAAAAGGGAGTAAAAGTCAAATCTAAAACTTCTTAATGCTTGAAAAAAATTTTAAAAAGGCAAATGGCATCGGAACAATGCAAGACTATAATGGAAATGACCTTTTAAGCCAGGAGAGAGGACATGTTAGTTTCTTCTTTATGTCAGAAACTCCTTCATTACATTTTTTTTTTTTGCTTCTACTACTAGTGAAAAGTCTATGATTAGATGATTTACCATTTTCGTATGGTCATTTTATTATATATACTTAAAAAAAGGGGGGTTGGGATTCTGATTTGAATTGCACTGAATCCACAGACCAGTTTGATAACTGACATTTAGCAATACTGTAATATTAGGCATCTTTCAATACATGAATACTATACATTTAATATAATACAATTTCCCCCATTGGTCTTTCAGATTTTTTTTTTTTTTTTTTTGAGACAGAGTCTTTCTCTGTTGCCTGGGCTGCAGTGCATGGTGTTAGCCTAACTCACAGCAACCTCAAACTCCTGGGCTCAAGCAATCCTCCTGCCTCAGCTTCCCGAGTAGCTGGGACTACAGGTGCATGCCATCATGCCTGGATAATTCTTTTCTATTTTTAGTAGAGACCAGGTCTCTACTTGCTCTTGCTCAGGCCAGTCTTGAACGCCCGACCTCAGGCAATCCTCCTGCCTCGGCCTACCAGAGCACTAGGATTACAGGCGTGAGTCACCACTTGGCCAGGTCTTACAGATTTTTCAATAAATTTATTTCTAAGGCCAGGAGCAATGGCTCACGCCTGTAATCCTAACACTCTGGGAGGCCGAGGCGGGCAGATTGTTTGAGCTCAGGAGTTCGAGACCAGCCTGAGCAAGAGCGAGACCCTGTCTCTACTAAAAATAGAAAGAAATTATATGGACAGCTAAAAATATATATATAGAAAAAATTAGCCGGAGATGGTGGCACATGCCTGTAGTCCCAGCTACTTGGGAGGCTGAAGCAGGGGGATTGCTTGAGCCCAGGAGTTTGAGGTTGCTGTGAGCTAGGCTGACACCATGGCACTCTAGCGCGGGCAACAGAGTGAGACTCTGTCTCAAAAAACAAAACAAAACAAATTTATTTCTAAGTACATTTTATTTTCTGATGCTAATATAAACAGAATTTAAAGTTATATTTTACAATTGACTTTTCATACTGATTTTATCCGCAACCTTGCTCTTAATTCTAAAAATTATTTGAACTCGGGTTTTCTACATAATTATGGAACCTCTGAATAATGAGAGCTGCTGCTGCTTTTCTTTCCAAACTCATATTATCTTACTGTGCAGACTGAAATCTCCAGTACTATTTTGAATAGAAGTGGTGAGTAGCAAGCCATCCTGTGATTTCCTGATCTTAAAAAGGGAATGATTTCAGTGTTCTACCATAAAGAATAATATCTGATGCAAATTTTTTGGTAGATATCCTTTAACAGATTAAAAAAGTCTCCTTCTTTTACTACTTTGTTAAGAATTATCATCCATTTGTTTCATATTTAATAGTTAATGGGTTAACTTGCATAACTCACTTTTTATTATTAAATCAGACTGGGGTACAGGGGCCCAATCAAAGCTCACTGTAACCTCAAATTCCTGGGTACAAGTGATCCTCCTGCCTCAGCCTGCGGAGCAGCTGGAACTACAGGCCCATGCCACTATGCCTGGCTAAATTTTTTTTTATTTTTTATTTTTTAGAGATGAGGTCTCACTCTTACTCAGGCTGGTCTCGAACTCCAGACCTCATGCAATTCTCCCACCTCGGCCTCCCAGAGTGCTAGGATCACAGCTGTGAGCCATCCTGCCTGGCCAGTGGCTAACTTTTTGATTTTTTTTGTAGGGATGGGGTCTCACTATGCTGCCCAGGCTGGTCTCAAAATCCTGGTCTCAAACCATCCTCTCACCTCAGCCTCCCAAAGTGCTGGGATTATAAGCATGCGTCACGATGCTCAGCCTTTTGCCCATTTTTAAACTGTGTTGTTTGCCTTCTGTTGTTGAGTTATAAGAGTTTTTTCCCCCCAGTGGGAGATTTCCTTGATGATATATGAGTTTTTATATATTTCAGAAAATAGGCCTTATCTGTTTTTAATGTTGTTATAACTTTAATCCATTCTCAATTTCTGTTTTTAAATTCATTAGTCAGTTTCTTCTTGTATTTCTAGTAATTTTTAAATATTTATATATATTTCGATATATATTCATGAGTTATATCCTTAAGCAGATTATATGGATATGAACTATCTCTGCTTTTACTGTTTTAATGGTTTTCTCTTGATTTCCACTTTGCATATCATCAGTTTTAACAACATTGATATTGCCACATCTATTTTTTTTAATAGCAATTACCCCATTTAACTTTCTCCTCCTTCAAATTTCCCCACATCCCAAATCCAAAATTTTAACACATTTTAGAAGAAGGTGAGTTACCTGCACATATGTACTCAGTTGAAGCTCTTACATGTCCTACAAGTCTAGTTTGTGGTTATTAAACTTTTCCAACTATGAATTATTATGGGAAAGCTTATAACCTCATAAAACCATCAGTTCTACCTATTACCTGCTGCTGGAGGGGTCTTTAGGGCAAAGTAAATCACTCTACTATTGGGCTACCTGATTCATGCTTTTTTTCATGGTAGAGAAGAAATATGATGCATAAATTGAAACAGGCGGGGAGGAGGGAACTGACCTAGATGACATACTGTAATCCCTTCAATGAAGATGAGCCTATCAGGGACCAGCTTTGTTCACTTGAATTTAAACCAAGAGAAAGAGGAATCCAACTGGTTCATTTTGAGAAAATGAAAACAACATGGAAATCCTGAGCAAGAAAGAGAAAAAGTGCAAATCTGCCAAAATTAGTAGGTGGGTGAAAAGCCTGGCAGTTTTCACATCTTTCTTCATGCTAATCAAGAATAAACTATGTGAGTGGCTCTCTTCCTTTCACTTTATAACAATCTCAGCCTGTCTCCAGGGTTTTCATGCAGGGTTCATGCACTAAACTTTGATAATCAGTGGTCTATATGAATTAAAAAAACACATGCACACAATAGGTGGTCAATAAATAATCGATAGTCATGTGTACTTACTTCTGAATATCTCCAGTGTTTCTTAGTTTGTTCTTACTTTTCTTTTCAGACTTGGTTGTTACTGGAGCAGATTTTCTGGAATTCAAGGGAGAAGCCAGGATACTTCCCTCACAAAAATTGTTCTTCACCAACAAAAAAAAGCATAACAGACATTATTAAAGAGAACTTCATGGTAAAATAAGCAAGTTCATTAAGAAGCCACAGAATATTTCAGCAATTCCACTTACATTTAAGTTCTATACATCTTTTGAAGAACACTGATCATGTAAAATCCAGTATAATCAAAATTAAGTCTATTCAAGTTGGTCTAAATTAGTTACATTTTTACTGTACATTATTAAGCACAAAACATGATGATTCTACTCTTTTTTTTTTTTTTGAGACAGAGTGACAGAGTCTCGATCTGTTACCCTGGCTAGAGTGCTGTGGCGTCAGCCTAGCTCACAGCAACCTCAAACTCCTGGCCTCATGCAATCCTACTGCCTCAGCCTCCCGAGTAGCTGGGACTACAGGCATGTGCCACCATGCCCAGCTAATTTTTTCTATGTATATTTTTAGTTGTCCAGATAATTTCTTTCTATTTTTAGTAGACCCGTCCTCCTGCCTCTGCCTTCCAGAGTGCTAGGTCTAATCTTATTAAGCTGATAATTTGTTGATTTTTCTAATAGGTAGCTTCATATAACTACCTTAATCTATAGGGGAAAATTCAAAGAGCTGTGGATATACCTGGAGTAGAAATTAGTTTTACATAAAAATAATTTAATTCTGCACTTTAAGAGCATATCAGTAAATATCACAAATATTTACTTGCTGTACCAGTCTCAAAGTTTCTTACTACAATATTAGTAAAGTTCATATAATTTGTGATGGTGAACATTTGGCCCTGAACCACCAAACTTTCACAAGTATAAAAAAATTATTCTAATATCAGTAAATCTATTCTTATAATCCCATGTGAAAACCAGAATGATTAGAAGAATAGACACTTGAAAGGCAAGTATAGATGACCCTAAATTCTCCTCTTCAACATATTCCATTTATCATTCCATCAGTCAGTGTCTTTAATTTCCTGATTGTATATCTTTCTAAAGCTATTCTGGTCTAAAAAAGAAAAGAAAGGATACTTAAAAGGGGTATACAACCCAAAACTTGGCTGTATTAGTGTGAATGATTGGCCTCCCAAAAAAGAAAAAAAATTCCCAATTCTGGGTATACCTCATTTGGGCAAGTATATTTTAAGATTTGTTGATTGAAAGTATAGGAATTGTTCTCAGAGGCTCTCAAACCTGAATGTCTCAGATTTTCCTAGGCACCTTTAGAAATTAGATTCCCTAAATCCCATCCCCAGAGATTCTGATACACTAAATTTAGATTAAGCATGAGAGTTTATATTTTAAAAGAACCCCAAGTGATTCTGTTAGGCTCTTTCAAACCACTGGATCCCAGTGTATCTTTTGGTCTTTTTTTTTTTTGAGATAGGGTCTTGCTCTGTCACCCATGCTGGAGACCAGTGGCATAATCATAGCTCACTGTAGTCTTGAATTCCTAGGCTTAATCCTGTCTTAGCCTCCCAAGTAGCTAGGACTGACTATAGGCGTGTGCCACCATGCCCAAGTAATTTTTAAAAATGTTTTATAGAGATAGGGTCTCACTATGTTGCCTAGGCTGGTTTCAAACTCCTGGGCTCAAGCAATCCTCCCACCTTGGCCTCCCAAAGCACTGGGATTATAGGTATCAACCACCATGCCAGGCCTCTTTTTGGCCTTAAAAATATGTGCTTTATTATTCTTTCTTTCATTCATTTTTCTTATTATATTTTTTATTTTATTTTTATTTTTTTGAGACAGGGTCTCACTCTGTTGCCCTGGGCTAGAGTGCCATGGCATCAGCCTAGCTCACAGCAACCTCAAACTCCTGAGCTCAAGGGATCCTCCAGCCTCAGCCTCCCAGGTAGCTGGGACTACAGGCACACGCCACCATGCCTGGCTAATTTTTTCTATTTTTAGTTGTTTGGCTAATTTCTTTCTATTTATAGTAGAGGCGGGGTCTCAGCTCTTGCTCAGGCTGGTCTTGAACTCCTGAGCTCAAGCAATGCTCTCGCCTCGGCCTCCCAGAGGGCTAGGATTACAGGCATGAGCCACGGCGCCTGGCCTTTCTTTCACTCATTTTTCTTATAGGTAGTCAGTATGATAATAAAATCCAGGTTTAATATATTACCTAAGAATTTAATGTGCTTCACTTTCAAAAAGTGATTTACATTCATAAAATGGAATATTCTGCTCTAAAAAGAATTAGATAGACTATATGTAGTAATATGAAAGATCTCTAAGACACATCAAGTGGAAAAAATACAAGGAGTAAAACAGTGTGATTGATATAATCCTTTTTAGGTGAATAAAGAAAAAATTGATAAGAAACTGTTAATAGTGGTTACTTTTGGGGAAAGAGATTGATGTAATGGGACAAGAATGGGAGTGGAGAGGTAGAAGAAGGAGAAAAGAAGCTTTCATTTTTACTGAATAGTTTTCCCATGTAATTTGAATTTACTAATAACATATAAAAAAGTAACCTGGATGACAGCAAATATGCAACAATATGCAAAAAAGTTTTATTTTGTTTTAGAAGATATCAGCAATAGCTTCTAATGATGGTGACTGCTGCTGCTTCGGTTCTCTGAAAACCAGTCAAAGCAACAGGAACGTTAACGGTCGGCCTTCTATATTCACAGGTTCCACATGGATTCAACCAATCTCAAGTGGAAAACACAGTACATGTGGGATGCAGAACACTCAGATACAGAGAGCCGACTTTTCATACCAGGGGGTTCTACAGGGCTGACTGCAAGACTTGAGCTACCCAGACTCGGTATCTACAGGGGGTCTTGGAACCAATCCCCACAGACAGTACTTCAGAGTTCTCGCCTAAAACTTACAATATTAACAGTTAGCTTTCTTGCCAATTCTTCATCACTTTTCAGTTGTTCTTCCATCTCTCTTCGCCTTTTTTCTGACTGTCTTTTTTCCTCTTCTTCCTCCTCTGCCAATAATCTCTGTATGTATTCTTCACTGGCTTTGTTTTCTTCTTCCTCATTGGCTCGTCGCTCTGCCTGCACCTTAAAAATGATTAATAAAGAATAATCCTTCTCTGAAGCTTTTAGTATACTTTCTGTGTTACATAATAAGATTAGTAAAATAAAAGTAAAATAGAACAAATTGGCAGGAATTTAGATTATGGCAAATGAGGCACAAATCTGGAGAGGCAAATTTCTCTGAGGCAAAGCTCTCTGAGGAAGCCTTCCCCAGTCAGCCTAATGAAACCTTGACCAAAGACTCATTTCTCCTCTCTTCAGGCCTTATCGCATTTCTACTACACAGCCACACATTTATGGAAGTGTTTCTTGGTAATATTTTCCTCAGTTATGGAATGCCATGTACTGACTAACTTAGACCTAGCTTCCTGAACCAACCCCTAACAAAGGGGATGGAATGATAAAAACTGACTTAGACTAATCAGAGGCTATCCTTGAAATCAGTCAATTCTCAACACAGTAGTCAGGAATAGAATGGATGTTGAAGAAACCACTACAATAGCTATTACATGATTTATACATGAGAAAACAAAAATAGCAAAGTGAATAACATTCTTAGATTAGTAAGTGGCACAGCTGAGATTCAGACTAAGATTCTAGGACCTCAGTTCATGCTTGTGGTCATTTAAACTATACGGCCTCAAAAAAATAATGTAAGAACCACTTAGCAATCCAAAGGATTTGATTCAAGAATAAATCCTTGAGGCCAGGCATGGTGGCTCACGTCTGTAATCCTAGCACTCTGAGAGGCTGAGGCAGGAGGATCACTTGAAGTCAGGAGTTCAAGACCAGCCTCAGCAAGAGTGAGACCTTGTCTCTACTAAAAAATAGAAAAAATTAGCCAGGCATAGTGGCTCACACCTGTAGTCCCAGCTACTTGGGAGTCTGAGGCAGGGGGACCACGTGAGCCCACGAGTTTGAGGTTGCTGTGAGCTAGGCTGATGCCATGGCACTCAAGCCCGGGTGACAGAGCAAAGACTCTAACTCAAAAAAAAAAAAAAAAAAAAAAAAAGAAAGAAAGAAAGAACTTCTGAGTTAAGTTTTTTTCCTCTTAAAGGAAAGCCACAGGAAGACACTGCTTCTTTTTTTCCTCTGCATGTCACTGTGTATACATCTGAGGTTGAGAAGTAAGTAGCCATCTTATTACTAGTCTGAGTATAAAGCCAGCTCACAGAAGTTAGCAAAGAAAGGAGCTAGAGTTCAGAAAGAAATCAACCTGAAAGCTCACACCACCTCTGGAATTCCAGATAATTATAACTTTCTTATTGCTTAAGGTAGTTTAACTTGGGTTTTATTTGTAGTCAAAAGCATCCTGATACAGCCTGTTTTCACTATAGTATCATAAGAATTAAATTATTCTTTTAAAACCCTTACTTAGAACAGTGCTTAGACAATATGCTACCCCATAATTATTAGGTCTTTTAGACCTGCCCAGTCAACTATGGTAGCCACTAGCTACATGTGGCCAATGAACACTTGAAATGTGGCTAGTTCAAATAGAGATGGGTCAGTGCCCAGGGTGGGGGTGTTGGGGAGGTAAAAAAACAAACAAAAACAAATTAAGATGTATTATAAGAGCAAAATATACAAAAAATTTTGAATACTAAGAAAAAAATTACAATTGTGTATAATTAACAATTTTTGTGTTAATTACATGGTAAAATTTCATTTTAAATACAGTGGGTTACATTAAATATTAAAAATAATTTTACCTTTAAAAAAATCTTTAAAAAATTGTAGCTACTAGAAAAATTTAAATTACATATGGGCTCACAATGTACTGCTATTAGACCTCATTGATCTACACAAAGCAGGAGTGTAGGGAAAGCACTAGCATTCTCCTATTACGAGTTAATTTCAGTGGCTAAGGGGCTCACTATTCCCTCTTTTCCTATTTAGGTATTTCACAATTAGTCCTTTATGCTGCTTCATCTAAAGTCATAATCTAATCTACTGTCCTTCCATCCTTTAAGGTCAAAACTTCAGAGAAATGAAAAAATTTCCCTCATGCTTGAATGCTTAGGGGTACCTATTATATAAGAAGGGCACCAATTATGTATAAATTAAAGCTCGTTTATAACTATTTTGAATATATACAAAAAGTCTTTATAGAGTACATCAAAATTATTTACATTTCAAGATATACTAGTTATATAAACACATAAAACTGTATATCACAGCAATGAAATTTTCCAAAAAAAGAATCAACTACTTAGCACCTACCTTGCTTACCTCCTCTTCATATTCTCTTCTCAATTCCCCAGGTTTACTTAACAGACGAACTGGCAGATAATCATCGACTGTTTCATATTAAAAAAAAAAAAAACAACACATTATATAGACAGCATAGACTGTTATGAGCAACTTGCTCTTCCATTAAAACTATATTAATAAAAAATTGAAAATTTAAAAATAAAACATACAATTATTATATTAATAGCTGCAGCAGTATCTTCTTTTGGAATTCCATTTAAAAAGGCCAGGGGGTTTTGATTCAAAATGGCACATGAATTCATATACTTAACCCTTCCTCTCGACTCCATTAAAATAACAGTAAAGGAATTTTTTTAAAAATGTAATCTAATCTGCTGGGCTCAGTGGCTGACTCCTTATAATGCCAGGGACTGGGGAGGCTGAGGTGGGAGGTTTGATTCAGCCCAGGAGTTTGAGACCAGCCTGGGCAACAGGCTCAAAAAAAAAAAAATGCCCCAAAAAACAAAAAAAACCACAAGCCAGGCACAGTGGTATGTGTCTGTAGTCCCATCTACTTGGGAGGCTGAGGCAGAATTGCTTGAGCCCAGGAGTTTGAGTCTGCAGTGAGCTATGATCACACCACTGCACTCCAACCTGGGTGACAGAACAAAACCCCGCATATTTAAAAAAAAAAAAAAAAAAGGAATCCTACAACAGCAAAGAGGTTAGTGGAGGGAGTTAATCAATAAACACATTTTATTAGATTTCTAGAAAATCGGAAGCCAATGGAAGAAAGATGACTCATATAGCAGAATGAAGGGAAACATAACCCTTAGAAGGGGAGGCTATCGTTGAGGTGGGAGGGAATCTGCCTCCTCTCTGCCTAGAGGGCAGCTTGGGCCCAGAAACATAAGGCGCAATAGAATCCAGAGTGAGTAAGTGTGGGACCGAAACAGGAGAATTCAAAGTTTATAAGCTCTTAAATCAAACACTCAACTGATGGGCATTTCTTCTTGGATATGTATGCAAGTACACACATGCATATTTCTTCGAAGAAACTGAACTGCCTAGAGAGAGCCAGAGCAGCTAATACCAGAGGTGGTGACCCAGAGCAAAGCCCTTTGCAACCTGGCAGTTAAGGATAACAAAGCAAAAGGCTCTGCTTTTTATGTCTGCCAGTCACCTGTGCCCATCCTTGTACACAAAACTTTTTCCCAGGGCCTCATTTTTAAACATGAAAACTACTCCAAGGATCACCAGACATTTCAAATAATTCTATAGGATTAAAGAGAAGCAGAGGCTACACAAAGAGGGGGAGGAAAATCACCCTGGAGCTAAAGGATAATTCAGGAATAGAAAATACCTAAGAGAGTGTGTGTCTCTTTAGCAGATTTGATGAGAATTTTATTCCATAAAACAAGAACAAGATACTATAAAAAGGAAACAACCAGAAAAAGGGAACATATCTGCCTATTTAAAGGGGCAGCTGTTACTCAACTCCGGCTGACTAGTGCCATTGGGAAACTCAGGGCTGTCACTGTCATTGCTTTCTCAAGAAAATCCAGAACACCGATTTTAATGTGAAATCTTCCAATTTAGGCCTGGTGTGGTGGTTGACACCTATAATCCTGGCACTCTGGGAGTTTGAGGTGGGAGGATTGCTTGAGGTCAGGAGTTCAAGACCAGCCTGAGCAAGAGCAAGACTCTGTCTCTACTAAAAATTGAAAAAAAATTAGCTGGGCATGGTGGTGTGAGCCTGTAGCCCCAGCTACTCAGGAGGCTGAGGCAGGAGGATCACCTGAGCCCAGGAGTTTTGAGGTGACTGTGAGCTAGGCTGACTCCATGGCACTCTGTCTCAAAACATAATAATAATTAAAAAATCTTCCAATTTAAATGAATGTGGGCAATAGATGGATCACAGAAATCATGCCTGCAGGCTTCTAGGGCCTGCAGGCTAGCAGTTTGCAAATTCTGCAACAGAGAAACTAAAAACAGTGACATAACACCTTAACAAGTAAGAATGAAATACACTAAATTCTCATTTATTCTAACCACCAAGAAGGATCCAATCAAGGAAATACAGTGGAATATATAGGAGAGAGAAGTATACGGCTCCTTAAAAAATAAGAGGGGTTGGCCGGGCGTGGGGCTCATGCCTGTAATCCTAGCACTCTGGGAGGCCGAGGCGGGTGGATCACTTGAGCTCAGGAGTTCGAGACCAGCCTGAGCAAGAGCGAGACCCCGTCTCTACCAAAAATAGAAAGAAATTACCTGGCCAACTAAAAATATATATAGAAAAAATTAGCCGGGCATGGTGGCGCATGCCTGTAGTCCCAGCTACTCGGGAGGCTGAGGCAGTAGGATCGCTTGAGCCCAGGAGTTTGAGGTTGCTGTGAGCTAGGCTGACGCCCTGGCACTCACTCTAGCCCGGGCAACAAAGCGAGACTCTGTCTCAAAAAAAAAAAAATAAGAGGGGCTAGAAACAAAGCCCAGGTAGATAAGAAGGACAGTACTTCTATATAGTACGGTACTTCTGATAAAAGATGATGGGATATATGTGGAAAGGTAGTAAAATATCAGATGTGATAATAGGTGTTCCCGTAAAGAGCAGGATAATAATGTTTTTTTTGGTATTTTGTGTGCTATGTGGTCTCTCAGATCAACTCAGTCATGCCATTATAGTACAAAAGTACCCATAGACACAGACTAATGAATGTAGGTAGTTGTCAGTGTTCCAATAAAACTTCATTACAAAAATGGAATGGACCAAGTTTGGCCTGTGGGCCACAGTTTGGCCCCTGCTTAGGATATCCCTGTAAACTAAAATAAAATTTTAAGGCTCCCCGCCCACCCCCCCACTGGCTGACTGAATAGACCCCGTCGTGGCCAAAGGAATATCCTAAAACTAAATTGCCTGCCAGGAGGAGGGGACATGCCTCATCATCCTCCCCTCCCTTCTTGGGGACATCCTTCATAGCCCATTAACAAGCCTAAGGGTATGCAAGACAAACCTACAGGCCCTCAATTTACACAACAATTCTATGTCAGGTGGCTTATCTCTGATAAACAGCAACTATGTTAAAACATTCCAAGTCTTTAGACTAAGCTTCATGTCTTTAACCAATTACAAGCCAAAGAATCTTTAAACCTACCTATAACCTGTAAGCGTTATAACCCCCCCCCTTTTCGGGCCAAACCAATTCCCACGTATTGATTTATGGCTTTACCTGTAACCCCTATCTCCCTGAAATGTATAAGACCAAACTATAACCCAGCCACAGCGAGTCCACTTGCTCAAGGCCTCTTGGGCGTGGCTCCGGGTCATGGTCCTCAAATTTGGTTCAGAATAAATCTCTTTAAAATTATTTTACAGAGTTTGACTTTTTTCCGTTGACATCTTTAACTATTAAAGTTCTCAAGTGACATTCTATATCTGTGTGAGAGGGGGAAAGTGGTAGTGGTAGAATATTAAACATTATGTACACAATAGATTATTCAGTTATAAAAAGGAATGAAATTCTGACACATGCTATAACATAGAAGAACCTTGAAGAATTATGCTAAGTGAATAGTCACACAAATGGACAAATACTGTATGATTCCACTTATGTGAGATACCTAAAACAATCAGATTCATAGAGGCAGAAAGTAGAATAGTGGTTACCAGGGGCTACGGGGAGGGGTGAATAGGGAATTATTGTTTAATGAGTACAGAGTTTCAATTAGGGAAGATGAAAAAATTCAGAGATGGATGGTGGTGATGGTTGCTTAACAATGTGAATGTACTTAATACCATAGGACTGTACACCTTTTATGTTATGTATATTTTACAATAAAAACTTCGAAAAAAAGTAAATCACTTTACATATTAGCTATAATAAAAAGCAGCTAAGACAATTTAAGAAAAGAATATTGAAGACAGATTTACTATACTAGACAGAAAACATAATTAAATTAAGAAGGTGTGATACTGGCATAGCTATTCACAAACAGATAGTTAAAAAATAAAAAGCCCCAAGCAGTAGTGCATGCCTATAGTCCCAGCTACCCCAGAGGCTGAGTTGGGAGAATCTCTCAAGCCCAGAAGTTTGAGGCTCTAGCCAAATATGATGCTGCCTGTGAGAGGCCACTGCATTCCGGCTTGGGCGATCTACCGGAACCGTTCCATCCTAAAAAAAGAAAGAAAAAAAGAAAAGAAAAAAAACCCCAAAATAGCCCTGGAAAATAAGCATATGAATAACAGAAAAGCATGTCTATCAATGAGGATGGATCTTTCATCAAGTGATATGGTTATAAATGGCAATGGGGGGGAAGAGTGGCTAAGATGCCTACCTTATACAACACTCAAATTCCAGGTGGATTAAAAAAATTTTTAAATCGCTAGAGAATTAATGTCCAGAATATAACAAGAACTTCTGCAGGTTAAGAAAAAAAAAGTACTACAAATGCGCAAATAAAAAGTACATACAATTTACAGAAGACACTTAACTACTCTATAGTGAGCAGAGAACTACAACTTTTTAGAAACATGGAGTGACTGAAATTTTTTAAAGTTTACTTATTTCTATGTAAGATGAATCTAAACTAAAATCAGTAACTTTTTCAACTGCAGACACAACAAATTAAAATCATCTTCATTTGCCTTCAACATCTAGGTATACCAATTATTTACTATTTCTTAAACAATTAAGTGTTTGAGGGATTTTAAAAAATCAGTTTTAGTCTGAAAGTGACTATGTCAATCAATTTTTGCTATCTGTTGGAAACAACTCTTAACAATGCTCAGTTCTGGTTAACTCTAAAATTTCTGCTGTAACCCACTTAAATTAAATGTTCCCACTGCACATAACACTGCTTCCTTACAGGGAGTGTTCTTCCTAGGCAGCCAGGATTCATACTTAAGCTGTTCATAAAATTATCCTCCCATCTCTCAACTTGACTCTGCTTGTATCACCATGAAAATGAGTTTCCTTCTCCCAATTAGAATTTGCTGTCCCTCCCTGCCTTTAATTTTTATTTTGAAAACTTTCCAACTTATAGAAAAGTTGCAAAAACAGTACAATGGATCCCCCAATTACCCTTAATTTAGATTCAACAAGTTTCAAATTTGCCAAATTTATGTCTTTCTAGTGTGTGTATATTTTCTGAACCATTTGAGAGAAAGCTGCATCCATCATGACCCTTTATCAAATACTTAAACATGTTCCTCCTAAGAGTTGTCCTTATAACAATACAATGAACAAGTTCAATAAAATTAACATTGATATGACACTATTTTCTATATAACCAAATATACAGTCCATATGCAAATTTAGGCCATTAGCCCAATACTGTCTTTAACAACAATCTTTTTCCTAATCCATGATCTAATAATGCAGGATCATGCATTGCATTTAGCTGTCGGGTTTAATTCTTTTTTTTAGTTGTCATTTTTTTTTTGGCTCGTGCCTGTAGTCACAGCTACAGGGGAGGCCAAGGCAGGAGGATTGCTTGAGCCCAGGAATTTGAGGCTACAGTGAGCTATGATCAATCACACCACTGCAGTCCAGCCTGGGAGACAGAGTGAGACCCTGTCTCAAAAACAACAACAAAGAAAACAAGCAAAAGTAATCCAAGATGTTACAGGTCAGGATAGTAAGACAGTGGTCCCAAAGATGTTGAGTGAATAGACAGTAGAAAGGGACAACAAGGACGATTTGGGCATTCTGGAAAAGTTCTAGGGCTTAACCACAATGCCAGTTACATAGATGTATTCACCTTTGTTATTTCCTTTTTTTTTTTTTTTTTTTTGGTAGAGACGGGGGTCTTGCTTTGTTGTCCAGGTGCTGGGATTACAAGTGTGTGCCACTGTACCTGTGCCTGGAAGAGACAGGGTCTCACTCTGTTGCCCAGGCTGGACTGCAGTGGCATGATCATAGCTCACTGCAGCCTTGAACTCCTTGTCTCAAGAAATCCTCCCACCTCAGCCTTCTGAGTAGCAGCTGGGACTACAGGTGTGTACCACCACTACTCCTGGCTAAATTCTTTTTTTTTAGAGATGGGGTTGCTATGTTGCCCAGGCTAACTCCTGGCCTCATGTGATCCTCCCACCTCAGCTTCCCTTGATTACAGGTCTGAATTGTCCTAAGAGGCTGATCTGATGGCAGTGGGTTATCATAATTTATTAACATTAGTGTCACTGAAGTTGGTATTCAACCCTCCACTGCTAAATTTGACTGGCAAAAAAAAAAAAATTGTCCTAAGAGCATACAGCAAGTGAAAAAATATTTCCAAAAAATCTAATAAATCTCAGCAAGAAAAGTGAGTCTGTGACATCTGAATCACAACCTGCTCCCTTCCTTCACCCCCAGCTCAGCATGCCTGAAACTCCACCCCAGGTGGGTGTGGACAAGAAGAAGGACTCCCTGTTTCCTTAGCTCCCAGTCCTGGGTTATAGTATCCACCTCTCCTAACCCACCAGTCCCCAGGGGCAAACTGCCAGGATTTCTCATGCCCTCCAGCTCAGAGGTACAGAGGCTAAATTCCAGGTGAATGGAGGCTTTACCCTAGGCACTGCAGGTAGAGAATATTAAGGCCTCAATCACTCTGGTTCCAGCTTGCTCACAGGGTAAAGGCAGAATTCTAGGAGAGACAAGCCCAGTGCCCTGTGTGTAGAAAGAAAAGAAATAAACCATTGTAACCACCATCAGCTCCAGAGAAATGGTTCAGAGATTTTGCCCAGAGGGAAAGGTAGGTCCCAATAACTGAGAGCTCCAACGGATCTCCCACAAAGGAATTGACTTTATTTAAAACAGAGTGTGGGCAAATTCAAACCTAAGGACACTCTTAAAAACAATGGCAATTTTACTGGTGGGTAGGTGAGCCCCATGCCTGTAATCCGCTCTGGGAGGGGGTGGGGTGGGGGATTGCTTGTTGCCAGGGGTTTGAAAACAGCCAGGAACAACACAGCAAGACCCTGTCTCTATAAAAAATTTAAGTAGCCAGGCGTGGTGGTGCATGCCTGTAGTCCTAGATACTTGGGAGAGTTGGGTAGGAGGATCATTTAAACCCAGGAGTTCAAGACAACAGAGCTAGAACTGTCTCTAAAAAAAGAAACAAAGAAAAAAGAAAAAAAACAATGGCAATTTTAGTTGTAAGCACTTAAGAGGAAGCTGGAGTGAGTCAGCAAAATGGCCAAGTGGGAAGCTCCAAGCTCTTACTGCTCCACAGAAACATTTAAAAACAAACAGAAACTATCAGAACTATCATTGTCAGAACTCTGAAAAACAGTTAAAGGTTTACAGCAACCATGACAACGGTGAACCAAAAAAAGGGCAACTTCAAAATAGTAAGAAAGTTTTGTGGAGTTTTTTCTTACTCTCACTCCAGCTCCTCCCAGCATGGTGGCAGTCTTATCGAAGGGAACCCACATTCACAGAGTGGGACACTAGTCCCTGATTCTGGAGAGAGCAGAGCAGAACTTATTTATAAATTATTGTATGTCTGTTCTAATCTGTCTGGGCTACCTGAGGGACTAACACAAAGCACTTGTCTGTTTCACCTAACTCAGAATTCAGGCCAGAAAAGCAGCAGAAACTGCTCTGAGGGGTGAGGGGGTAGGGGTGGGGGAACACTGCAAGCCAAACTAACAACTCACAGAAGCCTGGGGGAAAAACTATAATCTACAGACACAACAGACTGCCTAAAGCCCAGAAGCATAAAGCTGGGGAGTTTCTTTGGGAAATTAGGACATTCAGGTGTACCCATTTAGGCAGATCCCTAGGCTAAGTGTTGAAGGAAAGGCTCAGCACAGAGACAACCTACCAAGACTGAAGAGAAGTGCTTGTGTTTTGTTTTTGTTAGTTTTTCAACTCCTAGCACTCAAGGAAAGTTCGTCAAAACACTAGCTAAACATAAACTAAGGCACAGAGACCTCTGTGACCACACACAACAAGGAAAATAGTCTTTGTAAAAAATAGTTTGGGAATTATTTCAGCTGTAACTGTAAATGGAACTATTACAGCCTTCAATAAACACCAGGAAAAAGAGAGAATCTGATTTCTAGAATTACTGCAATATTCAAATATAGCCAGTTTTCTCCAAAAATACACAAGGCATACAAAGAAACAAGAAACTATGGACAATTCAAAGAAACAGAATAAATTAACAGAAACCATCCTGAGGAAGTCTAGACATCAAACTTTATCTAGATAAAAACTTTAAAATAACTGTCTTAACAAATTGTGTTGAGAAAACAGGATGTCCACATGCAAAAAAATGAGGTTGGACCCTTACACCATATACAAAAATCAACACAAAATGAGTTAAAGACCTAAATGTAAGACCTAAAACCATAAAAATCCTAGAAGAAAACACAGGGGGAGAGCCTCATGACATTAGATTTGGCAATGATTTTGTGGCTATGACACCAAAAGCAAAAACAAGACAAATGGGGCTATATCAAACTTAAAAATTGGATTTGGCAATGATTTTGTGGCTATGACACCAAAAGCACAGGCAACAAAAGCAAAAACAGACAAATGGGACTATATCAAACTTAAAAACTTCTGCGCATCAAAGGACATAATCAACAAAATGAAAAGGCAACCTATGGGATGGAAGAAGATATTTGCAAATCATATCTGATAAGGGGTTAATATCCAGAATGTATACAAACAGCTCCCAGAACTCAAACAAAAAAACCTGATTAAAAAAATGGGCAAAGGATTTTAATAGATATTTCTTCAAAGATGATATAAAGTCAATAAATCATGAGAAGATACTTGACAGCATAAGTCATTAGGGAAATGCAAATCAAAACTACAATGGGATATCACCTCATACCCAGTAGGATGGCTACTATCAAAAACCCAGAAAACAACAAGTGTTGGCAAGGGATGCAGAAATTGGACCATTTGTGCACTGTGGGAATATAAAATGGTACAGTCACTGTGGAAAACAGTATGGCGGTTCCTCAGAAAAACTAAACATAGAATTGTCCTTTGATCCATACATTCCACTTCTGGGTATATACCCAAAAGAAATGAAAGCAGGGCCCTGAGCAGATATTTGTACACCCATGTTCACACCAGCATTATTCATAATAACCGAGAGATGTAACGAGTCCAAGTGCTCATTGACAGATAAACTGATTTCTCAAATGTAGTATATACATACAATGGACAATTACTATGCTTTATTTACTTTATTTTTGAGACAGTCTCACTCTGTTGCCCAGGCTAGAGTGCTGTGGCGTCAGCCTAGCTCACAGCAACCTCAAACACCTGGGCTCAAGCGATCCTGCTGCCTCAGCCTCCCAACTAGCTGGGCCTACAGGCATGCGCCACCATGCCCAGCTAATTTTTTCTATATATATTTTTGGTTGTCCAGATCATTTCTTTCTATTTTTAGTAGAGACGGGGTCTCACTCTTGCTCAGGCTGGTCTTGAACTCCTGACCTCTAGTGATCTTCCCGCCTTGGCCTCCCAGAGTTCTTCCATTTTTAATCCAACAAAAACCTATCAAACACTGCGCAATCTTTATAACAAAGGACAAATCTTGCCCTTGACTTTAATCGACATTTGGGGTCCATAAACTCCAAAACCTCCGCAAACTATTTAGACAAATACTAGTTGGGTTTTTGTTTTTTTCTTTTTCCTTTAAAATGGAGAAGTGACGATTCACTTCTTAAAGGATTTTGAGTGTTTCCCAATAAACACGCAGGGTTTTACTCACCGATTTCCTCTGATGCTTGCCCAGAGGCTCTAAGCTTGCATTCCTTTGGATAGTGTTTTTGAATTGTCTTCCACAGTTCCACATTGACAAGAGAATTTCTTCGGGTATGGTACCGAGTCCACGAAGATACTCGGCGGCGACAAAAGGGACAGCATAAACTTGCCTTCTCGACAGTCGACTGGAAGCACGGCTTACACAGCGTGTGATTGCAAGGGAGGGTTACAGGCTCGATCAGGATTTCCATGCAGATTTGGCACTGGCAATCCGACAGGGAAGGGATGGCGTCATGGCGCACAGCCATTTTAATATGCTAATAAGGCCTATCCAACATCTACACCTGAAAGGAAAACAATTTTCGGCCAACTGCGGGGAAGGCAAATTAGCAGTTTTGCGTTCCACTGTTATGCCCAGCAGCGTATCAGAATTCGGAGAACAGGAGCATCAAACCCGTCTAGAACCAAAAAGGAGCTCCAAGGGTCACGCAAACAGTAGTATCCTGGAAGGCGGTGTATTTGTCCATTTTTAAGACGACGTCAGGCAAGAAAATAAGTGAACGTTTTCGTGGGGAGAGCTTGGCTGCTCAGAGGCATTAACACCACGGCTGCGGCAGGGCGGACGCGGGCTCCGGCTCCCGGGCGCTGCGTGGTGCGCGCCAAGCTCCCGTCCTCCTCTCACCAGGTGAGGATGCTCTCCCCAGCCGGGGCCTCCGCTCCTGGAAGATTGCTCCCGCCCGGGCTCCGACTGCAGCAGGACCTCCGTTTTACCGTTGCAGTGAGGGCAGCGCGTTAGACCCCGAGTTCCAGTTTTCGGGCGCCTTGCACCGCTTCCCGGGACTCGGCGCTCCCTGCAGTCCCTTCTGTCAGCCAAAAAGCCTCTTCGCTGCGGTGATTCCGTAGCAACCGCACAAGAGCTAGTGACGTCAGAACCGCCCGCCAAAACTGCGCTTCCCACCCAGAGAACCGCTTTCCCATAGAGGTGTCAGACGTACGGCCGGGCGGGACTTCCGGGACCTGTGCGCTCCGCCCCGCCGCGTCCCGCCCTCCGAGCGGGGCAGAGGGCCGGGTCCCCGCCCGAGTCCCCGCCCCAGCCCTGCGGCTCTTCCTGGTTCGGCGTGGGTGGGGCCCGACCTTTCCCGTTTTTGATTTTGTTTTTTTGTTGGGTTTTTTTTTTTTTTTGCTTGATATCGGTGTTCACACCGACCCTTCCCTGACATTTCTGTTCCTAGATTCTGCAGAAATCCTTTGGGTTTGCAAACTTGGTCCCTGGGCAGAAAAAGGGAAACCTTGAAACAAATTAAAGACTCAAAGAGTAATTTTTGTAATTCTTCACTCAGTACTCTTAAAACTACCTTTTTGTTTCCATTGATTTGTAACTAAGCTCCTTAGGTTCCTTTCCAAAGTTCTTAGAAAAGCATCTGATCTCAGAAAGGTGGTGGTCAGAGAATCCGCACACCTAGGACAATTTAACAGACACTTATACTAACATCTATACAGCCCAGCCCCTTAAAGTTTGCGGCCCAGAGATAGATAGTTTTAGGCTTGCCTTACCTTCTCAGGTCTTGAGGCCCATTGGCTGGGGCAGCAAACTTAAAGGCTATCTCTGTCCCGGGGCTTAGATGTTCATGTCATGTGCATCACTTATATAATACCTTCTTTATTAAGTTTCAATCTAAGTCAAAATTCTGTAAAGGAGGTTAACAAGAGTATAGTTTCACATTTTATGCATTTTGAAATAAGTTTTCCCACTTTGGCATTAATGTTTGAACTGACAACTGATTCTACAGAATTGAGTTCTATGAAAAAGGCAGATTTGGGCTAGGAAAATTACTGAGAATACATAAAGTATGTGATCCCTAGTACTTAAAAGCCCGGCCTGCGCTTGTGGAGGAAGAGGAAAGAAAATCACTGTGCATGAAAATAGTCTTCAATAGTCTTTTGGGTTTGCTGAGGGCATTCAGATTGGGTAGAGGAGTAGTTTCCAGGCTGAGCGGAAACAAGGAGTTGCGGGTCCTTGGTAGAGAGCTTTGGTAACTTGGGTTTTAACGTGGGTTCAAAAACCCGTGGTTGTCATCCAGTTGTCTACGGTATCAATTCCTTAGCCTGCACTTTAGGAGGCTGCTTGAGGTTAGGAGATTGAGACCAGCCTGAGCAAAAGCAAGACCCCATCTCTACAAAAAATAGAAATATCAGCTGAATGTCGTGCGGGCCTATAGTCCCAGCTACCCTGGAGGCTGAGGCAGGAGGATCACTTGAGCCTAAGAGTTTGAGGTTGCTGTGAGCCATGATGATGCCACTGCACTCTAGCTGGGGTAAGAGTGAGAAGACCCTGTCTCAAAAAAACAAAAAACAAAAAAAACCTCTTAGTCTGGAATTCCAGAACCTGCTTTTCCCATGGAACCTCCCGTTATTCTTTTAAACATTTAGCTATGATCTATTCTCTATTCTCTGTCATCCAAATCTCATGCTTTCATGCCATTGCTTTCTCAATTCATCCTAAATGGGTAGCCCTGTGGCTTCGCCTACTTCAAAGATCAATTTAATGCACTTCCTCCAGAACGTATTTCCCCCATCACACATGATGCCCCTCTTCTAAATTCACCCAATCTTATATTGCCTAGTGATAGTGATTTTTATTGTAAGTTTTATTATTATTTAACTCCTACATTTTGATTTCTTTTTTTTAAGCACAGAGTGATTTATTAGAAGATAAAGATAACTTAAAATCTGATAGAAAGGTGAAGACATATTTTAGACTGAATATTAGGGAATGATTCTCAAAACCACACTGGAAACTGACTCACGAAAAGAGACAATGTTAGAAATTAGAAAACACTGAATCGGGCAGCTACCGTGCTAGCCGCTCTCTTTAGAACCACAGAGCCCCTAACAAATGTTACAATACTGGGCCATTCCGTGTGTTTGTCGGGAATGTATCCAACCAATGTCTCCACAGCCACTATTGTTTGAGAGTAAATGCTGCATTCATCCTAAAGAACAATCTGCTAATGCTCAGTAAAATTAGGTTTATATATGGGACTATGGGACAATTCTGCTCATTGGTACATATCCTAGGGAAATCCTCTCACAGGTCCATAAGGGACTGTTATATGTGGTGATGGTGACTAGTGGCAATCTGAGTGTCCACTGTGGGACACTGGAGAGGTAAAGTGTGACAGAGGCTCATCAGAGGCTAATATGCCAGAGTTGGAAGTAGCAGATGAAATGTGCATATAAAGATACTAGAAACCCACAGATAAGTGGAAATGCTGAATAAAACAAGATATATAACCTGATATTTTTTACATGAATTGAAAATATATGCACACAAATAATAAATTATAGATACATTATTATATAATAAATTATATAAGACTGTATAAGAGTTCTCCAGAGAGACAGAACCAATAGAATACAGATATAGATATATGAGAGGGGATTTATTAGAGGAATTGGCTTATGTGATTACGGTGGTTGAGAAATCCCACCACAGGCTGCCTATAGGCTGGAGACCCTGGGATGCCTGTAGCACAGCTCAGTCCAAGTCTGACGGCCTCAGAGCCAGGAAAGACAACGATGTGACTCTCAGTCTGAGGCCGAAGACCTGAGAACTCAAGGGCTGCTGGCTGGTATAAGTGCTGGAGTCTAAATATCCAAGAGCCTGGAGTTCTGATGTCCAAGAACAGGAGAAGAATGTATCCCAGATCCAGGAGAGAGAGGAAATTGCTTTGTTCTATCTGGGCTCCCAGCTAATTGGATGTTGCCCGCCCACATTGAGGGCAGCTTCCCCACTTTGTCCAGACTCACATGCCAATCTTCTCTGGAAATTCCCTCACAGACACAGAAATAATCCTTTACTAGTTCTCTGGGTAATCCTCAATCTAGCCAAGCTGACACCTAAAATTAACCAACACACTAATTGATAGAAAAAATACCCTTAATATAACATGGGAGGGATTGCAGTGGGAGAAGGTAGAGCAGGTAAAGGGGAATAACTAATAATAGAATGCATACAATTACATTTAAAAAGATAGGGGTCCTGCAAAAGAAGCTATTGAAAATGTGACATTAACTCAACCCATCTGCCTTGTAGGTATGAAAATCATAGCAAATTTGAATGTCCTTTTGATGCAGGTAATCTGGACAAAAATAGAAAAAAATACAATTTTAAGTGGGCATGGAACTCTCCTTTTCTCAATTCATCCTAATCACTACTCTACTCAAGTCCCTGTTATGTATGCTTGAGGACGTAGGTTCTCAGTCCAGCTCTAGCATGAACTAGCTTTGTGTTCTGGGACTATGATACAACCTCACTGAGTCTCATCACTAAAGCAAGGCAATGCCTCTCACGTATGTGAAAAGAATTAGGCCTAGTAAAGTAATTTGTCTAGGCTTGTCTGAAACGGAGAGACTTTCCATCATGAATGCAAAAGGTCAACAACTGGACCCTTCCTGTCACCCTCCACCCTTCTACTGCCAGATTCCATCAAGACCCAGAATTTCCATAGCGACTTCCAGAATGGTACAATTTGCAGTGGCATCATCATAACTCACGGCAACTTCAAACTCCTAAACTCAAGGGATCCTCCCTCCTCGGCCTCCCAGAGTGTTAGGATTATGGGCGTGAGCCACTGCCGCCTGACCCAGAATGATACAATTTTCACCTTAATCCTATCAGCCTCTGAAGCAATTTGCAAGAAAAATGAGTGTTGATCCCCGCATAATGGGATTTTGATATCTGACTTCCTGTATGTAACAGAACGCTTTAAAAACTCACAGTCAGTAACCGATTGAGTCATTGGCCCTTTCCTAGTCCAGCGACTTGGCCCGGCCTGGTCAAGCCTTAGGCAGCTGAAGCCATGGAGTTCCCTCCACCGACCTTGGAAGAGCCGTTTTGGGGTCGGGCCGGTCCAGAGCCCCACATGCCGCCGGGCCTGAACCGAGAGCAAACCTGGGCCTGGGCGCTCGATCACTTCGAGGCGCTGAGTCGCCGCTCCTGCGGGTGCCCTCCGCCCTGCAGCACTGTGGGTGCCGCTGATGCGTGCGGGCTGCCGCGCTGGGCTGACGCCGGGCACGGAACGATTCCCCGAGTTGAGAAGGGGCAAAAACGCTGTCGAGACCCACATGCCCCAGAGCCAAAGGCTGAAACCACAAAGGAGCTACTTTTACCCCAAGAAGAGGCAGATGCTACCGGTAGCGGGATCCAGTGGCGCCTGAACCAGCCAGGAGAGGCCCGCGCTTGCGGAGGTGAGCAGACACACGCGCGCTTCGCCTCCTGCAGCCCAGGCCGTCCCCGGAAGCTGCTAAAAACCAAGGTTTGAAATACAGAGGAACCGGGGAAGGAGAGGAACCCCAGTCTTGGTTGCCACCCATAGCATGGCCCACTTCCACGGACTTCCCTGGAAGGAGCCGGAGACACCCTAGTGGGGGCCCTCATACTGTCCCTGTGGACTTTTACACGGGAACTGTGCCTGGAGCGTGTAGAGCCTTGAGGTCTCTACTGTGCACATCATTCCCTATTTTGTTCTTTCTATCCTGCATGACTTAAAGATTTTTCAACTAGAAAAACTCTCCATGTAGTTAATATGTTAAACAACTTTTCATTTAAATCTACTTAGAATTGCCATGGTTCTTATTGAAATTGTACATGATGATTAAAGTCTTTTCCTTATTCTTAACCTGTGGAAATGATTTTGAGTTCGTAAATCAGAACTGGAATCTGTATAGATGGGCCTCGGAAAGAAAGGGGACAAGGACCTAGCTCAGAGCTTTAGGTTGAACTCCAGGGGGCCTTGAGGAGTTATGAATACCAGTGGGGTGGTGAGGAACAGCTGGGTGAATCACTTAATGAAGTCTTTTGATTTCTATCTTAAAGTGCCTAAGTCTTGGGTAATGGGTATATTATATATGCCTCCTCGCATTTCCTTGGCCTTGTCTTTCTGTACCTGTAATCACTTGCTCAGCCTGGGACTGACCAGTTGCATTTCTGGAATCTCTGGCTGCTTCTACCATTTCTGAACAATGCCGGGGCTGGCTTCTCGGTGGTTGTTGGGAGTACCTGATGATGCAAGTTGGAAATATAGGGGGTCACTGCTAATGGAGTAACTTTGGTCAATTGAAAACAGTAGACTGAGCAAGCACAGCAGATAAATTCCCTTTTCTTCCTTCCAAAGGCATGGTTCCTCCAGTATGTCTGGAGAAGAACAAGACCGAGTGGGTGTGTCTGCTGAACAACTGTTATGTCTCTTGTGGCTCATCTTCAAGGAGGGGCCAGCAAGGGCACAAACACATCACCTCGTATTACTTCATATCCTTCTCTACTGAACTTCCTTCTACCAAGTTACCTCACTCTGGCTATGCTGAATTTGTTCCTCCCAAATAAAGCATCAGTGCTTAATCCTTGCATTGAGGCTGGGGTTTGCATTTTTGAATGTTTCTGTTATTCACAGCACCTAGCACATGGCATATGATGTCCAGTAAATGTTATAAGTAAGTGGTCAGTGTGTGAGAATTCCCTTTTCAGTATAAATAATTATGGTACTGTACTAGAGGGCAAATATACATCAACATATAATTTATAAGCATTATTATATGTATGTTAGGTGTTTTTTTGTTTGTCTTTTAATAGGTAATACATTCATATGGTTCAAAATTCAAAATATACAAAATGGATTAACAATGAAACGACTTTCTCTTTGACCCTTAGCCTCTTAGTTTTCTTTTCTGAGACGTCTAATATTATCACTTTCTTATGTATCTCTGCTGAAGAAGTTTATGGATATATAAACTAATATGCATTACATTCCGTTTTTGCCCCTTTTTCCACTTAACAACATATGTTGGAAATATTTAAAAACAACAGTACATCTTCGTGATAACTTTATATCATTACACAAAGAGCTTCTTCATTCTTTTATATGGCTAAATGGAAAATATCCATTATATCAATTTGTCTTGCTTTTTGCTATAAAAATAAGCCTATAATATATAAATTAAGCATACTTTTTGCCATTTGCAAAATAAATTACTGGAAGTGGAATCACTGGGTCATAGTGTGACAGGTTAGTTTTTGACTGATGGTATCAACTCTTTCAGGGATGATTTTTGCTCTTCAGTAGTCCTCACTGCTTTGCCCTTCTCAATGATCTGAACAGCCTTCAGCAAGCCATCCTGTAGAGCCTGGTTCTTTACCATGTTAGTAATCATGAATGTGACGTCCCTGATGTACATCTGTCTCACTTTAGCAGCATAGTGTTCTGCCTTGTTACCATGTGCAATAAAGAAGGTACAAAGTGCTGTGACATCTCCTTCTTGCAACCCACACTCCTCCAGGACAGACTCCCACACAACCCTAATGCGCTTGTTCTTGACTTTTCGTCTAAGGACAGAGGCTAAGGTGGGAAGACCTGTCACCAGGTCCGGCAGCTTCTCAAGCACACGAGTGTGCAAGTAGATAAGTACTTCAATGACGTAGCTGTATAGAATATTCAATTCCATTGAAGTGAACCTATGAAAAATATGGAGAGCTTCTTAAGCTGTTGAACACTTTATGAACAAAGAAAACAAATTCTATTAGGATAACTCAATACAAACTCACTAGGAGAACCAGTTGTTGTGATTTAGAAATACTTGCTTTTGTTTTACAGTCTGCACTAAAGTGGATAGCTGAGTTCTCAGGCCACCTACACTATAAGTTCTTCAATGGCAAGGGAATTACATTATCCACCACAGTGCCTGCTCAAATTAATCTTTTTCGAATAAATAAAACCAATAAAATGTAATTTCTTCACAATCCATTGTTGGAACCATATTAAGAAATTCAATTTTGGGCCAGGCGCGGTGGCTCACGCCTGTAATCCTAGCACTCTGGAAGGCCGAGGCGGGTGGATCGCTCGAGGTCAGGAGTTCAAGACCAGCCTGAGCAAGAGCGAGACTCCGTCTCTACTAAAAATAGAAAGAAATTATCTGGTGAACTAAAATATATATATAGAAAAAATTAGCCGGGCATGGTGGCACATGCCTGTAGTCCCAGCTACTGGGGAGGCTGAGGCAGTAGGATCGCTTAAGCCCAGGAGTTTGAGGTTGCTGTGAGCTAGGCTGATGCCACGGCACTCACTCTAGCCCAGGCAACACAGCGAGACTCTGTCCCAAAAAGAAAAAAAAAATAAATTCAATTTTGGAATGACCACTGGAAGCTGTCACAAAGCCACAGAATTCCACTGATTTCTCAGTCGATACTCACTTGAGTGCCAGAACTGCTGTCCACATTTCATCTTGGGCTGCTTGGCTTGCCAGAGTCTTGCTATGATGTTCGAATTTCTGTGTCAGATTATCCTTAGTGAAGTCCAGTTCTTTAAACTGTGCTTCTAAAGCTTGCAGTTTGTGGTCTACTCTATAGAATAAAACAACTGAGTGTTAATTTAGGTCAGGGGACAAAACTAAGGTTTTGCTTTAAGCTAAGGCTCAACACATTATTTAGAACTGTGGTCCCCAAGCTCGGTGCCATAAGTACCACCCACTGGTACTGGTGGCGTATTAGGCCACACAGCAGGAGGTGAGCAGCAGGTGGCAAAGCTTCATCTGTATTTACAGCTAGCTGCTCCCTATCACTCGAATCACCTCATAACGTCTGCCTCCTTTCAGATCAGCAGGAGCATTAGATTCTCATAGGATCCCGAACCCTACTGTAAACTGTGCATGCGAGGGATCTAGGTTGCCTGCTCCTTATGAGAATCTCATGCCTGATGATCTGAGGTGGAGCTGAAGTGGTGATGCTAGCCCTGGGGAGCAGCTGCAAATACAGATTATCATTAGCAGAGAGGTTTGACTGCACAATAAATATAATGCTTTTGAATCATCCCGAAACCCCTTTCCCTACCCTGGCCCGTGGAAAAATTGTCTACCAGGAAACCAGTCCCTGGTGCCAAAAAGTTTGGGGACTGCTGATTTAGAGCCACTACCAAATTTGGGTAATAATTACTTATTTATTTTTTAGGCACAGGGTCTTGCTCTGTCTCCAAGGCTGGAGAGCAGTGACCCAATCCCAGTTCAATGCAGCCTTGAACTCCTGAGCTCAAATGATCCTCCTGCCTCAGTCCCCTGAGTGGGCGCACTTCACCAGACCTGGATAATTTTTTTATTTTTTGTAGAGACAGAGACAGTGTCTTACTATGTTGCCCAGGCTGGTGTCCAGCTCCTCTCTTCAAGCGATCCTCCTGCCTTAGCCTCCCAAAGTGCTGAGATTACAGGCCTGAGCCACCACATCCAGCCTGGGCAACTATTTAAATTTAAACTTAGGAACAGATGTTCTCATTTGCCCTTTCCTTTAGCCATCATCCTTGTCCTTTCATTCCTTATATTGCCAGACTTTTGAATCATCTAATTACTTGAATTATCTGCCATGACTTGTCTTTGTATTATACTTTAAAGAATATTTTATTTTTTTATTTTTTATTTTTTTAAGAACAAGAAATGAAACTTATAGGTTTATTTCATTTGTGAATGAAGATGCAAAAGTCCTAAATCAAATAATTGTCTATTAAATCCAACGTATCATAATTCATCACAAACAAGTAAGATTTAGCCCCCTAATGTAAAGATGGTTCAAAAAATTTTTTTAAAAATCATTCTGTGTAAATCACCATATCACTAGATCAAGGTAGAAAATATAATGATTTTAATTAATGTGAAAAATAGTTTGATAAGGCTGTATATCTATTTATGATTAAAAATTAAAACAGCAAACTAGGGAAAAAAGAGAACTTTCTTTTTTTTTTTTTGAGACAGAGTCTTGCTGTGTTGCCCGGGCTAGAGTGAGTGCCGTGGCGTCAGCCTAGCTCACAGCAACCTCAAACTCCTGGGCTTAAGCGATCCTACTGCCTCAGCCTCTCCAGTAGCTGGGACTACAGGCATATGCCACCATGCCCGGCTAATTTTTTCTATATATATATATTTTAATTGGCCAGATAATTTCTTTCTATTTTTAGTAGAGACGGGGTCTCGCTCTTGCTGAGGCTGGTCTTGAACTCCTAAAGAATATTTTATATAAATACTACTTTGATTCTCACAACCATAAGAAGTAAAACAGTTATTTTTACTATTTTACTCAATTTCTTTAAATTGAGTCTCAAAAAGATTGAGATGTAATGTCATAAAGCTAGCTAGTGCTGGGACCGGTATATACTAAGGTGACTTTTTTCTACTCTATTTTTCTTTTTTTTTTTTTTGAGACAGAGTCTCGCTCTGTTGCCCTGGCTAGCGTGCTATGGTGTCAGCCTTGCTCACAGCAACCTCAAACTCCTGGGCTTAAGCGATCCTACTGCCTCAGCCTCCCGAGTAGCTGGGACTACAGGCATGTGCCACCATGCCCAGCTAATTTTTTCTCTATATATTTTTAGTTGGCCAGATAATTTGTTTCTATTTTTTAGTAGAGACGGGGTCTCACTCTTACTCAGGCTGGTCTTGAACTCCTGACCTCGAGTGATCCACCCGCCTTGGCCTCCCAGAGTGCTAGGATTACAGGCGTGAGCCACCGCACCCGGCCTCTACCCTATTCTAACTGTCCAAATCCTATCCTTTCTGAAGGATCAGCCCAAGTTCCATGCCTTCTTGAATCCCCTCTCTACCTGGAGATGTCCTTGCTCCGGGACCTCTCTCACAGGGACTACTTCTACCACCCATCATTCCCCACTCTCTGCTTTATTTTTAGAGTTAGCTTTTCATGAACTAAATTGTAAGTTCTTGGTGGGAAGAGCTCAGAGACCATTTCTAAGATATCTTTATGCTTGTCCCCCAATACCTAGCAAAGGCCTTACGCAGAAGTAATAAAATACTTCTGATATGATTGACATCTGTGATTCGAATGAGATGCTGAGCTGTGTAACCCAAAATGGGCATTTGAGTAGCTCTAAATAGCCATGATCATCACAGGGTGCCGTGGCACCATTTATGTCTAGTTAACCAGAAAGAACTGCAGCAACATAACTCACTTATTGAGCCACCCACATTGTCTTCCATGAAGCAAGTGATGCACAAACACACATGCCACCTCCCCAAGCTTCTATGACCCCAATGACCTGAATGCCTTTGTGGTTGTCCAGGGCTGTATTCCTGACCATTTTTTCTTCTTGGTCCTCAATTTCTCTCAAGGCTTATTTAGCTTCAGATACTACCATCCTCCCAAGCTCTAGACCTGTATTTTCAACTAAGTTTTGCACATCTCCATCTGGGTCCTAAGCTGAACCCATTACTAGCCCCCATCTTCAGAAATTACTATGGGGGAATTTTCTCACTGCTTTGGATTTATTTACAGATAAACAAGACTCAGTATGGAATGTGTGTTTTGTAGGAGTATTAATCTGCATGACCTGATATACCAGCAATCTGTATCTACAAGTCAAAACCGTGTCGACTGGCATACTGTTTGTATTAACTTTTAGACCTTGAAGGTTGTATTTTCTTTTTCACACAATAGTTTTTATTTTTGATACTTTAGTAAGATGGGGTTCTCACTTTTGTCCGGGGTGATCTCTTGGGCTCAAGCGGCCCTTTCTCAGCTCCCACGGGCTGGGACCCCAAGCACGCCACTGCCTTGAAGGCTCGGAGGGTGGCCAGCAGGGCAGAAACCAAGGAAACCCAGGTCAGAGGTGCTATGAGCAGCAGGTGGGGCCAGCAGGTTGTCTGGAGGAAGGACAGTGAATCCTAAATGCAGTTGCTCTTGGAAGGTAAGATGCCTTCCTCAAACAGCGTTGAAGATTGTATTGCTTATAGGTCATCTCTAGCTTGAACTCTAGCTTGTCAATCAGCATAAAAATTTACAATTGCAGCAGTTCTTTGAAATCGTCTCACCAAAGGACATTCCCAGACCATTCCAGATAAATCTGAAACAACATGCAAATCTGACCGCAGTTTGTTTTTTACAATTTCCTAGCTCAGTTAAATACCTCACCATCTATCCAGTTGCTTGAACTAGAAATCTCAGAATAATTCTCAACTTTTTTTCCTTCCCCCCATTAACGTCTCTCTAATCCATCCACTTCTCCTTGTCCCCACTCCACTAAATAAGTTTTGAAGAACGGGAATTGTTTAAAAAAAAAAAAAGTGTGCTGTCTTTGATTCTAACAGATGCTAATTGCTTCTGTAAATATGGTTTGCTGACCTAGCTTAAGTGGAGCCGAGACGGCCGTAACAGGCCCCGATGGTTGTAACAGGCCTTGCTGATAAAGGGCTGGAGAGTCCAGGGGCCCTCCAACCAATTAACCAGATAAGAAGGGCAAGGCATAATCAGAAGCCTGTCCCGCAACTTAAAAAAAAAAAAACCAACCAATCAGGAGCCAAGACAATCAGCCACTTTTGAAAGAGCAAATGGATTAAGGGGGGGGTCCATCGCCCCCTGCACCTACTCTGCTAAAAAAAGGTATAAAAGACATGCGCCCCCGCTACTCGGGGTTCCTGCCCATGGAAAGAGACCACTGCGTTAGTGCTCGGGGCTTGGACCCTAGCTCGAGCTAGTCAATAAAACTCCTTTGCCTTTTTGCAGCCTCAGTGACTCTGTCTTTCCGTTCCCAGGGCCAAGGGGAACCGGCTCTAACAGTTTCACATAATCTTTCACTGGGACCTAGGATTACAGTAGCCTAACTGGACCCTTGCTTTCAGTCTCCAATCCATCCTCCGGACACATTCTTCTAAAAGACAATTCTGATCAGGTAATTCAGCTGATTATAAACCTTTTATGCCACCCTGACTTGCCCAGTGATCTCTTCAGAGCCACATCGTATTTCTTTAGCAAGAATCATAAAGCCCTTGTCCCTTGGCCCCATCTTTTGCCAGTCCTGTCACACATCCTAGTCAGCAGTTATGTGAGGTATCTAGCTGCTAACTGAATACAGTAGGCGACTCCGAGCTTACACATGGCTTATACGTACTGTTTGCTCAGCCTAGAATTCTTTCCCATATTTTTCTTCCTCATAAACTCTTACTTGCACTTAAGATCCAACTTGAATGTCCCTCTTTGAAGGGTTTCTTTTCCTAGTGTTAAAGGCAAAATTTATAGATTCTCCCTTCATGTTCCCACATCCCTTCAGGAACATCACCATTATAAGGTTAATCACATTACATTTTAAGTATTTTTGAATATTTCTGTCATTCTTACAGGCTATGACCTCCTTGAGGGGAAAAAACCACATTTTACTTATTTTTATAAACCCAGCATCTATCACATGCATAAGTTGAATGGAGTTACAGTACCTGGAGGCAGATTTTTCTTTAATTTACATATTTTTTGGACCTGGAAGACTTAAACCAATTTTACACAGACAGAATTCTAATTAGTATGTCTGTAGCACTTTGCTTGTGGCTATTCTTCATTCTTCTTATCTACCCTCTTCCCAGAATGGCAGACCCATGCTCGCTCCCTCCCTGTAGCCCTTAGCAACCTTTTCATTGCCTCCTTCAAGGACATCAGGGTTGTGGTTTCATTGTTCATCTTCTCAAGGCAAAATGAAAGAAAACAAAACAAAGCAAAACAAAAACCCAAGAGATGTTTGAATCCAGGGTTTTCTGCTGTTTTCTACTCAGCAACAGGCAGCAGTAGCCTGAGCATTGGATCTCAATTCTGCCTGAAAGGTCACTCAGTACAAGAAGCTTTTAATAGCTTGTACATCCAAATATAGTTTCAAGTGACTGCCAGTGTAAACACAGGTGTCCTGGAATGCGCTATAACATTTGCCTTTGAAAATTGAGCCATAGTACATCAACATAGATCAACTACCATATAAAATTATGACTGCGTATTCTGGCAAATGCATACACAGATATACAAATGTATACATATACTGGGATTAAATTTGATGTAAATGTTACTCTCATATTTTAAGAGCTTCATTATTCAGTTACAACCTAAATTGGGTTTACAGAGTGCCCCAGATCTTTTATGATGATGACAATATCAAAGCTAAAAATCTAACTAGCAATCATTGGGAACTGCTAAATATTTCTTGACAGTTTCTAGTATCAGATTAGACATTGAATATAAAAACAGGCATTCCTGTTTTTATAGAATATAAAATCTAATTGGGGAGATAGAACATATACTTAAAAAGAAAAAGTATATAAAATGCTGTGTGCTGAGTAGGAACATACCATAAAAATCATAAAAGATGAGAGAGTAGCTCCTTGAAACCTTGAGTCGTTAGGGAAGTGCTCACACCGAAGATGGGTCTTGCCTTGACCTTTTTTTTATTTTATTTTGAGACAGAGTCTCGCTCTGTTGCCCAGGCTAGAGTGAGTGCCGTGGCATCAGCCTAGCTCACAGCAACCTCAAACTCCTGGGCTCAAGCAATCCTTCTGCCTCACCCTCCCGAGTAGCTGGGACTACAGGCATGCGCCACCATGCCCGGCTAATTTTTTCTATATATATTTTTAGTTGTCCAGATAATTTCTTTCCATTTTTAGTAGAGACGGGGTCTCGCTCTTGCTCAGGCTGGTATGGAATTCCTGACCTTGAGCCATCCTCCCTCCTCGGCCTCCCAGAGTGGTAGGATTACAGGCGTGAGCCACCGCGCCCAGCCTTGGCTTGACCTTAAAAGAAAATATAGGTCTTTGATTATCAGAGAATATGTGAAGGATATTACAAACTGGAGAAATGTGTGGGCAAAATCACAGAGATGGCAAAGTAAATGATGTGTCCAGGGAACAATAAGTGGGTATGTTCTGAGCAAAAGATTGAAGTGAAAAAAAGAAAACAACAGCAACATTTAAACTGCTAAGAGCCAGGTCATGTATTTGTTCATTTATTAAATAATTTATTCATTTTTTCAATATTTACTGAACACCATAAATTTTTTTGTCTTCTTTTTTCTTTTGTTTTTTAATTTCCCCCATATCAATAGAGATGGGCACTGAACAGCAGAAACATGAATTGAATGGGGAAAACCTATGATTGAATGAACTGCACTATTCTAGGCACTGGGAAAACAGTGATGAGTAAGGTAAAATCCTTGTCCTCAAGTAAGGAGGACACACAGCAAGGAGCAGTAAACAAGGATTACAACAGAGAGGCTGCTTCTAGATAGCCTGGTAAGGAGTTTGGACATACGTGAGCTACTGGTTCTGTAAAATTAATCCAGCAGTGATGTTGTGGTATAGTATGAAATATTTTTGGTCTTTGTCCCTGCTCCTATCACAAAGCTCCTGAACTCTTGAAAATTATAGGAATGTCTTTTATTATTCATAATGATCCCTTTAGATCACATCTGAGTTTATGCTAATGAGGTGATTTAGGGTGGGGCGCCTAGATAGCCTATGGATGGGGCTGGTCACCAGAAAGACAAAGCTATTATAGCCCCACCCACTGACCTCCTGCCAGGGGGGTGAGGGCACTAGAAATTAAGGTCCATAAAAAGTGTTCGATAATGAAGTTTCATGAGCTTCTCAGTAGATGAATGTACGGAGGTCCTGGTAGGAGGTCCCCCAGAGAGGGCATAGAAGCTCCACGCCTCCCCATACTTTGCCCTATGCATCCCTAAATCTGGCTGTTCATTTGTATCCTTTATACTATCCTTTATAATAAACCAGTAAATGGAAGTGTTTCCCTGAATTCTGTGAACTGTCCTAGCAAATTAGTTCAATCCAAGGAGAGAGTAGTGGGAACTCTGATTTATAGCTGGTAGGTGAGAAGTATGTATACATGACAACCTACTACTTGTGATTGGCTTCTGAAGTAGAGGATGTTAAGTTGAACTAAATTAGGCCTGAGGATGCCTCTGTACTTGAGTCCTTACTTAAGGAACTGCAACCTAACTTAATATGTAAACTAACTGAAAGCCTAATTTGGAGTATATTTTTGCATCAAGTAGCTGAGTCTCAGCTAATCACAGCAGCCAAGCTTCAATCCCACGCAGCTAACTGATCAGACCATGTTCAAATGGCAAATGCGTATGGCAAACACTGAGCGTAACCAATCAAAATCAAGCTGTCTCTACCTTTCTCCTGTTTTCTGTCCATAAACACTGTCTGACCTCATTGCAGACCAGCATTCTCTGTTCTGGTTTTGAGGGATGTCTGATCCACAGATCATTCTTTGGTCAATTAAACTCTGTTAAATTTAATGGGTTTTCTTTTAATAAGGGCAATCTTATGGGACTAAGCCCTTAATCTGTGAGATCTGACTTCAGGTAGACAGTATAAGAATGGAATTGAATTATAGGACACCCAGTTGGTGTCTGCTGGAGAATCACTTGGTTTGTGGGGAACCTTCCCCCACCCCCAATCTGGTCACTGGAGTGTTCTGTGTTGAGTGTTAGCAGAGAAAAAAAAAGTTTGTTGTTTCCTTTATAGATGTTCAGGATGGATCCAAGTGAGAATAAAACCAGAGGCAGAGAAACTGCTCAGGAGACCACTATCAAGTTTATTTTTATTTATTTATTTGAGACAGAGTCTTATTCTGGCACCTGGGCTAGAGTGCCGTCGCATCAGCCTAGCTCACAGCAACCTCAAACTCCTGGGCTTAAGCGATCCTCCTGCCTCAACCTCCCAAGTAGCTAGGACAATAGGCACACATCACCACATCCAGCTAATTTTCTTCTATTTTTAGTAGAGACAGGGTCTTGCTCTTGCTCAGGCTGGGCTCAAACTCCTGAGCTCAAGTGATCCTCCCACCTCAGCCTCCCAGAGTGCTAGGATTACAGGCGTGAGCCACCGTGTCTGGCCTAGACTTTTCTTTTTAATTAATAAATTTTATTTTTTTGGAACAGTTTTGCATTCACAGCAAAATGAGTGGAAAGTACTGAAACTGCCAATATTAAAATAATGTAAAGCCATACAGTGGAAATAGTAATACAAGTCTGTTTATTTGTTTTGTTTTGTTTTGTTTGAGAGAGCATCTTGCTCTGTTGCCCCAGCTAGAGTGCGGTGGCGTCATGACTCACTGCAAGTTCAAATTCTTGGGGTCAAGAGATCCTCCTGCCTCAGCCTCCCAAGTAGCTGGGACCACAGGTACATGCCACCACACCCAGCTAATTTTTTCTATTTTTTTGTACAGACAGGGTCACATTCTTGCTCAGGCTGGTCTCACACTCCTGGCCTCAAGTGATCCTCCTGCCCTGGCATCCCAGAGTGCTAGGATTACAGGTGTGAGCCACCACTCCCGGTCAAAAGTCTGATTTCTATAAAAGTATACATATAGTTAGAAGTTAACCAGCCATTGTTCCCTAACTTCCTTACTGCTGTTAACTGCTTACTGATTAATGGCACGTATCCTCTCTGACAGGTGCAAGATTTGTGACTTCCCCCACTGCTTCTATAGATAGCATTGCTATTGTAAAGCCTAAGACTGGTCTTGGAGATATTTTTCAGACTCTGCATGGGGGTGGGGGGACCCACTCACGTCGACCCATGGACAGGGCTGAGAACAAAGCCAACAAGCATTGAGACCCCCTACCCAGGAAATCTCCCAACTGAGAAGATGATTTCTGCTTCCCAACCCTGTGAGTTCATCCCCAGCCAGTCAGCAGGCCCAATTCCTTAGCCCTTTGTGCATCAAACCACCTTTAAAAACCTTAGCCCCCAAATTTTCAGGGAGATGGATTTAAGAAGTTACTCCCATCTCCTTGCCTGGTGCCTTGTGAAATAAAGCTCTTTCTCTGCCACAACACCTGCTGTCTCAGTACATTGCCCTTTGCTGGGTGGTGGGCAAGGGACCTGGCTGGACTGTAACAGAATTGGGGGATTGTCAGGCATTGCCCTTTTGGGCACTTGCCTTTGGTTCAGCAGCCTCTCACCAGCGGGGACTTAGGAGTGTGCCCTCACGGCCACACAGTCCTTTCTGGACAGTGGGTCACCTCTGGCGCTGACTCTATTGGCCGGACGTCGTTGACTCATGCTCAGAAACTTGGCTTGAGGTGGAGAAACAGTTCCTGGGGCTGAGAAAAACGCTTCTGGTGAGCGTCCTATGCACATCCAGCACCTTTCCCCTCCCTTCTCCTGATTTCTTAGCCTCCTTTGGAGGCTTGTGGGTCTTGGTCACCTTTCCTCTTAACAAAAAGAGGAAAGTCTTGTCTTGGGGAGGTTTCCCCCATTTGGACGAAGAATAGGGGCCTGTCTGGAGGAATACTCTTGAGAACTTTTGGTTTGGAACTTTGTTTTGGAAGTCTATTTTTCAGTCCCATTTGTTTATAGTCTGATCTGTCTTGTCTGCGTGTGAATGTGTGTGTGTCCTCATCAGTTGCTTGGTTGTGGCGCCCTCTTGTGTCCTTGCGCCTCCCCTGCGTTTTGTTCCCTAACGCGTCTGTCGCCTGGAGCGCGAGGGGGCAGGGGCTCGCCACAGCCTCCGGGATCCTCGGGAGACTTTTCCAGGTGTCTCCCGCTTGCCCCGACCAGAGCGGAGGGGCAGTGCTGGAAAAATCGGCGCGGGGGCGTGGTTTTTGTTCACCGTCTTTACAATTCTTCCCCCTCGGCAACGTAGAGCCAAGAGGCTTTTTTCCTCCCAAACTGGCAAAGCTTTGGTTTTTCTGTGAGCACTGCCGGACTGTGGAGAAGCTGCCCAGCGCCCCCTCTGGCACGTTGGGCTTCTTATCTTTCTGCCCAGTGTATTTCCATCCTAACAACTCCGACTACAGGACTCAGGATGGGCAGACATACAGTGAGACAGGAATGCTTCTGGTACCCAAATAATCTTAGGAATGACATTGTTAAGCATATTCCTGACTCCACACACTATGACAGGGATGCCACCCTGCGATGGATGCAGAAATATATCATTGGTCCACATATGAAAAGAACCGTTTAGAAAGTTAGAGAAAAATGTCCCCTCTGTGCCCAAAACGACCCTAAAACTAGCCCTTTCTCCTTAGCATAGGTGCTCAGGCCGGGGGGTGAAGGGCCCACGGAGGACTGGCAAATTGATTTCACTATGTTGCCAAGGGTAGCAGGAAATTTCAAATATCTACCGGTTTTCTAGGGTACCTTCTTGGGCTGGGTCAAGGCCTTTCCTTGCCAGACAGAAAGAGCTTCTGAAGCCATTAAGGCCTTCACATTATAAAAGAAATGATTCCTCTGTTTGGAGTAGCTGCTTCCATTCAGAGTGACAATGGTGCTTTGTGGCCCAGATCATGCAGGAAGTTTCCCAAGCCCGCAGTATAACTTGGTATCTCCATACAGCCTGGAGACCACAGTCCACTGGAAAACCTGAAAAGATGAATCATAATCGAAAGAAAACCTTATCTAAAATCTCCAAAGAAATTAATCTGGCCTGGGATGAGACACTGCCTATTGCCTTACTTGGAGTTAGAGTGGCCCCTAGGAGCGGGCTCAAATTGAGCCCTTTAGAAATTCTATGTGGGAGACCCTTCCTGTGCTCTGGCTGTAAACTATGAGATTAGCAGCTCACTTGTTAAAGAAGTAGATACCATTAGACATATACAATCCATAGGTCTGACTCTAACTGCTGTTCATGCAGGTTGCAGCACCTGGTGGACATTCCCCTACATTGCATCTAGGCTGGACGTTGGGTACTGCTTGAGACCTGGAGAAATCAAAATCCTGACGACCAACTAAGGTCCCAGTGGAAGAGGCCCTATGAAGTCTTACTGGTGACCATCTCCTCTAACTTGTGGGAGCCAAACCCTGAATTCATCATAGTCATGTGAAGCCAGCCCTGCCTGACTCCTGGCTCAACAGGAAAAACACTGAGCTCTCAGGAGTGGACAGTGAGCTCCTATCGGACCTTAAGTATCTCTTCAAGAGAAATCCTAGATAAGTATTAATAATTTATTTTACCTTTTATTTTATTTTTTATTTATTTTATTTTTTTGAGACAGAGTCTCACTTTGTTGCCCGGGCTAGAGTGAGTGCTGTGGCGTCAGCCTAGCTCACAGCAACCTCAAACTCCTGGGCTTAAGCGATCCTCCTGCCTCAGCCTCCCGAGTAGCTGGGACTACAGGCATGCGCCACCATGCCCGGCTAATTTTTTCTATATATATTTTTAGTTGTCCAGATAATTTTGATTTCTATTTTTAGTAGAGACGGGGTCTTGCTCAGGCCGGTCTCGAACTCCTGACCTCGAGCGATCCACCTGCCTCGGCCTCCAAGAGGGCTAGGATTACAGGCGTGAGCCACCGCACCCAGCCTATTTTACCTTTTAATAGAATTTAAATGATATGCCCTCCTGATTATCATCACTATTTTCAGCATTATAAGAATCTTTACCATCATTGCTGATTTGTGCCAAAAAGTGGGATACCTGCCCCTATCTTTTGTTCCCTACTAGATGTGTAACCCATACATTAATTTCATTTTTTTACCCCATCCACATTTCATTAATGCTTTGATTATTATTATTGCTGGAATCCTTTGCATTCTATACATCTTACGTCATGCAGGAATAGTTCCTTGCCTCCCTTTATTTAGATACTCCTAGCACTTCAGCTTAAAAAGGATGCCACTTTTAAAAAAAATTTCAGAGTATTATGGGGATACAAATGTTTTGGTTACATAAATTGCTTTTGTACAGTTTGAGTCAAAGTTATAAGTGTGCCCATCACCCAGACAGTGTGCATTGACTGTCTCTTTCTTGTTTGGTGTCTCAGCCTTTTCTATCACGTGTTGCCAATTTCCTGTATCACATGTCCTCTGTTTTAAATAATCTCGGTGATTTCTGTTTCCTGGTTAGACCCTGATGCAATGATGTGAGAATGGCCATGAAGCAGTAATAAATTTTAAAAGTCTGCAATGACCCTGAAAAGAAATTAAGACTTTCACACTGATAACCACTCAGGTTGAGAAACACTCTTCCTAGAGTGCGTAGCCGTAGAAAGCATCCTCAGAGCCATGGCACTGCAGAGAGCCCAATAGTCTAGATGCCATATCTCACTGGAAAATTCCATGCCCCTCCCCTGTGTGCACAGAACACCTTCCCCTCTCCCCACCTTACCCTCAGTGGGGGAGGACCACTCATCAGTGCCTCCAGCTGTAAGATGCTGTCTGAGCCTGAGTGTGCCCAGAATGCAGAAACAGGTGCCACAGCCCAGCAGCTTCCTGAGGGGGCTGTGAGTCGGTCAGTGTTCCTGGGAGCCCGAGCTGCCTGATGCTCCTGTCTTGACAAGGTTTGGCCCGTTTGGAAAACTGATGCATTCTAATTGGTATCATGAAAACCTGTGACTCAACCTCTAGCCATCCCTTGTGTATTAAGAGTTGGTGTTCCCTTTTAGGCAGAAAGACAATACAGCTTTTGGCCTGGCTTTCTCCCTCTAAACCTGGTCCTAATAAATAAGTGGTGAGAATAGATCCATTCATGACACCAACAGGAATCAAGACTGTATTCTGAAACAGGAGAACACAACCAGTGAGGAAGAAAAATGTACACCAGCTGTGAAGATTCCCTTTTGTTGTAGAAATTATGCTTGTTTGCTGTTTTTGTTTCCACAGAATAATAGGGTTTGCCTCATTGACCCAAGTAGGATAAAAGAGCATGAATGGATGGCCCCATGGGTTGTGCAAAACAAGAGAAGGTATGGGGACATTTACCCGTTTGGGAAAGGGCATCCCTGATCCTGCTGGCTTGGCTGCCAGCTGGGGCAACACTTCCATTTCCACCCCCACGATCATGTCAGATTGGGGCTCAGGATTGCTTGGACAGATGAACACGGCCACATGCAGGCCAAGGAGTGGCTTCAGTATGGGGAACAAATGGATGCTGCCTGTTTTTGCGGTGGACAGGAAATAAAGGGTGTGTGAAATATTTCAACTGGTCTCTGTTTCTTGAAGTCCTGAAGTATCCCTGTCCCTCTCATCACTAAAATCACAATAGTTCAGAACAAACTGGGCATAACTGTGGGCACCTGTAGACCCAGCTACTTAGGAGGCTGAGGTGGGAGGATTTCCAAGCCCAGGAGTGAGGCTGAAGTGAGGTATGATTATGCCTGTGAATAGCTACTGCACTCCAGCCTGGGTAACATGGCAAGAGCTGTATCTAAGAAAAAAATAAGTACAGTAGCATCCCTATTTTTGTCAGGCCCACTGATACTTAAACACATACGTATACTCCTTTTTATTCAAATATATGTAGATTCAATGGAAAAATAAGCACCACATATAGTCACCATCAAATTGATTTCACTGATCAACACCTAAGTGCACATATAGGAATAACATTAATCGGGTGTTGGGCAGATGGGAGGGTGGAGGAGGGGATGGGTATATACACACCTAATGGGTGTCGTGCGCACCGTCTGGGGGATGGACACTCTTGAAGCTCTGACTTTGGGGGGGGGCAGGGGCAATGTACATAACCTAAGCATTTGTACCCCCATAATATGCTCAAATAAAAAAATATATGTAGATTTGCCTGTATTAATTGAAAGTAAACTAACAGAGAAAAATAAACTGTCAGAAGGAAAAAAGAGGAATAAACTCAGAACACATAATTGCCCCTTTGAAGAGAAAGATCACAGCACAACTACCCCTTTGTTTGACTAACCAACCACCTGAGGCTTAACTTGTCTTCTTTGAGAGTTTGTTTTAACAGCCTTGAAGAGCTCTGAAGAGATACAGCAGGGGTGCAAGCTCCCTTCTTCCAGTTCTTGCCAGAGCACATTTCAAGGACCCTGATAAGCCAGCCTCACAGAAAAGAGAGAGAGAAAAAAAAAATGGACAGACAGATGCAGCCACTTCACTGCTGCCTTCTGCTATCAGCTTGCAGCAATAACTTTTTTTTCCCTTTACTCCTAATAAAAACCCCAAACCCCTTTCCTCCCCACCAGGCACTTCTCCTTTCTTTCTTTCTTTCTTTGTGCGGAGCCCTTCCCTCCCTTTGGTAAATAAAATAAACTTTCTTTCTTTAAAACTATTCTAATCTTTGTGTCGAGAGTTCTTTCTCATTCCATGCTACAAGTTCCCACCCTAACATTAATGAAATATGATTTCTTTTTTTCTGGGTATTGTTTTCTTTGTTATACAGGTGAGTTCTCACTCTGCCACCCAGGCTGGAGTGCAGTTGCATCATCATAAGTCACTGTAGTCTCCAGCTCCTGGGCTCAAGTGATCCTCTTGCCTCAGCCTATCAAAGGGCTGGGACAATAGGTGTGAGCCACCACTTGTGGCCTAGTTAAGGGTTATTAATTCCAAGTAGCTTTTTGTTGTTATTTAATGTTTTAATCAGCTGATAGTAAAGCATAACTACCATCAAGTAAGGGCCAATCTGTAGGTATTTTTGACCATGAGTAGGTGTCCTCATACCCAAAATGTTTGAGAATACTAACGAGTAACTCAGATCTAAGATTTGTTGTTTTGTTTTAAGGGAAGAATGCTGGATTTCTAATATTTGGGGGCACCCTGGATAGCAGAAATGTTCAGGCCAGAGTGGTTGCCTCTTCCTGCTAGGGCTGCTCTAGACCCCTCCCCACGCCCCAGCTCCCACACCCCGACTGCTACTACCAGAGCAGCTGCTGCCAGAGCCGGGACTGTAACCTCTGCTAAAGGAGCTGTTAGCAAGTGTTTTACATATATTACCATGTAATTGAGAATTTCCTCCTCAAAATAACCACAGAAGCTGAAAAACTTTAAGCAATGGGGTCTTGTGGAGAAAGTGGGCATCACAGGCATTCTGTGCTAGAAACACGTATTTCTAGATGGGTCTGGGGGAGGGAATGTGCTGAGGCAGAGCCCGCAGGGCTGTGCGTGGGAACGTGTGACGGACAGCCCGTGACACACGGGGCACTGGGCGGCCAGTGGAGGGCCCCACAGGAAAGGGAGTCTGCCTTCGTGCACACGTGAAGGAGCCAGTCCCATCCGGGACCTGGGAGAAGGGGAACAGCAGCTGATGACGGGCACAGACAACAGATGACACAGAACAGAACCCCCGTCTGTGACCACTTCGCACAGTCCCTTCCCCCAGGAAGCATTTGAGGGCCGCAGGCAAGCTGCTTTGGTCTCTCTGATTCTTAACACAAAATTAGGGTGACCTCAACCTTCACCAAATGTTCAAACTTGGCATCCCCCATGGTGAGACCTCCTGATACTTTGACCCTCTGAGTGTGGTGCCTTGGGAGTCACAGAGCACCACCCCGGTGGACCCCTTGCCAAAATGTTTGCCCCGAATTCAGTCATGAGGAAACAATCTGACAGACCCAGGCTGTAAGATGTCCTGCAAGACAGCTGGCTCAGACTCTTCAAGGGTCAAAGTCTTCTAACACAAAGAAAGGCTGAGGGTGGGCGTGGGGTGGTGTCTGGTTTAGATCACAAGTAACCAGGTGCAATGCATGAACCCTGAGTGGATTTAGGACTTTTAAAAATCTCTAAAGGGACCGGGCGCGGTGGCTCACGCCTGTAATCCTAGCTCTGGGAGGCCGAGGCGGGTGGATTGCTCAAGGTCAGGAGTTCGAGACCAGCCTGAGCAAGAGTGAGACCCCGTCTCTACTAAAGATAGAAAGAAATTATCTGGCCAACTAAAAATATATACAAAAAATTAGCCGGGCATGGTGGCTCATGCCTGTAGTCCCAGCTACTCGGGAGGCTGAGGCAGTAGGATCGCTTAAGCCCAGGAGTCTGAGGTTGCTGTGAGCTAGGCTGATGCCACGGCACTCACTCTAGCCCGGGCAACAGAGCGAGACTCTGTCTCAAAAAAAAAAAAAAAAAAAAAAAAAAATCTCTAAAGGAAAAATTTTAGACAGTTGGGGAAATTTAAATATGTACTAAATGATGTGTTTTTAGATGTACAGGTGATATGAACAGATTATTGATAATTTTCATAGGTATGATAATGATGCTGTGGTTATATAGCAAAGTGCCCTTGTTTTTGGGAAATGCATGCTGCAGTATTTAGGGGTGAAGTTCATGATGTCTATAATTTATGTGACCTACCTTCAAATGGCTCAGTGGAGAGAGTGAAAGCAAAATATCACCATTTGGTAAATCTAGCATTGTTCTTTGTTCTAACTTTTCTGTAAATTTCAAAATTTTCAAAATTAAAAAATGAGGAAATGAAATAAATGTTGGAGTTTCTAAAGGGGAAGGCAAAATTATGGTAATCTTTTGTCCCAAAATTTCCAGGAATTTTTATCACACCTTTTTCAAACACTCTTCTCAGAAAGATGCTCAGTAAACACTTGTTAAGTTAAAATTGCATATATACATAAACCTTAAAAAATCCTGAAAATTCCAAAATTTTGACATTCAAACTAGAGCTTCCAGATGACTTCTCATATCTGAGAGGAGCACAGAAGTGACAGATCATGCGTCTGGATGGTAGTTCAGGAAATAAGGCTGATGTGCTAACAGAACTTCCAGGTCCATGCTGTGTCCAACACACCTACAACCCCCTGGGGCAGCCCTTGGGAGACTCCCACACCACTTCACTTGAGCCCAGGAGCTCAAGTGATTCTCTCTCCACCTCAGCCTCCCTAGGAGCTGAGACTACAGGGAAACACCACCATGCCTGGCTAATTTTTTTATTTTTGTAGAGATGGGGGTCTCACTATGTTGCCCAGGCAGGCCTCGAACTCCTGGACTCAAGCAATCCTTCCACTTCAGCCTCCCAAAGTGCTAGGAGTACAGGCATGAGCCACCGCGCTAGGCAGAGGACAGTTCTGTTGCACGTGACCCTTCTGGCAAATGCACATCAATTCAAATTTGGTGTTGACTATCCTTCTGAGAAGAACTATAACATTTCTGAAAGGACTACCCACCACCATTTGGAGGTGAGAACACTCAGGCCAGGGAGATGAAATTATATGGACAAGGTGGTTCGGGAGTGAGTGCAGTGGTTCCCAAGCACCGTTTAAATACAGATCTCTGGTTCCCACCCCAGCCTCGCACTCCTGCTCAGCCAAGGCTCCACCACTGCTTGCGAGAAGAGACTTTCTCTAGGAATGAGCGAGGCTCTGCTTCCACCTGGAGGGAGGTTTAAGGGCCACTCAACCCTTCTTCCCTTGGGCTCTTCCTGGGGTGACTCCAGGCAATGCATGTGTGGAGCCCACTTTGAGCACTTCCTGCTCAGACCTCATTTCCTCAGGGCCACAAATGAGTCAGCTGGCTTCCCTGTGAGGTCAGCGTCAGCCTGTTAGAGCCAACAGAGGTCAGTTCACTCTGTCCTGTTCCATGACCACAGGCTGCATCAGGCCACAGGCATTAAACAAATTGCAAATCTGCTCCCACTGGAAGATAATACCTTCCTCTTGCATGTCTGGTGGTGGCCCCTCAGGGTCTATGAGAGGCCCACATAATCTCTGTGGATAGACACCCAACCCTGAATGCAGCAGCATGTCATTTCCTTTCAGTATCACAGGTTTGTTCTCTCTGGTCACTTCTGAGGGGGTGACTACCTGCCACCATCCTCGGTAAGAGGAAGTAGGTGAGACCTGTAGAGGAAGGGACCCTGGACTGGGGATAGGAGACCTGGGCCCAAGTATGGCTCCTGCACTCTGGGGTAGAGGGGGGCGATGGTGACAATAATGCCTGCCTTGCTAACCTTATTAGGTGTATGTCAAGACTAAGAGAATGTGTGTGAAAAAGCTTTGTCAGTACAAGGAATGTTGTGGACTTCATTTCAAGTGCAGGGGGTAGAGGACCCCCACCAATAATTCCTCCAAGGCTTGCAGGAGTACACCCCCCGGGGTAGGGGGGGACAGAGAACTTCTGTAGTGAGACAAGGTAGTATCTGCATAAAAGGGAAAACAGTTCCTCTGTACAAACAGGGAGCTGGTGTTGAAATAAATATGGTACTTCCTGTCTCCATAGATTGGCTTATTCTTACCATTGTCTAGTAATTTTGATGGGTTGATGGTTATTATAAGGTTACATTGTTGATTATATGGATTTTATTGTGTTTCTTTAAAGAGTGTTGAGTATTGTTCTAGTAGGCTGTTAGCTTACTGTGAATCAAAGTGACCCTTTGAGGCTTGTGTTTAAGCTTTATGATGATAGGTTTAGAGTAGCCTTTTCTCTAGATCCAGCTCAGCCTTTCTTGAATACATCAGGTCAATAAGGTTTTCCCACACTGTGTGAACTCTGATGGTCAATCAGCTTATAGTAGTTTTTCTTGCCCTGGCCACATGGAGTCTCATCTTACTGTTATACAGCTTGGTATTTGGCCAAAGGCACAAGCGACCTCCTATGCAGATGTCTGGATTTTCCTGTGCATACTTCCCTTCTCTCTGGTACTCTGCCCCACAAATGTTAGCTGCCTTGGCCCCACAGGCTGTTTTGTCTCAGCTCAGCAAGTCTGTCCTGCTTTACATGGGATCCTCCTGCCTATGATGCTATTTGGTAAATGTCACCAGGGAAAAAGCTCGGGAAATTATTATAGAGTTCACCTAATTTTTCCTCCTTCTCTCAGTAATCACTGTCCTGTGCTGCCTGTGTTCTAATGACTGAAAACAGTTATTTCAGATGTTTTACCATTATTTAATTTCTTATGACATGAGATTTAGTCTGATACAGTTACTCTGTCATGGCTATATGTATTGTTTTTTGACTGGTTCCTTTTTGTTCAACATTATGTTTGTAAGATTCATCCATACTGCTGAGTGAAGTAGTTAGCTTACATTTTATTTCTGTGTGGTATTCCAAAGCATGAATATATCACAATTTACTTGTATATTCTATTGTTGTTAGACATTTGAGTAATTTTCAGTTTGGAACTATTATAAATAATGCTTCATGAATATTCTTGTACACATCTTTTGGCGTATGCATTCCTGTTGGGTATATCTAGAAATGGAATTGCTGAGCCATAGGATGTTATAGTCAGGTTTACACATATTGCCAATTAGTTTTGCAAAATGGTTATACCGTTTTCATTCCCATGTGCAGTGTATGAGAATTCCAGTTGCTCCACAGCTTCACCGACACTGGTATAGTGGTTTTAAAATGTTAGCCATTCTGGTGGGTGTGTCTTAACTCGCACTCTCTGGTTTCCAATGAAGTTGATCACCTTTTCACATGCTTATTGCTGTTTTGGATGTCTACTGGCTTGTTCATCTCTTCTGCCCATTTGTCTATTGGATTGTCTGACTTTTTAATTATTGTTATTGATCAGTTGTTTTATTGTTCTCAATTTGAGTCCTTTGTCAGTTATACATATTACACATATCTTCTTCCACTCTGTGGCTTCCTTTTCACCATCTTTTTTTATACTTATTTTTTTTGAGACAGTCTCACTTTGTCACCCCAGGTAGAGTGCAGTAGCATCAGCCTAGCTCACTGCAACCTCAAACTCCTGGGCTCAGGCAATCCTCCTGCCTCAGCTTCCCAAGTAGCTGGGACTACAGGCACATGCCACGACTCCTGGCTAATTTTTCTATTTTTAATAGAGACAGGTCTCACTCTGGTTCAGGCTGGTCTCAAACTCCTCAGTTCAAGTGATCTTCCCGCCTCAACCTCCCAGAGTGCTAGGATTACAGGCCTGAGCCTCCGTGCCCCTTTTCACCATCTTAATGGTATGTTTTCATGAACTAATGTTCTTAATTTTAATGTAGTCCAATTTATCAATGTTTTCATTTTAATGTCTTATACATGAAATTTTTTCTACCCCAATGTTATGAAAAAATTTTGTCCTTGTAGAATCTTTACTGCTTTACCTATGATATTTATATCTATGAAACAATTTTTGGATGAGTGTAAAGAAGCGGGTTAAAATTCATTTCTTTTCCATATGAATATACAATTGACTCAATCCCATTTGTTAAAAAGACTACCAGTTCCTCACTGCTCTGCAGTGCACTTTTGTCTTGATCAACTTTCTATATATGTATGCATCTATTTCTGTCCTTTATTCTGTTCCATTGGTACGTTCATCTATTCTTGTGCTCACACTACACTCAATTACTGTGGTTTTACAAAAAGTCTTAATAACATATAGTGTGAGTCCTCCAGCTATGTTCTTTAAGATTATCTGGGTCATTCTAGGCTATCTGCATTTTCACATAAAATTTACAATAAGCTTGCTAATTTTTACAATAGTACTAGCTAGGATATTGATTAGAATTACACTGACATCTTTTTTTTTTTTTTTTTTTTTTGAGACAGAGTCTCGCTCTGTTGCCCAGGCTAGAGGGAGTGCCATGGCATCAGCCTAGCTCACAGCAACCTCAAACTCCTGAGCTTAAGCAATCCTCCTGCCTCAGCCTCCCAAGTAGCTGGGACTACAGGCATGTGCCACCATGCCCAGCTAATTTTTTCTATATATATTTTTAGTTGGCCAGAAAATTTCTTTCTATTTTTAGTAGAGACGGGGTCTCGCTCTTGCTCAGGCTGGTCTCAAACTCCTGATCTCGAGTGATTCACCTGCCTCGGCCTCCCAAAGTGCTAGGATTACAGGTGTGAGCCACCACGCCTGGCCTAGATAGTTTTTAAATCAACAAGGGTGAATCTGATTTATGGCCAGGGTTATTAATGGCCAGAGGACATAAGCTTTGAAAGAAAAGTTGCCCTTTGAAGAAGAGCCATAGCCAATGGTGTGAACAGACAGTGAAAATGTGTGGTGGGAGAGTAGTGCTGAGTGATGCTTCAGAAATATAAAAAAGGATTCTATGACCCCAGGAAAGAACACTTTTTGGCACATAATTTTTCAAACTTTTGAAAATTTAAAGTAGATTAACTGTAAAGAAATCTTGGAACAAAATTTTAAATTTTAATGGTTACTTAGTGCCATGAAGAGTTCCTTATTAACAAAAAATTAAGTCGATAAAGAGATGTATAATTGTCTAACTCACCTAGAAAAGAAAAAAACAGAAAAAATTCAGGTAGAGACTAGTCAAGTTAATTGATTAATTTGATGCTATCAAAATCTTTGATGATCCAGGAAAGTTGTGGACTGTGTCACTAGGGGAAGCTGAGCCTCTACAGAGCAATGCAGGAAGGGAAAATGTTGAAAATTCTAAGAACCAAAAAAGTAATTCCTCATGAAGAGCAGTAACATCAATCAGAAAATTAAGAGTATGTTAATAAGAAAGGAGCGCGGGTGCAGTGGTTCGCTCCTGGAGTCCCAGCTACTTGGAAGGCTCAAACAGGAAGATCACTTGAGACCAGCCTGGGCAACTCTGGTAACAGCTCCAAACCACACCTGCCTCCCCAGTGGGGTTGTCACATGCAACCAGGAGTCCTGACTAATATCTGAAACTATGTGCTAGTAGGAGAACTAGTGGTAATGACACCAGAATGGCTAGTCAGGGCCAGTCAGGGCAGATAAGGTAGGTCTAAGACTTGGACTCTAAGTAGACAAACCTGCTCACTCCTTTGTGCTCCCTACCTGGATTTATGGCATCAGGATCCACCCAGTCACTGAAGCCAGAAACCTGGGCTTCATTCTTGACTATAATATCTCCTACTGATCATGTGACTAGTTTTCCTACCTGGCTACCTTAGAATTTATATTGAAAAATCCTCATGCTCTACCAGAATACTGTCTTCCACAGCAAACTATGGGTTCTAACCTTGCTATGTCCCCCACATTCCCTAGCAACATCATTGACCTAGTCCTAGTCTCACCTGGAGATGCTAAAGGCCATTCAAGAGGATTTTTAGAGCACTATCTACAAGGTCATGAACTCAAACTTGAGTATTGTATACTTTTAAAAGAAAACATTATTAGACTTCCAGGAATGATTATACTATAATGTTGCTTAAATATGTCCGAAGCCAATATTAGATATAAATTTAAGCTTATAGCTCTTAAGCAACTATAACATCAAAGCAAATCTACATATTCAATACAAATCAAATTACAGCCAATAACATTAAGTTGACAGCATCAATTTACTATGATGACTGATGTTTTGTTGAACCTAAATCACCTCTCATGTCATGGATTTGACACTAGCTGCTTCAGAGCAGGTTCTTTTGCATTTGGTAAGTTGATACTACCTTAGGCACAGAAATGACTCAATTATAAAACTTTTCTCTGAGTTATATCCATCACTTGGTTTATGCATTCTCAGTTTATAAATTTTAGATTTAAAAAAACACCTGGGCCGGGCGCGGTGGCTCACGCCTGTAATTCCAGCACTCTGGGAGGCCGAGGCAGGTGGATCGCTCGAGGTCAGGAGTTCGAGACCAGCCTGAGCAAGAGCGAGACCCCGTCTCTACTAAAAATACAAAGAAATCATCTGGCCAACTAAAATATATATAGAAAAAATTAGCCGGGCATGGTGGCTCATGCCTGTAGTCCCAGCTACTCGGGAGGCTGAGGCAGTAGGATCGCTTAAGCCCAGGTGTTTGAGGTTGCTGTGAGCTAGGCTGACTCCATGGCACTCACTCTAGCCAGGGCAACAAAGTGACACTCTGTCTCACAAAAAAAAAAAAAAAAAACACCTGGACATATATGCCCGCTATTTATTTTTAAAACAATTTTAGATTTTATGAGCTTCTCAAACCAAAGAGACTATATGACATGGAATAAAAATTCTTCCTGTTACTTCCACTAGTACTTATGAGTGGACAATTGATGGTGGAACATTGGAGAGGGTTTTATTGGCCCCATGTTGAATGACTCTGTTGGCTCTGGGGGAACCTGTATCTGTTGAATAACCAATCAAGGTGTTTCTTTTGAACACACGCCCAGTCAAAACTCTTCTTTGTATTAGTATTTCTTTTTTTTTTTTTTGAGACATAGTCTCACTCTGTTGCCCAGGCTAGAGTGAGTGCCGTGGCGTCAGCCTAGCTCACAGCAACCTCAAACTCCTGGGCTTAAGCGATCCTACTGCCTCAGCCTCCCAAGTAGCTGGGACTACAGACATGCGCCACCATGCCCGGCTAATTTTTTGTATATATATTTTTAGTTGGCCAGATAATTTATTTCTATTTTTAGTAGAGACAGGGTCTCACTCTTGCTCAGGCTGGTCTCGAACTCCTGACCTCGAGCGATCCACCCGCCTCGGCCTCCCAGAGTGCTAGGATTACAGGCGTGAGCCACCGCGCCCGGCCTGTATTAGTATTTCTAACATCATAACTTTATTTATTATTTTTTTTTTAATTTTAATTTGTTTTTTCCCAGAGATGAGGTTTCTCTCTGTCACCCACACTAGAATGCAGTGTGGCATGATCATAGCTAACTGCAGCCTTGAATTCCTGGGCTGAAGTGATCCCTTCATCTCAGCTTCCCTGGTAGCTAGGCTTAGCGGCATGAACCACTGCATCCAACATCATAGCTTTAAACTAAAAATAGAAAAGATGGAAAAAGTATTAACTTAAGTTGTGAAATCTAACCAACAAAATCTTTAAGTGAAAAGTTAGTGGTAATTAAGTAAATCAAAGCAAGACAAACATTTTTTTTTTTTTTTTTTTGAGACAGTCTCGCTCTGTTGCCTGGGCTAGAGTGCTGTGGCATTAGCCTAGCTCACAGCAACCTCAAACTCCTGGGCTTAAGCAATCCTTCTGCCTCAGCCTCCAGTGTAGCTGGGACTACAGGCATGCGCCATCATGCCCAGCTAATTTTTTTCTATTTTTAGTTGTTTGGCTAATTTCTTTATATTTTTTTAGTAGAGACAGGGGTCTCACTCTTGCTCAGGCTGGTCTCGAACTCCTGACCTCAAGCAAACCGCTCGCCTTGGCCTCCCAGAGTGCTAGGATTACAGGCATGAGCCGCCCGGCCAAGACAAACATTAATGGCAGTAAGAGCTCCAAACTCTATGTACAAGAGATTTTGGGTAGTAATTGATTTAGAAAGAGTACTAAGGCACTTGTCTTGAAACTACACTTTTATAGCAAACAACCTTTCAAAAAAATAAGTTTTTAGATAATTTGCATATAATATTCAATAATTTAAAAAGTATAATTTGATGAGCTTTGACAAGTGTTGAGTCATGTAACTACTACCACAATCATGATAAAGATCACAGAATATCCCCCATCATCTTCAAAAGCTCCCTTGTAGCTGCATGTGGTGGTGCATGCCTGCAGTCCCAGCTACTTGGGAGGTTAAGGCAGCAGGATCCCTTGAGCCCAGGAATTCGAGGCCAGCTGGGGCAACATTGTGAGACTTCATGTCTAAAAAAATAAATAAATTCCTTTGTGCTTCTTTGCAATCAATCCTATACCTCTGACCCCCAGTAACCTCAGATCTGTTTTCTGTTTTGCCTATTCTAGAATGTCATATAAATAGAATCACATAGTATTTTGTGTCTGGCCTTTTACATATCATAATGCTTTGAGGTTTGTCCATGTTGTTGCATGTGCCAATAGTTTGTTCTTTTTATTGCTCAGTTGTAGTCCATTCGATGGACAAACCATGATTTGTTCAAATATTCACCAGTTGATGGACATTTGGGTTGTTTCCAATTTGGCTATTATGAATAAAGTACCTATGAACACTTAGGTAGAGATCTTTGTGTAAACATGATTTTTTATTTCTCTTGAGTAAATATGTAGGAGTGAAATTGCTGGGTCATATAGTAAACATATGTTTAACTATAAGAACTGCCAAACTGCTTTCCAAAGAGTGTATATACCATTTTGCATTCCTACCAACAATGTATGAGAGTTCTAGTTGCTCTGGATTCCCATCAACATTGCTAGTCTTGGTCAGGTATGGTGGTTCATGCCTGTAATATCAGCACTTTGGGAGGCCAAGGTTGGAGGATTGCTTGAGGCCAGGAATTTGAGACCTCATCTTTACAAAAAAAAAAAAAAATAGTGGGGCATGGTAGCACAAGCCTGTAGTCTTAGCTACTTGGGCAGCTGATGCAGGAAGATTGCTTGAGCCCAGGAGTTTGAGGTTGCAGTGAGCTGTGATCATGCCCCTGCACTCCAGTCTGGGCAGCAGTGAGACCACGTCACTACAAAAAAAAAATTTGTTTAGTTTGCAGTTACCTAATGACTATTAATGTCAGACACCTTTCATGTACTTATTGGCCATTTATATATCCACTTTGGTGAAGTGTGTGTTCAAATCTTTTTTTTTTTTTTTTGAGACAGAGTCTCGCTTTGTTGCCCGGGCTAGAGTGAGTGCCATGGCATCAGCATAGCTCACAGCAACCTCAAACTCCTGGGCTTAAGTGATCCTCCTGCCTCAGCCTCCCGAGTAGCTGGGACTACAGGCGCGCCACCATGCCCGGCTAATTTTTTCTATATATATTTTTTAGTTGGCCAGATCATTTCTTTCTGTTTTTTAGTAGAGACGGGGTCTCGCTCTTGCTCAGGCTGGTCTTGAACTCCTGACCTCGAGCGATCCACCCGCCTCGGCCTCCCAGAGTACTAGGATTACAGGCGTGAGCCACCGTGCCCGGCCAAATCTTTTGCCTATTTTTAAATTGGGTTGACTTCTTATCGAGTTGTAAAATATATACACACACACACACATTTATTTATTTTCTCGATATAAATTCTTTAACAGATATATGTTCTACAAATATTTTCACCTAGTCTGTGGCTTCCCTTTTTTTTTCTTTTTTTTTTTTTTTGAGACAGAGTCTCACTTTGTTACCCAGGCTAGAGTGAGTGCCGTGGCATCAGCCTAGCTCACAGCAACCTCAAACTCCTGGGCTTAAGCGATCCTACTGCCTCAGCCTCCCGAGTAGCTGGGACAACAGGCATGAGCCACCATGCCCGGCTAATTTTTTTGTATATATATTTTTAGTTGGCCAGATAATTTCTTTCTATTTTTAGTAGAGACGAGGTCTCACTCTTGCTCAGGCTGGTCTCGAACTCCTGACCTCGAGCGATCCACTCGCCTCGGCCTCCCAGAGCTAGGATTACAGGCGTGAGCCACCGCGCCCGGCCCCTTTTTTTTTTCCTTAATAGTTTTCTTTGAAGAGTAAGTTTTCTATTTTGATGGTCCAATTTGTCAAATTTTTTTCTTTTATGGTTCATATTTTTTGTGTCCTAAGAAACCTTTGTCTAACTCAAAGTCACAAAGATCTTCTATGTTTCCTATATTTTATAGCATTAGCTCTTATTTTCAGTTCTATGACCCATTATTCATGGTGTGAGTTAACGGCTGAGGTTCATTTTTTGGCATATGGCTTCCAATTGTCCTAGCAATATTTGTTGGAAGGACCGTAACTTCCCCCATTGAATAACCTTGGCACCTTTGCTGAAAATTTGTTTGCCATAAATGTGTAAGCCTATAAGCACATAAAAGCATGCTCAACATCATTAGTTATTAGGGAAGTGTAAATCAAAACTATGAGATGCCACTTTATACACACTCAGATGGCTATAATAAAAAAGACAGATAATAACAAATGTTGGTGAGGATATAGAGAAACAGGAACCCTCATATTTTGCTGCTGGGAGTGTAAAATGGTGCAGTCACATTGGAAAACTACCTGGCAGTTCCTTAAAATATTAAAGCACGTATTTACCATATGACACACCAATTTCACTCAAGTATATACTTGTTCATAGCAGCATTATTCATAATAGCCCAAAAGTAGAAAGAGTCCAAACACCCATCAGCTGATGAGAGGATAAACAAAAAGTAGTATAGTATATGTCTACATAGTGGCATAGTATTTAGCCATAAAAAGGAATGAAGTACTGAAACAGTATGGATGAATCTTGAAAATATAATGCTAAGTGAAAGAAGCCAGTCACAAAAGGCCACATATTACATGACTCCATTTACATGCAATGTCCAGAACTGGCAAATCTACAGAGACAGAAAGTAGATTAATATTAATAGTTTCCTAGGGCAGAAGCAAGGTGGTGGTATAAGGAGAAATGGGGACTAACTGCCAATGGGTATGAGTTTCCTTCTGAGGGGAGAGAAGTAGTCTAAAATTAGGTTATGGTGATGGTAGCATAAGCCTCTCCGTTTATTAAAAACCACTGACTTTTACACTTTTAAGCGGATGAAAGGTACGGTATGTAATTTATATGTCAGTAAGACAGTTGTAAACATCCAAAAAAACGTTAACGTTTGAATTTAAAATTTTTGTTCCCTAAAGCTAAATTGTTTCCACGAGTACCATAAAACAATTGTTATTTCCAGTGTATGGACAGCAGATGTCTGTCTCTATTCTGACACTGTTAAAACTTTTTCTAAAGTCACAAAACACACACATAATCACGTTAAGAGAAAAAAATTTAGTAAATTTCACAGATATGTCAATTACATAAAGAAACAGCAAGTTAAGTAAAAAGAAATAATAATGGAGAACTTGTAGACCACTAGGAATATATACTGACCTCATTTTCACTCTCTGGTTGTTCCCCTGATACCTGGGTATCGCTTGACCATTGAGAATATGGGACCTGCTGCTTTCCAAAACCCTTCATGGTACAGGACTTCAATCCTGTGACCTTCCAAATTCTCCTTGCATATCATCCTGTATTTTTATATTAGAAACTTTTTTCCATAGGTTTAATTCCTCCTTCCAAAAGATCTATATAAAAGTAACAAGAGGGTGGGTGTAGAGGTTTATACCTGTAATCCCAGTACTTTGGGAGGCTGAGGCAGGATTGCTGAGAGGCCAGAGTTTGAGACCAGCCTGGGCAAAATTGCAAGACTCTGTCTCTACCAAAAAAAAAAAAAAAATTAGCTCGGTGTGGTGGCTACTCTGTGGGAGGATTGCTCGTGTTATGATTGTACCACTGCCCTCTAGCCTGGGCGACATAATGGGACACTATCTCTAAAAATAAATAAATAAATAAAATAAAATAAAGATACAGTCGAGAAGGAAAGAATTTGCCATCACCTGTTGTCTTTACAGTTCATAATTTCAGCATATATGCTTGCTTATATTGCTCTTAGCCCTGACTTTAGCTCTGAATCTGAGTTTTATACTCAAGTGCCTGTGAACATTTGGGCCAGCCCCACTGCTTGGGTTTAGAGAACTACAAGTTAAAAGAAAGGTACTGGTCTGGTGGAACTACCACCTGTTACTTCCTGTTTTCAGATCGAGGGACACATCTGCAAAGAAGCCCCACCAAATGGCCAAATGGCAAGATGAAGCTCCCAGGATCTTATGCCACAGCTGTATTTACTACAGTCCTTCAGATAAACAGTTCAAGTGCCTAGTTTATTCAACTTTCCTTCTTTCATAAGTATACAATAACCTATTAAAAACAAAAAGGCTCTCCTTGTGTACAGCCATACCATCCTTTATGTGCCTGATCTTGTTTTATCTTGGAAAAAGGCTCTCCTTATCAGTCCATAGTTATGCAACTCTCTGTATCTATCATAATACATTCTACTTTATCTTAATAGATTTTTGTTTTTTCTTTTCTTCTTTTTTAGAGACAGGGTCTCTTCCTCTGTTGTCCAGGCTGGAATGCAGTAGTGTGATCATAGCTCACTGTAACTTCAAACTCCTGGCTCAAGTGATCCTCCTACCTTAGCTTCCTGAGTTGCTAGAACTACAGGCATTTGCCACCACGCCCAGCTAATTTTTTTATTTTTTGTGGAGATGGGGCTCTGTTGCCCAGGCTGGTTTCAAACTCCTGGCCTCAAGCAATCCTCTGGCCTTGGCCTCCTAAAATGCTAGGATTACAGGTGAGAGCCATCACGCCCAGCCTATAACTTAATAGTTTTTAATACAATATTTGAATATATTACATTTATCTAACCACATATAGGCTTGTAACACAATTTGCCATCTTGTCTATCTCAAATATAATATTTAATGAACTCAATAATTAAACCTCTGAGAGTGCAACATACAGTTATTTATGAGTAAATTCAGGTTTGAAGAGGAGATGCAGATTTTGTCGTCTGTGGACTCAGAAGGCATGCAATTCTTATACTTTTTTCACTGTATCACATTCATAATAAATCACATATTTGATGGCATACTTCATAGAAATTCTAAGTATTTAGTAGCTAAATAAACTTTTAAAAATGCATTCAACTTTTAGGTCACTACATACCTGTGACCTAAAATACATGTCAGTATTTATAAGTCAATAGGACTTCTTTTTACTTGATCACTGAATACTCTAGATGCTTTATTACTCATTGGCTAGAATCGCAGGAAAATCACGTCCAAGTGAACTTTGGGTCACTCTCCCCAAGCTTTTATGGAGGATTGCTGCTTAATATCCTAAACTGATTTGACCCTGGAATACTTTTCTTAGTAATGTAGCAAAAGGTAATTGTTGTAGCAAAGCCTCTGGGCTTTACACAGAACGAGCAAGAACAGATTTCTTCCTCCAACTTGGTAAGGTTCCTCATGACATCCTGGAATCAGAAGTAACTAATGTTATAACTAATGTGGTGATAGCATCTGGGTGACGATGTGGGCTTCCCTAAGGCAGAAAGTTTGACAAGACAACCAAAGTCCTTTCCAGGCAAGTAATTGTGCCTACAATTTTCCTGGATCCTCCCTCGAGTCTTAATTCCTGTGGCATTACAATGGGGGAAATCACCTACTTCACTGATTTGGAACAAAATATGAAATATATATAAAATGCTGGTACATGGTCAGTATTCAATAAATATTAGTCCTCTTCCTCCAAATTTTAATATGTCATTTACTATATAAAGTATTATCCAATTATTTTCTTTTGTTCAAATATCTTAAAATTTATACAATGGAACAGTATGAGTTGACATATGAAAATCAGTTTAAATGAAGAATCAGAACTTTTTTTTTAATCTCAAAAGTTTTGCCATAGTTCTTCAAATGTTTTTATTAAATTTAACATTCATTTAAGGGATAAACAGATACATAACTAGTTTGATCAGCTACTAATATATTTTGGTGTCCCTTTATTTTTGTACCCAGGAGCCAGTTCACTTTTTCCCCATGTTCAATATTTAGCTTTGGTGAAATTTTGCCATGTTCTTCCTCATGTGTTACTGAAGCATTAGTACTTCCACCCTGCTTAGTGCAGGTTCCTCTTTTAGTTTTCTTTCTGTGGATATGTTTCACAGGACTCTTCTGTTTTTTCTCAACTTCAGCGCTCACATCCCACAACCTTACCTTCCCATCATTACCTCCAGTAAGCAGCAAATAGGATTCGGGCAGAAAGCAGACCTGGGATACCCCTAAAGTGTGGCCCTTAAATCCCAGTTCCTGTTCACACTTGACTCCCATCACCCTAAAGATTCGAACCTTACCATCTTCTGCACCACAACTAAAAATATTGCCACATGATGCCACAGAGACAGAGTGGGCTAGAGCAGGGTTTAAGAGCTGACCCGGTGATCTTGGGCCTTCCATTTCTTCTGTTTCATCCTCCTGTAAATTTGTAATCCAGAGGGGCCGGGCTTTTTGAAGATTCCATAGCATCACCTTTAAATAAGAGGAAGTTACACAGTTACATAGAGTTCTAGCCATTTTGTTCAACTATTGCACTTATTGAGATTCCAGTAAAATCATCAAAATAGTCTTATGCTACCATAACATTCCAGTGGAATGCTATCCTGGAGCCTAAAACTAGAATGCATATGGGAAGTAAGGTAAAATTCACAAAAGAAGATCTTGAATAACTTTTTTTTTTTTGAGACAGAGTCTCACTTTGTTGCAGGGGCTAGAGTGCCGTGGCATCAGCCTAGCTCACAGCAACCTCAGACTCCTGGATTCAAGCAATCCTTCTGCCTCAGCCTCCTGAGTAGCTGGGACTATAGGCATGCGCCACCATGCCCAAATAATTTTTTCTATATATTTTTAGTTGTCCAGCTAATTTCTTTCTATTTTTAGTAGAGATGGGGTCTCGCTCTTGCTCAGGCTGGTCTTGAATTCCCGAGCTCAAATGATCCACCCACCTCGGCCTCCCAGAGTGCTAGGATTACAGGCGTGAGCCACTGCGCCCAGCCTTGAATGACTTTTGATTAACAAACCACGTTAAAGGGTAATTATTAAGCAGCTGCCAGTTTCTAAAGGTCTTTCTACCCCCATCTCTTCAAGTAAAACTGAAAATTATGAAATTTGTTAATTTTAGTCTATGCTGGTTATAGGCAAAAAGGCCTATAATCTTAAATCTGGAGTATCATTCAAATAATTTCTATCTACAATGCCTTTCCTTTCCTTTCACATTACCTAAACTACCCACCCATCCTAGGAGTTTAAGCTCAAGTTCCTGTGCTTTCAAAAAGGCTTTCCTATTTTAGCCCACTTTCTCATATCTAGTTTCTATTCTGTTAATTGACATATGCTACTAGTTTTTCAGTTTTTTAATATTTAATTCATTTTTGCTAATGCCTTGCATAATACTTGAGAAAGCGTAGAAATCCCAAAGGTGTCTATTAACTAATTCTACATACTGGTATTGTATTTGGCTTTTTGCTATTGTTCCCTACCTGTTTAAAACAAAATAAGCTTTGTGAACGAATTTTACATTATAATCATGTTGTGATAATTACATTATAATCATGTTGTGAAGTGATTCATTCTTTTCCTGGATCAACCAATTTAAAAAGAAAAATATTTTTAAAAAATTTTAATAGATTTAGGGGTGCAAGTTGAAGTCCATTACACATATATATTGTATAGTGGTAAAGTCTGAGCTTTTGGTGTACCCATCACCCAAATAGTGTACATTGTACCCCATAGGTAATTTTTCATCCTTTACCCTCACCATTTTCCCCACTTTTGAGTCTTCAATGTCCATTATACCACTCTGTGTGTCCTTATGTGGCCATAGTTTAGCTCCCACTTACAAGTGAGATCATGTGGCATTTATTTTTCTGTTCCTAAGTTACTTCACTTAGGATAATGGCCTCTAGTTCCATCCAAGTTGCTGCAAAAGACATTATTTCTTTCTTATTGCTGAGTAGTACTCCATGGTATAAATACACTACATTTTCTTAAGCCACTCATGAGTGGATGGCCACTTAGGTTGATTCCATATCTTTGTTACTGTGAATTGTGCTGCGATATACATACAAATGCAGGTATCTTTTTGATATAATGATTTCTTTTCCTCTGTGTAGATACCCAGTAGTGGGATTGCAGGAGGAAAAATATTCTTAATACTATCAAAGAGAACAGACAGCTTTATTTTGCCATCTATTATCATCCCTGAATTGTATCTCACAATTTTAATGGATACTAGAATAAGCATGACCTTGTTTAGATGGTGAAAAACATAGATCTGAACAGACACGATTACCAACACTGATGCTATTAAGAATTTGGTTTTCTATTCAAGGTAACTTCCCTTATTTATTTTAGTTTTTCCCAGCCTACTTCAGAGGCAACAAGGTAACTTCCCTCATGATTACTCTCATTAGCCTATTTTCAAAAGCAGCGACATCTAACATCACTTATATTCTATTAGGGAAAGTACTGAAAATTGTTTTGAACTAGATTTATAATATTATACTATGTAGCTAACAATCACTACTTGGGTGAAGTCAAAGTACAAACTGAAATAAGCTACAGTAAAATAAATAAAAGCTAGAAAATATAACACAAATGAATTAGTGTTGAAACTCATGAAAATAGTTTCTATTAAAAATATGAACACAAGGAAAATGGACATTCCAGAGTCTGCTAACTTCACTGTATTGACAGGTACCCAGTACTTTCTTATACAGTCCCTATAATGCTTGGATTATATTTTCTGTCCTCCTAATATATTCAAATATAAACTGCACCCAAAGTGTTGGGAAAATAGGCTAAGAGACATGAAAGGTTTCAGCAGTTTTACAGGGCTTTGCCTTAAAGAAATCTGTTAACATGTTAGTTCAGACTAAAACTACATACCAACAAAGGAGACATTATCAGAGGACGTCTACACAGCAGGATTTCTTTGATACTACAAGCCATCGCCTTAAACTTTTTTACACAACAAAAACTGGATTTAGACCCTGGCTAAAAAGCTAATTAAAATGCCTACCCAATAGATAACATACAACTGAAACTATCCTAAACTTCAAGACTATTCCTACTTCACTCCTGACTACATCTCTATATTAAAAAAAATAAATATACAAACTCAATATTCCTACTTTATACATTTTTATCTTTAATTCATATACTCAACCAGGTCTATTTCTAACTTAGGACTTAACATGTTTATCTTAAAAAAATTTTATAACCCTCTATTCTTATAGACAAAATTAGATAAGGGTCCCTTAAAATCTTTTTTTTTTTTTTTTTTTGAGACAGAGTCTTGCTTTGTTGCCCGGGCTAGAGTGAGTGCCAGGGCGTCAGCCTAGCTCACAGCAACCTCAAACTCCTGGGCTTCAGCGATCCTACTGCCTCAGCCTCCCAAGTAGCTGGGACTACAGGCATGCGCCACCATTCCTGGCTAATTTTTTCTATATATATATTTTAGTTGGCCAGATAATTTCTTTCTATTTTTAGTAGAGACGGGGGGTCTCACTCTTCCTGAGGCTGGTCTCGAACTCCTTACCTCGAGCAATCACCCGCCTTGGCCTCCCAGAGTGCTAGGATTACAGGCGTGAGCCACCGTGCCTGGCCCCCTTAAAACCTTTGGGGAACCTAAAAATCTCAACAAACTATACAGATAATTCTTTAACCAAAAACAACTACTTACTATAACAATAAATACTAATATAAAATTTCACTCGATACCTCACAACTCACAAAAATACTAAAAGATCCCTAACTCCCCCATCACTTTAAACCACACTTCGTCTCTGTCTCTATTATTTCCAAATCTCTTGAGACAATCCTGCCTGGAACCTATTTTGCTGGGAGAGTGGCTAACTCCCGACACCAAAGTGCTTTCAGCAACTGAAATGTTTTTGTATTTGACTTAAATCATCTAAATGTGTTAACAGCTATTCCAGATTTTACCAATTCCAGAATCATTTCCAAGTACTGAGGTTTCCAGATTATTCCTGTCTGGAATGTCTTAGCTATTTGGGAGGCTGAGGTAGGAGGATTGTTTGAGCCCCGGAGTTTGAAGGTGCAGTGAGCTATGATGACGCCACTGCACTCTAGCCCAGGCAACAAAGTTAGATCCTGTCTCCAAAAAAGAAAAGAAAAAAAAGATATAAATTTTGGATGCCCATTCTTTATCTAATCTGAAGAGTACAGGTCACTTTTGCATACCTAATTGTGTACTGCCATGCCTACTGGTTAATTAATGAGCCAGTGATGGAAAACTGGTATGGTTCAAGGATGACAGAATGACTAGCCAAAGACACACTGTACCATCTGCCTCCTAAAACTGATACCCACCTGGTCATACAGGTGTTTACAACCACATAGGCGGATTATCACCACTAGAGTGCAGAACATAGGAGGTTTATAAATGGCTTGGTCAGGACCCAGGAGTGGGAAAGGAGTTTAGAGGTTGTAGGGTCACTATGCCCTACAAATGTAGAGTAATTCTCAATAGAGGTACTATGGACATTTTTGGTGGGCCAATTCTATATTGTTTGGGGACTGTCCCACCACTGCAGGATATCCACTGATTCTGCCTACTAAATGTGGTAGCTTGAGAAGCGGACAGTCATTATGACAACAAAAGCCAGCTTCATCAATTCCTAAATTGTAAGAGGTATGCAGGGTGGAGGAGAGAGTGGTAAAGACCACTGGCCAAGAGGGGGAAAAGTTGAAACCTTTCATGCTATTAACAGGAACTAGAGTTTTAGAAGAAAGATACTGTGTATCATTGAGAACACAGACTAAATGCCTAAACAGTGCTGGACACATAGGTCATTAATAAACAATGGTTCTGCTTCTAAAAGTCACCTGTTCCCAAACCAAGAAACTTCTACTACATTATTAATGATATTCTGCTTGAATATCTCTGTTGTCACAGATGAAAAACAGCCTTTGGCACTGGAGAGATTGGTGTTTGAATCCAAGTCAGGCAGCTATGGGGACACTTAATTTGAATCTCAGTGTCCTATTTATAAAAAAGGAATATTTAGGAGGGTATAATTAGAATTAAAACTAATATATGTAAAGCACTGGCAAGTACTAAGCACTCAACAGACAGAAATCATAATTATTCTCACCCTAGTGATGAGATTTATTCCCCTAAAAGGAAGCACATCTCACTATGGGAAAGGTCAAGTTATTTGAAAACTTTTATTAAACCAAAATCTGCTTCCCCATGACTTCTGCTATTTAGACCACTATATTTTATTTTTTCCCCTCATGAAAACTAAGAATTAAAAACCTCCAGTTTCCCAAATAATAAGGTTTCTAGATATATCTTCCCTCCTGATAGTCTTCCTCTGGATTTGGGATAATTTGTGATGTTCCTTTCAAAACTCAGCATTGAATACAATGCCCTGATCCTGGTCACCAATACACAATATTTCAACTAATGTACCCCAGAACTTTAAAGTAAAAGTAGACCTAGTCCCTCCACCTTTTTTTTTGTTTCAAATAGATTTTGTAGAGAGGTGGATGGACTGTGCCTTTAGCACTCCCCTTTGTTTAAATAGATGTTTAGAATCAAATATTTGAATTCTCAGGTTTTAGGAATGTATTAAAGTGTAGAGAAAGGAAGACTAAAGGATTAATAATTACTCTATGAATAAAATCTTCTAGGTTTTGTCAGGCTAGGATTAAATGTAGAAGTAAGGCTTATGGTTCATAAATCGTTAAGACATGTTAGTAGAGAATAGAAAATACAAAGATATATTTAGTGTGATGAATAATTTGATTTTGTTAGCAAATTCCATTTAGAAATTACCCAAGTACCCTCTGCAAGGCATCACCTGCATATCCAATCCACATGACACCAGGCTCTGAGGCCTCTGAGGTCGAAAACCTACAGAGGAACAGATATTGGAATGTCTCTTCAGGGATCTGCTAACTTTCTTATTTTCCAAGTCTAGGATCTTGATTGCCCCGGAGTCATCAGCAGAAGCCAGCAGGTTCTCAGTTTCATTCAATGAAAGACAATTGATTTCTTCTTCATTCACATGAAAATGGTCCAGGGAACCTTTGAGGGACCTAACATCCAGTATGCTAATAGCTTCTCCATGTGAGGCATAGAGCCTGGTGGGGCAGGAGGGAGAAAATAAGACACTGGTAACATCATCAGCCCCTTGGAACTGCACGTGTCCTAATGGAGTCCCATCTTCACCCCAAGCTGTGAGATCTCCACCCTCTGCTCCAGAAGCCACTAGCCCTTCTTTACTTCCACTCAGGCAGAGAACAGAAGAAGAATGTCCACCAGTCCACTTGACTGCCATAATGGCCAAGAAGACTCTATGAAGGGAGGGAAAAAACAATAATCTCATATTTTATACAAAACCTTGACAGCAGGAGACAAATGTAATAAGCAATATTTCACTTAAATATTTTTAAAAGATATCTTTAAAAACTCAATCAATCAAAAAAAAAGTCATTTAAAGATCAAGTCTACAAAAGCCTAGATGAACACAAGGTTGTGGTATACTGGTGGCACATGTATATAAAGGCTTCTCTTGCCATCAGGGACCCAGGTAAGTCTGGTCCTCCAGTCTTTGACATGAGATCCACATAAGAATAAACATGAAATATGCTTATTTTAAATTAGGAAAAATTCTTTTAAAGAGAGGGTGGGACAATCATCAGGTTATACCTCCTATCTGCATGTTTTTGAAAGTGAGCTCTGTAGCCAGACCCTGCAGGGTGGTATCAGCTGGGTGACTTTGGGCAAATTACTGACCTTCTCCATGATTCACTTTTCTTCTCTATAAAATGGGGATAATAACAACACCCATTTTATAGGATCACTGGAGGATTAAATGATAATATATGTAAAGCACACATAATGGTGCCTGATACATAATGAATGCTCAATAAATGTTCTACTTTTCTATTACTACTTTTCTATTACTACTTTTCTACTACTTTTACTATTTTTTCTATTTTTCTACTTTTTCTATTACTACTTTTTCTATTTTTATCAGGCTGGTCAAAGTGGCACGACATATACTGCAGCAGGGTCTCAAAGTGTGGTTCCCAGAGTAGCAGCATCAGCATCACCTAACAACCTGTTAGAATTATTATAAAAATTGTCAGATCCCACCCTTAACCTACTGAATTGGGAACTCTTGGGTTTGGGCCCGGCAATGTGTTTTAACAAGTCCTCCAGGTGATTCCAATATGTGCTAGAATTTAGAATCTATATTACACAAATAATCATCTGGGGAACTGGTTAAAAATGCAGACTTTTGGGTCTTACCACAAGAGACTTAAACAGATTACCTAATTTTATTCTCAAAACAACCCTTCTGACTGGTATTACTCTATTTTACAGATAATAAAACCAAGTCTCAGAAATTTTAAATAACTTGCCCAGGGTCACTTGGCTCATAGGATTTGTACATGGGATCCCATATAAAGGGATCCCGAATCTTTAAATAATGAAGACCCTTTTCTAACGACTCTACTGGACAACATTTTTACTTGTTTTCTTTGAAAGTACAGGAAATGACTAAAAGCTGATAAGTCATTATACTGCTTTTAAATGTACTTACATATGTTCAATCATATTACCTACCTGCACTTATACAACAGTAGTACATATGTGCAAAATTTAGATTTCTGATCCCTAGGAATCCCAGATATAGAGACTAGAATTGCCACAAAATACTACCCTGCCTTACCTGCCTACTGGTCAATGCAAAAAAGGAAATCAGCGCAATTATACAGCAAAAGGATGCAAACAAATCTATCTGGACAAATTTAATTTTTTCATTTTATAAGCCAAGGGAAAATTTACTGAGTGTAAAACTGCCGGAGTTGCTTTACTATTATCAGAGAAGATACCTCAATTTATTTCAAAGGTACAGAGATAATTTTTGTTAACACTGTTAGGAAAAATCATTTAAAATAAAGTTTCCATTCCCAATACAAAGCTTATTTCCTCTCACTTCCAGACACACAGACACAAAATAACTAATAAGACTGCAAAAAACCAGTGATCTATTAGTAATCAAGGTAACAGTAACACAGTCACAGAATCAGATATAGCAATTTTCATTAAGATGACAAAATGAGAATAAGACAAAAATAAAACTTTTTTTTATTTCAGTAGAAGCACTCAATTAGCATACAGAGGAAACTAATTAACTAGATACTGAAACAAATAAGATTTAAAGGAGAGGCTTGGAGAGGAAATGACTCAGAGGGAGGTAGACAAGGAGCTCTGGTGGTTTGATTTTTGCTGACAAGTACTGAAATAGCAGCAGTTAAATAATTTTCTGACATTATCAAAGACTCTTGCCAAGAGTTCCAGGTAAACCAAGATTTCAAACAAAAGGTATTAATATTATTTAGGCTTAGAACTGTAATATGTAATTATTATATGATAAAGATGCTGCCTTGACTTAAAATATGAAATTTGAATTAGGTATTGAAAATGCAATTTAAGTTACAAATAATTTTGTTTAACTGTTATTAATGTTGGTGTTGATCACTCTTTCCTGAGTTAGAATTTTGATTTTGCTAAGATGAATCACTTTTATTTAGTTATTTTTTAACTATTTACTTAGCATTCCCTCTTTTATCCTGTATCTTAGCTCTTCTGAGATCAAATTCTTTCTTCTTCTTCTTTTTTTTTTTTTTGAGACAAGGTCTTGCTCTGTTGCCCAGCTATAATGATGCAGTGGCACTGCAACCTCCAACTCCTGGGCTCCAGCTATCCTCCTGCCTCAGCATCCCAAGTAGCTGAGACTACAGGGGTGTACCACCACCTCAGCCTGAGTTTTCTATTTTTTTTATAGTGACAAGGTATCCCTGTGTTGCTCAGGCTGGTCAGGGTAATTTTTCTTTTTGTCGAGACAAGTCTTGCAATTTTGCCTAGGGTGGTCTTGAACTACTGGCTTCAAGCGATCCTCTCGCCTCGGCCTCCCCAAAGTATTGAGATTACAGATGTGAGCCACCATGCCCAGCCACCTATCTAGTCAGAAAAATAAAAATAAAGACCTATTACTGAGAATGTTAAGAAAAGGAGAATTGGGAAAGCCCCAGAAATCCATACACTGAGGTATTAATTTTAGCCTATCAACATTTATCATGAAGAGTATTGATCAACTACATTCAACTAGAGCCTCCAAAATCATTTGTTTAGTCTATAAAATCTATAAGTCTATAAAATTATCTGTTATTATTTGAAAAACACTCAAAGACCACCATGAAAAAGTTAAACAATCAGACTAGTGTGGTAGAAGGGCAGTGGGAAAAAATGTAGTTAAATTCGAGTTAAACCAAAACAGTTCTTCAGAAATGAGTTGGCAAGCCACTGTTTCTTCTTTTTCTATTATTGGGACTAGAAAGCCTAGCAGAAATAGGTTAAGTGCCACTATCCCCACATTTGTGTCAAGTCAAGAAGCTTCTCTTTTCTGATATAGTTGCCTAAAAGGTCAAGCACAGCCATTAATCATATCTACCGTGAATTACTTTAATTAGATAATAGATTCCTTCCTTCTAACACCCAATGAGATCATGGAGTGGGTGAGGGAGAAAGGTGGAGTAATTTTTTTTTTTTTCATGCAACACTGTTTTGAAGACAAGGGTAGGGCATTTTGAGAGCATCTGGAGTGCCAGAGTTTGCAGTTCTGAACAACCACAGGGCAGAATGAGAGTACTGAAAACGGGGAAGTGGCCTGGTGGGGAGGGTGATGAGCAGGTGAAAGATTTGTAAAAAGAAAACGAGGGATTGATAAAGGTAATCTTTTCCTACTTTGAAATTCTACTTGGGCCAGTTGGGGGATAGTCTGCCACAGAAAGTCACCTCAATGACTGGACTAGATTAGCACCAGAATTATCTCATTGGATCCTTCAAAGGCTTTTCCTCACCCATACCGTGACAGATAGGACAAAGGCCAAAGTCTTTAATAACTGAATGATCTCTACTCTCAACACTTTGCTCCAGTCATACCTCAATGTCCTTTCCTTGCTCTGTGCCTTTCAAGCTATTCATTCTGTCTGGTTGTTTACCCCCCCTTCTCAGATGGATCAACTCTACTTAGCCTTGAATATTTAGAAGAAATAAAACTGTATTTTCAGACAAAACTTGGTCCAATATTCAAGAAATATAATCTTAGAGACAGTCACCATCACCATAATCAGTATAGGTCAACTTTTCTTCACAGGTTTGGGTTTTCTAAAGTTGGTCTTAGAGAAGCCAGATAGCCACCAAAATGATTGAAGGCACGTGGTGTTGGCATTGGTAAGAATGAAAAGAATTAGGGTTACTGAGCTCGGTGCAAAAGACATCTGGGAAGAAGCGTTGGGCAAGTAATAATCAAACACCATATCAGAGAGTAGGGAAGGTAGCTGCTGTTCTTCTGTTTTTACTAGAGACCAAGCAATGGTTCACAGTGAGAAGCTTCAGGAAAGAATTCTTACTACATAAAGGTTGCAAGACACTAATGTTGAGTAAGGGAGTCTCTGAACCCTATTATTGTAATAATTACTTACCCCTTAGAGGTGTTTTGAGAATTACGCATATAAAAACCTGTGTAGGAGGGCAGAGGGAGTAAAAAAAAAAAAACACACACACACACACACAGCGTAATAGACTTAGTGTAGTGCCTGACTCCCATTGTGATTCATATGGTTATTATTCTTTTACTAAGTGTTCTTTAAAGGCTCTCAGGAAACCTTTTGGGCCACTTAGGAAACGTAGTATGACCAAATAATGCTAATTCTTTCCCTTCCAAGAAACTGTAAGTCTAACCCCCACTTAATTTTCCCTATTGGAATGTTTAATTGAATTAAAACACATTACCTTAATCTGTCTACTAAGTGGTGGACCTGGAAAAGACCACATAATGTCCGAAAGAATGTAGCACATAATTAGCACTCAAATGGCACGTTAAGGTTATCCAAACGTTCGTTGGGGGGGGGGGGAGGCGGAGTTTGTTAAATGTAGCCACCTTACTTTCCGAATGCACACTGGAATAAACGTTCTGATAAGCACAGTTAGGAAGAACGAGGCCTGACCAGGAAAAGAAGACCCAAAGGAAAAAAAAAGGATCCAATTCAAGCGGAAGGTGGAGGAACTAGGAATTGACTAGCAGAGGAAAGTTTCATGCGTTAAGTTTGAGCCTGAAGCAAGGACCTAACTGACACAAGGAAACTTCATAGAAGGGGCCCAGGACAACAGACGCGAGGCCACTAGACCACAAAGAGGAAAAGGCACTGGAGCGAAGCCCCAAACCCACCGACGCCAGCCTCATACCTGAGCTTCCCGCTCCCCTCCTGGGCGCCTGGTGATGACCTCACCCGTGGGCGCCCAATCGTATCGAGCGTAAGGCGCCAGGCGCCTCAGCCAAACAGTCACATCCGGGGCCGAGAGGAACCGCGAGCGAGCTGGGCGTGCGCCTTTGCTTCGTGCCCTCAACCCGCATGGCGGAGCCACGGGCGGGCCGCGGAGAGGCCGGAGGAGTCGGGCGGTTCCGGCGCCCGCGCTGAGCCGCGGGGGAGGGGCGGAGGACGCCCGTGCGGCCGGTGCGTCTGCCCTCAGTGAGGCGGGGCGCGCGGCGAACGCCCCCGGGCAGGGGCGGGAGTGGTGAAGGCGCCGGCGGTTGGCACTGAAAGGGGCGGTGAGCGAGCTGCTCCGTTCGCTAGGCGAGGCTTGGCCTTCAGAGCAGAGACGGGGGGAAGCGGTGGCGGCGGCGGCCCTCGGGCCGGCTGGTGAGGTGATGGCGGCGCCGGCCCCGGGGGCTGGGGGAGCCTCGGGCGGCGCTGGCTGTAGCGGCGGCGGCGCGGGCGCGGGCGCGGGCTCTGGGTCCGCGGGGGCCGGGGGCCGGCTGCCCAGCCGGGTGCTGGAGTTGGTGTTCTCCTACCTGGAGCTGTCCGAGCTGCGGAGCTGCGCCCTGGTGTGCAAGCACTGGTACCGCTGCCTGCACGGCGATGAGAACAGCGAGGTGTGGCGGAGCCTGTGCGCCCGCAGCCTGGCAGAAGAGGCTCTGCGCACGGACATCCTCTGCAACCTGCCCAGCTACAAGGCCAAGGTGAGGGAGCCCCGGGCCACGCCGCTGCCCCGAGTCCTGGTCCTCGGCGCTATTCTCTGTGCTTCTCATCTAAGCTTCTGAGTGAAACGTCTCACCTCATCCTCCCGCCTTTCCACGGTTACCGTCAATACCTTCCTCACCTCCCTCGAACATAAAGATCCTCTTTTCTTTGGATTGAAGTTCTGTTTCTTAACCCACCCCACTTCCGTGATCCACTTTTTAAAAGACTAGATGATTTCCCATCACTGGTTTCCATCACTCATTCTACTTTTGACAGTCTTTCCTCTTAAAGACAGACCACCATTACCATTTAATGCTCTCATCCTATTTTTCTCCCTGGCCTCCAAATAGACTTTATTAGATTATCTCGGCTGACTTAATATGGGCTTAGTTTTTAAGATATTTGCTTTCACACCACATCTTACATTTTCCAAGCGCTAATTTATAACCATTTTATCTTTATTTTCGCCCAAGTTCTCTTTAGTTTTCTTCACTGTATTTAAGGCTTACAAGTGAATTGGTACTAGGCATCCTGCTAACTTTCAAGATACAGGCTTTTAATACAGAATTCTCCCATCAGCACCGCTTAACCATCGTAATACTGCCTTGTGCTACAATTTTGGCTACTTCTTGATAACTTTTTCATAGTTCTACCTTGATGGTGTATCTCTTCTCTTCCATTTGTTATCTCATATGTTGATTCCAGTTTTGCTGCTTCCTTTTTTTCTTCTAGATTCTGGTGCAATTTCTGCCATCTTCATATACAAAATAAAAATGTCAAGTAACAGGTTGTGGTAGGGCTGCAAGGATTCTCCAGGTCATCCAAAGGACATTGGTCTTGGGTTCAGTTAGATGGCTGATAGCTGTTTGGTACAGCAGTGGCCAAGAGCATATATAAGAGAAAATGAGGTCTGACTGGAGTGTAGTAAACATAAAAAATACATTAGTAACTGAAAAAGGGAAAACATTCGTTTTGAATGCTAGATTACCAATGAGGTGGGAAGAATAAGAAGTAAAAATTTTTTTGTGTGAAATAGATGAAAAATTTATTCTTCTATAATAAAAAAGTTTTCAGTTTAACAAGATAAGGAACATTGCTATGAAATATGTAAGATATCAAGTTTTTCTATTAAGTGAAATAACATTAATTTACTAGGACTATTGTACATGGTAGATGCTCAGTGGATACTGGTAATTTATATAGATGAGTGCACAATATTGCAGTTTTGTCCTAATTTGCCTGATAAATGTGTAGGTTTTATAAGTTTTATTTAGTTTTTATTTTTCCATAAAGTTTATTGTTTTTAAGTATTTAAGACTTTTTTTGTAATTGTAATAGAACCGTTCACGAATCAAGATTCGTATAATAATGTGTAATAGGTAATATGTCTGTGTGAGTCAAGCTTCAATAGAAGCAAAATGATATTAAGGAAAATGTCTTCCTTTTGCCCTTTTCCCCCAGCCACCCGTTCCCCTCCATGGAGGCAACCTGTGTTACTATTTATTTTGTATCCTTCCAGAGATATTTTTGCCTTCTTAAGTTTTTAACACTTTGCCGTTCTACTGTGTTCACTGTAGGTATTGTAGACTTGTACTAAGCACATTCATTAAGATATTGCAGGACTTTTCTTGATTATCTTGAGGATAAAAAATTAATTCAAAAGGCATCAGATAGTCTGGTAGAGAAGTCGTCAATCTAGTAGAGGAGAAAAAAGTATGTAGACACAACTGTAATACATGGTAGAATTTTCTCCTTACTGTTAGAAACATAAAAAAGTATACTAGAAGTTCAGTGAAGAGAGAAATTTATAAGTTGAGTGGAGGATTGGGGAAGGTTGAGGTTGTGTTTGTGCTGAATTTTAAAGATGAGGAAGATTTAAATATTTTAGGAAGAGGAAGTACTCTGAACTGAAGAACAAGAGGAAAGTAAAAGGTTTGTGTAACATATATTTTTATTTAAAAAAAAAATGAGTGCCAGGGACTATGCTCAGTTTTGCAGATGCAATGACAAATAAAACAGACACACACTTTCAGGGCTGCCTTGCCTTATGGAGCTTACAGTCTAGTGGGGGGAATGAATATTAAGCAAATAATCACTCACATATAAAACTGCATCTGGTAAATAGTATAAAGGAGAGATTGTTGGTGCCTTGAGTGTCAGTAATGGAGGATTTGACCTAGGTAGGGTGGTCAGGGAAGGCTTTCTCAGAGGAAATGATGCATGAACTAAGACTGGAATGGTAAGGATAAATAAGTCAATGGAAGAGAGAACAGCTTTCCAGGAGGGAACCTTGAGAGTATGAGGGACAGAAACTATGTCAGTGTGGCTGAAACGCAAAGAGCAAAGGTAATGCCTGTTTGAGATAAGAAGGGAGAAGTGGACTGGGGCCAAACTATAGGAAAGCCATTTTGAATTGTAAGCAAGAGGGATTTAGGGGCATGTGTATTGGAGATATGCTTATTTTGCATTTTTAAGAGATTATTTCTGACCTCAGTATGAAGAACAGGTTGGAGGGGGACCTTAGAAGTATGGTAGATCAATTAGGAAGTAGGTAGTAGAGAATATGGAGAGAAATTGGGAAGTAAAATCTGCAGAACTTGGCAATAGATTTGAAATAGGGGTGAGGAAGAGGGAGGTGCTAAGGATGACTCCTAGGTATTGGGCTCACATAATAGAGAGATCACTTGAACTAGATTTTGGAGGAATGGCAGTGAGTTCAGTTTTGGTAGAGTAGAATTTACAGTGTTAATGAGACTTAGGAGAGATTTCAGGTCAGCAGCTGTTAGAGGTTAGAACTTAGAGGAGAGGTCTAGGCTAAAGATATAAAATAGTTTAGTTAGATTGAATGAAAGGAAGTCGTGGGAAATATGATTGTAAAGTTAAGCTAGAGCTAAGTATATTGGGGAGGGGCTTGAAATACAGCCTTTAGTCTACAGTTTGGGCTGTGTTCCGCAGTTAGAAACTATGGAAGTTTGAATAGGGGAGTGACAAAAGCCGTGCTTTAAAAAGAATAGGCAATTAGATGAATTTGAAGAGGGCAGGTTTTAGTGAGTCCCTATACTAGAGATGCTTGCTTAAGACCTGAATAGGTGTGTAGAGGAGAGAAGGGGATGGCTAGGAGCACTGTTGTAGAGAACAAGTCTACATAGGTGGACAGCTGACTGGGTGAGTCAGATGAGGAAGATGGAGGAGTCAATTTCCAAGGAGTCTGGGTAATAGAGAAGAATGGGAACAGGTCTGGAATAGCATAAAACTGAAAAGTGTTTGGAGTTAGTCAATCTATTTAAGAGCTTTCTTTTTTAAAAGTTCATGTTTTATATGCCACCAAATAGCATTAATTATTCCAGTCATACTTGGCATCTAACTCTAATTCTCTAAATTTCAGACTGAAATCTTAAGCTAGATCTTTTTTTTTTTAATTTCAGCTTATTATAGGGGTACAAAAGTTTAGGTTACATATATTGCGCTTGTCCCCCCGACTCCTGCTAAGCTAGATCTTAACATGGTTGACTATAAAATAAAATTCAGGTTGTGCATTAGACTGTGAGACAGAAACTATAGATTGTTTTAATTTATTGATTTGGTATTTATTTTCCCATTTCACCTGTATTTTTCAGTATCTGTCTATAAAAAAATAAGGACACAACATAATCACGATACCATTATCACATCTAAAAAGAAATTAACAATAATTCCTTGATATCAAAAATGCAGTGTTCAAATTGGAGTCTCAGAGTCTCACTTTGTTGCCCAGGCTAGAGTGAGTGCTGTGGCTTCAGCCTAGCTCACAGCAACCTCGAACTCCTGGGCTCAGGCAATCCTCGATCCTCAGGCTAATTTTTTGTTTCTATTTTTAGTTGCCTGGCTATTTTCTTTCTATTTTTAGTAGAGATGGGTCTAACTCTTGCTCAGGCTGGTCTCAAACTCCTGACCTCAAGCGATCCTCACGCCTCGGCCTCCCAGAGTGCTAGGATTATAAGCATGAGCCACTGTGCCCAGTCAAATGTTACTTTTTTGATTTGCATTTTATTTAATCAAGATATGTATAAGGTTACCGTGGCAAAGGGTGATGTGTTTCTTAAGGCTATGTTAGTCTACAGATTCATTTGCTTTCTCCCCCACCTCCCACCTCTGCAGCTTATTTGTTGAAGAAACCAGATTGTTTATTAGCCTGAATTTTGCTGATTTCATTCCCATGGTGTTGCTTAGCATGTTCTTCTGTCCTCCATATTTCCTGTAGAGGTTTGATCAATTTAGATTAACTAGGTTTTTTTTTTTTCAAGATTTTTTTTACTAAAATCAGGTGGTTAAAGATGGGGTAGAAAATAAGATCTACGGGATTAGGTGTTATGTGGTATAGACAATGGTGGATAGGAATTCAGGAGAAAGAAATAAGGGGGATTGAATGGCTTCAGAATAGCTTCATGGGGCCAGGCACAGTGGCTCATGCCTGTAATCCCAGCACTTTGGGAGGCCGAGGCAGAAGGATTGCTTGAGCCAGGAATTCAAGACCAGCCTAAGCAACATAGCAAGACTCTGTCTCTACCAAATAAATGAATAAATAAAGCCATGTGTGGTGGCATACACCTGTAGTCCGAGCTGCTAGAGGCTGAGGCAGGAGGATTGCTTGAATCCATGAGTTTGAGGTTGCAGTGAGCTGTGATGATGCCGCTGCACTCTAGCCCGGACAACAGAGTGAGACCCTGTCTCAAAAAGAAAGAATAGCTTCTTGGATGTGGTCTTAGAGGATATATGGGAGGAGGAAAGCAGATAATGATACTACAGACAAAGAAAACAGCATCAAAGTAGAAAGGGAAATAGGAAGCATCAGGTCTGGAAGGCTTTGAAAGCAAGGCAGAAGAATTTGCAATTGACATGTGGTACTAAGTATGGAACTATCAAAGGTTATTGAACTGGGATGAGATGTGATACAGATGCTATTTTAGAAAGACAAATCTGGAAAGAATTCAGGTAGAGGGCAAACAACTTTGGAAAATTTTGCAGACGGCAGAGGAAGGGTGGTCACTAAGGAAGAATATAATAGAGGATCAGTCCAGGGAAATAGGAAGATGTCATAGAAGTTTAAGGAAGAGGTTGTCAATAGTGTCACTGTGACAGAGAGAAAAATAACTGCAATTTATAAGAATTGCAGAATAGGAATAGGAAAGTATTAATTAAATATTTTATAATGAATTGATATTCTCTTGAGTTATTTAGGCAATACTTAATATTTTGAGTACATTTTTCTCCCCGATTTATCCTTTTTTTTTTGAGATGAGGTCTTGGTCTGTTGCCCAGGCTAAGTGCAGTGGAATGATCATAGCCCACTGTAGCTTTGAACTCCTAAGCATGAATGATCCTCCCACCTCAGCCTCCCAAGTAGCTAGGATTATAGGCATGTGCTACCATGCCAAGCTAATTTTTTTTTTTTTTTTTTTTGGTAGATACAGAATCTCTCTATGTTGCCCAGGCTGGTCTTGAACTCCTGGCCTCAAGCGATTCTCTTGCCTCAGCATCCTAAAGTGCTGGAATTACAGGCATGAGCTACCATATCTGTCTCTGCCGCATTTAGTCTTATGTTCTGATCTTTTAGGTGCCTTAAAGTGTGTTATATATAATAGGAGCAAATAGGAAAAAATTTAGGACTACTTAATTTTACAGCCTCCTTATAGATACTCCTTATAAATACATGGGATAGCTGAAACAAGTGATTTTTTTTTTTTAAATCTCTGCTCTGAAGTACAACAATGAAACAGTAAAGTATTGGCTAATGGTAAATAAACAGGTGATGAGGGGACTGGATACCTGACTTCTCTTTGGGGCTCTTGCACTAACTAGCTGTTGATATCCCTGAGTTGGTCTGGGTGACCTTTCAGGGCCTTTCTAATACTGACATTCTATACTCCAGAGCTGAATTCTCAGGTTAACTAAAGTCCCAGTCTTCTACTGCTTTGGGATAGTTTGAATAAAGTAAAGTAGGGATTTAAAAAAGAAAGTTTTAAATTATTAAAATATGAGAAATTGTTATTACTTGTACAGAAAAGCTATTTTCATGCTGTCTTTATTTTAGAAACTTAAAAAACTTATATTTACTTAAGGGTCAACTAACCTGTCTTATTGGTGTCTGCTCTCATGACTATCCCTATAAATTCTAGGGGATTATTTGATTTGGTAAATGAGAGTTGTGATGTTTTAGTGTATGAGTAGTACTGAGCAAGTATGCTGAAGATCTAAGGTAGTTTGTGGTTACTTAAAGTTTTCATAAACTTTAGAGCTGTTATGACTAAGGTCTCTATTTTACATAAAATATTCTTTTTTGATCACAGCATTGGCAATATGAAAACCGTACATCTCTTTTTGATATAAAAATATCAAATGTAAACAAAAGTAGAGAATATAGTGTGATGAACTTCCCTATACCTATTGCCAAGCTTTTCCAATGATTATTCACAGCCAGTCTGATTTCATATTTACACTGCACACTCTCCCACTTCAAAGCAATATTTCAAAGCAATTCCCAGGTATCATTATTTTATCCATAAACATTTCAGTATAATCTCTAAGGATTCTTGTGTATATCTTTATGATTTTTTTTTTAAATCGTGCTCTTTGGATTGAATCTTGTATATATCTTTTGATGGTTTAAGAAGTCTATTTGGAGAAATTATACTATAATTTAGAATTTTGGTCAGTGATGAAACAGTTGGCAGTGATTTTTAATGTTATATAATTTATTGTGTTAGTTTGGCATCCCAAAATTTAGCCATTATTTAAAAAGACTTGTGTTATTTAAAAATATATAACTTCATTATTTAAAGACCTATAACTTGAAGTTTGGGTACCTTTTAATATTTAAGAAAAATAAAATTTGTATTTCTTTGGTCTGTTTCTCATCTTTTCAGATACGTGCTTTCCAACATGCCTTCAGCACTAATGACTGCTCCAGGAATGTATACATTAAGAAGAATGGCTTTACTTTACATCGAAACCCCATCGCTCAGAGTACTGATGGTGCAAGGACCAAGATTGGTTTCAGTGAGGGCCGCCATGCATGGGAAGTGTGGTGGGAGGGCCCCCTGGGCACTGTGGCAGTGATTGGAATTGCCACGAAACGGGCCCCCATGCAGTGCCAAGGATATGTGGCATTGCTGGGCAGTGATGACCAGAGCTGGGGCTGGAATCTGGTGGACAATAATCTACTACATAATGGGGAAGTCAATGGCAGTTTTCCACAGTGCAACAATGCACCAAAATATCAGGTGAGAAACTGGGTATTTTCTTAGGTGTGGGCCTTTGTCAAATCATGCCTTAATTTGTTTCAAATTTACAAATTTTTACATAGCAGCTTTCTAGTTTCTTTTGGTAATTTTAAAATAAATGGTATAAATGGTGTGTCTCAATATTTGTTTCCTAATACATATTCGAGCTTGAGCAATCCATCTTTCCTCTAGATCAAGGGTTGGCAAACTTTTTCTGTACAGGGCCAGATAGTGAATATTTTAGGCTTTGCAGTCCATATGGGCTCTGTCACAACTTTCAACTCTTGTGATAGCACAAAAACAGTCATAGATGATATGTAAATGAATGAACATGGCTGTGTTCCAATAAGATCTTATTTATGGGCTGCAGGACACATTTGGTCCAGGGGCTGTAATTTGCCAACTCATGTTCTAGATTGTCATCTTTCCTATGTCATAGCACATTCAAACCTTTTTTTAGGCAACTAACCCGACAAATGCACCTGTATGCTTGCATATTCATACTCACCCTCTGCTAATTATTAATCTGTGGAGTCAAAGCTCCTGGAGGCATTAATGATACCTGTAGAGACAGACAAGTTTCGGGCAAACTGCTGCATTTTTTATTTTTTCATCTTAATCTTAAGCCATATTCATTTGATTCTAGAGTCAAAATTATAGTTTCTTTTTTCTTTTTTTGACAGCCACAGAAGCTGTGATATAGTTCCTATTTGTAAAAGCCATATTATTACCATAGACTTGGCAGAGTGTAATACACAATAATCTGATAAGAAATTAGAAGTCTTAAAGAACTATAGATTACATATTTCAGAGCCACATGTGGCTTGAAAGCTGTAGCCTCAATAATGACCTAAAGTCAGACATATGAAAGTGGAACTAAAAATATATATCCCATTTTATGAAGTATAAAATCTGGAATGATTTTCTTTCATAGAATCCTTTCCTCACAGTCCTTTTAGGCTCTGCAAATACCCTAAAGAAGAAGGATGTCTGGTCTTAATAATCATTGAGGAGGCCGGGCGCGGTGGCTCACGCCTGTAATCCTGGCACTCTGGGAGGCCGAGGTGGTGGATCACTTGAGGTCAGGAGTTCGAGACCAGCCTGAGCAAGAGTGAGACCCCGTCTCTACTAAAAATAGAAAGAAGTTATATGGACATCTAAAAATATATATAGCCGGGCATGGTGGCATATACCTGTAGTCCCAGCTACTCGGGAGGGTGAGGCAGAAGGATTGCTTGAGCCCAGGAGTTTGAGGTTGCTGTGAGCTAGGCTGACGCCACGGCACTCTGGCCAGGGTGACAGAGCGAGACTCTGTCTCAAAAAAAAATAATAATAATAATCATTGAGGAGAAAGTCCTGTCACCACCCTTGTGATTATTTTGTAGTGAAAGTCGTTAAGTCATTGTTTTTTCAGAGAACATACTCTATATAGTTTCAGTCTTTTTAAATGTATTGACTTATTTTATCCCCAGCGTGTGGTCTGTCTTGAGTGTTCCATGTGTGCTTGAAAAGAATGTAAATTCTTTTGTTGGATGAAATATTCTGTAAATGACAGGTGAAGTTGGTTGGTAGTGTTCAAGTCTTCTATATAGTTACTGATTTTTCTTTCTATTCCTTCTGTCATTTGCTGAGAGGAGTATTGAAATCTCCAACTGTGCTTGCTAATTTGTATGTTTCTTCTTTCAGTTCTGTCAGTTTTTGCTTTATATATTTTGGAGCTCCATTATTAGGTGCATATACATTTCTAATTATTATATCTTTCTACCTGATTAATTCTTTTATCATTATGATGTGACCTTCTTTAACCCTAGTAATATTTCTTATCTTGAAGTCTGTTTTGTCTGGTTAATATAGCCACTCCAGTTTTCTTAGCTTACTTACTATTGCAAAGTACCTTTGATTTTCAGTAGGTCTTTGTATTTAAAGTGGGTCTCCTAGACAGCGTATGGTTGGGTCTTGCTTTTTATCTAACCCAATGTTACAGTCTCTGCCTTTTGAGTGTTTAGTTCATTCATATTTAATGTAATTGTTGGACTGCTTGATATTGTCCTTGCCTCTGTGCCTCTGAAGCTATGTTCTTTTATTTTCCAACCTGTTTCTCTCTATTCTTTGGGTTAGATAGTTTCTATTGCTGTATCTTCAAGTTCATAGATTCTTCTGCTATGAACTCTGCTATTGAGGTGGGCTAATGAATTTTGCTTATTGTACTCTTTAGCTCTAGGATTTTCATTTGGTTCTTTTTTGTAGTTTCCTTTTCTCTATTGAGATTCCTATTGACTCATAAATACTATTTTTTCTTTAATTCTTTGGACATATTTTTAATAGTTGCTTTGAATTCTTTGCCAAATCCAGTATCTAGACCTACTTGGAGTCAGCTTCTGTTGACTGCTTTTTTTTTTTTCCCTGAGTATGAATCATACTTTCCTGCTTCTTTTCAGATTTAGTAATTTTTTTAAGTGTAAACTAGACATGTAAATAATACGTAGTAGCAACTCTGGAGTGTTTTGTTTCTCTAGAAACTACTTTATTCTGAAGAGTATAGGTTTTCTTGTTTTAGTATGCACTTAACTTCCCTGGACTCAAAGTATAAGCTCTGTCTTCCCTGTGGGGTGCAGCAGCTAATGTCTTTGTCAGTTTTCCAGCTTTGCTGCTTTTTCAGCCTGGTTACCTGGGGGTTTCCCTGTGCCTTTTTGATATAGTGGTCACACAAGCATTTGGGCAGTTTATTCTCAGATTTTGGGGCTCATCCTTTCTGTTGCTTCTGGAGTTCCTCTAAGTTTCTAGTTTCTCTGCCATCTCCAAGTTTTGCCCTCTGACACCTAAAGCTAGTAAGATTTCTGCTTTTTGCTCCCTGTGCTTTTATATGCTATATGCTCAAAGGTGAAGCAAACTTCCAAATTTCACCAGGAATAGTTCTGATTTAGTTTCATCTTCTATACATAGGGATAATTTCTAGGATTGATGTGAGCATTATTAAATGGGATAATACAAATAAAACACAAAACAAATATACAACAAAATATTAGCTTCTCATTTATGTTTTGTTGCTGTTGTTCATGTTTTTGTTGGTAGCAGTGGTGGTAGTGATGATTTGGAGGTTTTTTAAGTCCATAAAATGGTTGTGGGTTAATCTGTGAGTTGGGCAAAGGGAGGGAAAAAGCAGATGTGTTGGCAGTTATTGGTGATAGGAAATACAATGAAGGAAAGTAAATGACAACAGCAGGGATTATCATAATGAGAAAGTATTACATTTTGATTTTTGGTACAACTTTCTGCCTCCAAGTGTGTGTATATGTGTGTGTGTAATTTTTTATATATGTATATATATAAAGACATCCTTTTATACATGCAAACTATAAAGATGAAACATCCTTATTTTATTTCTTTTCTTACTTTTCCAAATGGGAAAAGAACTAGATATATTGTGCTTCCAGTTCATCAGTTTAGTTTAACAATCAGTGCTGCTTTTTTTGTTCTGTTTTGAGACAGGGTCTTGCTCTGTCACTTAGGCTGGAGTATAGTGGCATGCTCATAGCTCACTGTAATCTCAAACTCTTGGGCTCAAGTGATCCCCTCCTCAGCCTTCTGAGTAGCTAGGACATCAGGTACTTGCTATCACACCTGGCTACTTTTAATATTTTTTGTAGAGATGGGATCTGGCTGTGTTGCACAGGCTGGTGTCCAACTCCTACCCTCAAGCAATCCTCCCACCTCAGCCTTCCAACATGCTAGAATTACAGGCGTGAACTCTTGCACCCAGCCAATGCCACAGTTTTTTTTTATGACAATCAGGTGTTTCAAACCAGTGGCCCACAAACTGACTTATAAGCCTGTTCTGCATCTTTAGAATCTATAGCCAGATTTGACTATTCATGATGATATAAGTTCCACATTGTATGTGGAACTGCTTTGTACACTTTTAAAACTATGTAATTGTTTTATTACAGTGATTTTGTTTTTATTGTGGTAAAACATGCATATTTATTATTTAACCATTTGTAAGTATACAATTAAGTGGCATTAAATACATTCACAATATTGTATAACCATCACCACTATCTACACCCAAAACTTTTTCCTCATCCGCAACATAAACTTTGTACTCATTAAACAATAACTCCCCATTTCCCTCATTCCCCACCCCTGGTAACCTCTATTTTACTTCTGTCTCTCATATATTTTACTATTATAGTTACCTCATGTAAACGGAATCATACAATATTTATTTTTTGTGTCTGGCTTATTTTACTTAGCATAATATTTTCAAGGTCCATCCCTGTTGTAGCATATATCAAAATTTCATTTCTTTTTATGACTGAATACTATTCCATTTAATTTGTTAAATTGTTAGTAATTAAATGTAGATCCCATGTAAATCTTAAAAAAAACTATCAAAATAAGCATTGTGATGAGACTGATGTATGTTCTTCATTACAGATGTTTCTCCCTGACCAGAAAGTTCCCTTTTGAATTTTCTAGATAACTTGTAGGATACATGTTCTTATTAATATTTTCAACTTCTTGATTTGTGTCATGTTTCTTCTAGCTATGCCCTTAGTGGATTTTCTTCTAACCTTTTAATGTCTATTTGCAGATAGGAGAAAGAATTCGAGTCATCTTGGACATGGAAGACAAGACTTTAGCTTTTGAACGTGGATATGAATTCCTGGGGGTTGCCTTTAGAGGACTTCCGAAGGTCTGCTTATATCCAGCAGTGTCTGCTGTATATGGCAACACAGAAGTGACTTTGGTTTACCTTGGAAAACCTTTGGATGGATGACAGTGGCTTTCTTGGGATGAAAGACTGAGTGGAGGAAAGATCTGCTTATGGAAAGTAGAACCATGAAGTGACAGTGTCATACGTGCATGTCCCGGAAACATCCTGAAAAACACATGAAATTGTAAACTGGAGAAGCAACTCTACAGCAGAGATTATCTTAGTGTTTCCTCTTTCTACCGGGCCAGAAAAATCCTCAGGGTTGCAGTTGGTTGAGTGGGCAGTTGACATATGCATGTTGCAACAGATTTTGTCTCTAAGTTAGCAATGTGTTATTTCCAACTTTAAAGGTGAGATTTTAGAGATGCTGTAAAAGGGATAAGATAAGGAAATAGCAAGATTTTTAAGTAGTGTGTTTGTGAAGAAAGATTGGTCCCATCTTACAACTGCCTGTTCTTTCTCCAGTCCTTTTTTCCAGCCAGCTTGACTATTAATTAGAAAAGTATGAAACTGGTTGGGTTTTATTTAATATTTTTAATATATTGAGAAGCATGGTCTGCCTGGACGGCACTTCTCTAAAAGTGAGATATAAAATTGTGCAGCTATTTTAAAAGTTGTATATACAATATGTGTGTAAAAAAAACTGTAAAAAAAAAAAAAGGACAAAGAGGTTGCTTTGTTCTAGTTCAATCTCTCAAAAACCACTACATGGTACAAAAATCACTTTTGGGGACAGTTGGGTAACTTACAGAGAAGAGAATTTTAAGAGGAGGTGTGTTGTATTGGCTCATTTTGTGTTAGTTTTGGCTTACAGTTCCCATTGCTATTACGATCTGTTGGGTTTTTTGTTTTATTTTTTTACGATCAAAATTATAGTAAAGATCCCTCAATCTCCTGGCTAAAGATTGAGGAAAGAGGCAAGTCTATTTCTAATCACACATATGTCAGTAAGGATGATCTAAACATAATAGTAATGTGCGTCTTTTTTGGTATCTAGTTTTATTTTTTGGTCTTCTGAGAAAGTGTCTCATAACACAGGACCCTGCTCTTACAGGCCTCAAATATGAAACCTATTAGTCATAGACTCTAGGAAAAAAAGAATTGATTTAATGATCCTTTTATTTTGTAACTTTATAATGCTGTAGATATTATTAAAAAAATTTTAATTTAATATTGTTTACATCATGCAACAATCTAAGCCTCAAACTCTTTTTTGGGGCTATAAAGAAAATGTTTACTTACCCACCTGAAACAGGTTAAGAATATTCTTAATCTCACTATAGCTAATTGCCCCCATGGGACTTGAAATATATAACACCTTGTGCTGAAAACTGCAGGTTGGCAATGTTTTGAAGGTTTCATTGTGGAAAAGTTTAAAATTCATTCCTATTTTGACTTATAAATCTTATTTCTCTTCACTAAAACTTTTGAATTAATAATCCAACACACATGAGCTGAGATTTTCTTTTGTTAGAAGAGAAACAAACATCTTTCTGTATGAAAGTATAAATTGTATGGTTTTAGATACATAAGAATTGATGAGGGCAAGTGAAATATTTGTACTTTTGGGGTTATTGCTCTATGTATATTTTGTTTTAAATCCAATAAAATTAGGGAGAGCAAGCAGCTGGCTGGGGTTCTTGGGTTGCTCCTTGAGAGTTAAGATTGTCAGTACTCCTATGATGCAGGGGATTTCAGCCATAGAACAAAGATTTATTGTTGCCACCTCAAAGTTTTATAAGTATTTGTTGTGTATTTGGTATGTTGCTTGAAAAGTTGAAATCTGTTAAAGATTCTTTTTGATACCATGTCAAGAAGAAACCTTGTACAGAGTGAAATTAATATGTTAAATGTATTAGAGAATATAGCTGGTATAGAAATTGATTTTCTTGGTGCAGAGCAATTCAATTTGGCAAGGTTTAAAATTTGATTAAAGAAGAGAATTGGTTCAGAATGATAATGGACTAGTTAGAAAGTGATACAATTTAAGTACTTGTTTCTTTTTCCAGTTGCGATATGGCCAATTCCAAGAGCTTTTGCTGAGAGTTTTGTCTTATTAGTAAACATTCATTTGTAGCAAAGTTTTGAAGGTGTTGAATCAAAACAGAAACACATGGTTATTGCATATTGGACCTAGAATCAAATAATTGACTAAATATTTAACAAGCCATTCTGTCTCAAAGATTTAAATTCCCTAATGTCCCATTTGCACATTATATAAGATGGAGGTTCATAGTTAGCGTGAGCATCTGAGGAATGAAGAGCCTTCATTTTTAAGCTGATACATACATTTGTTACTAGAGACCAATAGCTCTACAGAATATTAAACTGCTACAACGTTCAAGGAAATGGAATCTCCTTTTCATTGGTGCTGAGAGAGCATTTAGGTAGAAGACAGTTGCACCTGAAGATTAAGTATAAATCATCTAAACCATTGTTTCTCAACCTTGTCTGTACTTTGGAGTCACTTTTGGAGTGCTTTAAAAAATATGGATACTTGGGTTCCATATGCTAAGATTCTGATGTTGATCTAGGATATGACCTGGCCATAGGGATTTTTTAAAACTTTCTGATGATTTCAATATGCTGCCAAGGTTGAGAATCATTGATCTAAAATTTACCTTGAGTTTTCTCATCTGCAAAATAGAAAAAAATCTTTGCTCCCTTCCTTCACTACCTCACAAGGATATTGAGGGTAAAGGAGAAAATAATGGGAAAATATCTGTGCTATGGGTGAAAAGTGCTATTAAAAGGCCAAGTAGTGTTGTATTTCAGCTGAAACTATGATCAGGAAAAAAATATGTAATTGAATGTGCTTTGTTGACTTGGGAAACTGGGAGCACTTTCTTTGATTCTTTAATGAAGCATGCAGATGTGGAAGCAAACATCACTATTACACTTATTCATACTATGGTCTTCTGTCATAATTGAGATAGGCTGTTTTAATTACCTGGTTTTACATAGGAAAGAACTTTTAAGGCTTAAAGTCTGTAATGGTCAATGGCTCATAATTCATTAAATCTTTTCATACAAGGAATTCTGTGGTTAATACATATCATTTCATAGTTGCCATTAGTTATTCATTATTTGACTTTTGAACGTTAAGCCATTTATTTCATCTCCCTCATTCATGTAAGTTTAGATACAGATTAGATAAGGCAAGTAGGATTTACCCAGTTAAATATTTGAAATCATGGCTCAATGATTAGGCATCTTTTGCCTTTTAGAAATGATTTGACTGGAGAGTTTAAAAAATAACAGCCCTAAACCACATAGAAACTATTATAATTAATTATTAAGTCCCCAAACTACTGTTTATAATAGATTGTAATATTAATATTTTTTTATCACTTAAATAAATGAACAATTTGAAGAGATAGAAACTTAAGGACTTTTAAAGATTAGTGCTGAAAAGATTACTTTCCAGAAAGTACGACCATCTGAATTGAGAGTGTGATAGACAGGACTACTTTGAAGCCTTTATTGAGAAGAAACAGTCCGTACCCAACCCAAATGCTGTTCTCATAAAACATTTCTCAATTTCTCTGAATGTAATCTCTCCTTCCTTGATATTTCCCTAGTTTTATGGTTTATCTGTAGTTAACTCATGCTGTATTACTTTATATGAAATTATTTATATTTATTGATTATTTATTGGTGTCTTGTCTTCCCTAAACTAGGACAGAATCTCTGATGGACTCATCTTTGTGCCCATATCATTTAAGCCCAGTAGGCAGGTGCTTACATATTTGCTGATGGAACAAAGAAAGAAGTATGTAGGAAGACAAAAACTCATCTGAAGTTGTAGACGCTAGTAGCAAAAGATAGATGAGAAAGTTTTTTTATGTCCTATTCCAAGTGAAGCAGGAAGGAAAGGAATGCATATCTGAGGCTAGTAAGGAAGAAATAATTACTGTGAATGCATTTTAGCCATTCCCCTTTTTCATAAATGTTGGTAAACTTCGATTTTTAGTTCTTGGTGTAGATTTTATATTTGTTTAGAATTAAAATTAGAATTCTGTATTTTAATTTTTTGGAATTCTGTTGTTTTGCCTTAGTTTCTTAATAAAAAGTTAAAACAAACATTAACCACCTGTGATTGCTTACATATAAAAGAAATTTTTTACACATTGGTCAGAAAGAAAAATTGGGGTGTCTTAGTAGCCAAAGGTGGTGATGGAATTTACCTATAAATTCCATGGCTTTACTAATAGAATCCACATTTCCCATATTTAGAATGGAATGTGGACAGGGAACAGTAATTCACTAGGGTCCTCTTCCCCAACTGCTGCTACCCCTGGCTAACAGCTGTTTGATAATGCAGTTGTTTGCCAAGAGCTATAATAGGCAGGCATGCTGTTCCTGAACTGGCTGAACAAATGGTGCCTTTGATCCAAAAGTTTGAAAGAATCGATCAGTTGATCATGTTGCTAAAAATTGCTTAATGTATTAATGTTAAAATTTATACAAAGGGTTTTAATTTTCTAAAAATTAGTTGTAAAATTTTTATATTTATCTTTTTGGTTAGTGGAAAGAGACACCAGAGACAGCTTTGCTAGTTTGTTCTAATTTCTTTTTTGTATCCTCCCCCAAACTGTTTGCTTTTTATTTAATGTATTCATTAGACTATTATTGACTACAGCATGTTCTCTAGTCTTCAGAATATAGTTTGTGAAAAGAAGTAGCCCCTCAGGATTTAAAATTGTCATTCAGATTTTGTACATAGGATTTCATGATGAGTGACTCAAGAAGTAAGAATGATTTAGAGTATGTCCTTGGGTCACCCTGTTGACAGTGCTTAATTTCTGTTTCTTTTAAAACAGGAAAACGAACAAGAAAAAGATTGAGGAAGTCAAGTCCTGTCTATTCTATGGTATGATACTTAGTAAGTCATACTGTATTTCTGCTCCCTTCTTTCCTTTATCAGTGGGGGGAAAAATCAAGTAATAGGAATAGTTTTGAGGTCCTATCTCCCTTGAGAAAGATTCTCTGAAATAATTTATTAAAATGCTAGTGTCCCAAATTAGATTAATTAGAAGCATATTATAATGGGAATAGACCAGATATCTTTGTTTATTTTAGTGTAGCTAGCTTGTTCACTTTTCCCAACCAGTGTTTAAAGGGTATATTATACATCTATGCTGCTTTGTTGGCTGCCTTCACCTTTGAAGGAAAGGAGGCTTAACATTAGAATGAGAGTTGTCAATGACATTTCTCCCCCTTCAATAGGCCAAAGAATGGTACAGTTCATGGCCAAATTGCGCAGAGCAGTAGAGCGCCTGGACAGATGGCTACTTGCGGAAAGTCATGTTGGTAGCAGAGCCAAATGCAATCCACCCTTCAAGCACAGCAATACGAGTAGTGAACTAAGTGCCTATGGAGCCACATGGAACTAATAGTGACTCCTTAGGCTACTCTGGGTATTATGTGGCCATAGTAGTTGAGCCATATCTTCTGAAATTGTGAAGGATCTCCCTGCCCACCAGCTACTAGTTGCCCACGCAGTAATTTAGAAAGAATGAAAAAACCAGAAAAGATAATTTATAATTCACTAAAATTTTCTAACTCCTGGCCAGGCATGGTGGCTCATGCCTGTAATCCTAGCACTTTGGGAGGCCGAGGTGAGAAGATCACTTGAACCCAGGAGTTTGAGACCAGCTTAAGCAAGAGCAAGACCCCAGTAGAAAAATTAGCCAGATCAGGCGCACTGGCTCACGCCTGTAATCCTAGCACTCTGGGAGGCTGAGGCGGGAGGACGCTTGAGGTCAGGAGTTCGAGACCAGCCTGAGCAAGAGTGAGACCCCTGTCTCTACTAAAAATAGAAAAAAAATTAGTGGGGCAACTAAAAATAGAAAAAAAAATTAGCCAGGTGTGGTGGTGTGCACCTGTAGTCCCAGCTACTTGGGAGGCTGAGGCAGGAGGATTGCTTGACCCCAGGAGTTTGAGGTGGTTGTGAACTAGGCTGACGCCACAGCACTCTAGCCCGGGCAAGAGAATGGTACTCTGTCTCAAAAAAAAGAAAAGAAAAGAAAAATTAGCCAGGCCTGGTGGCATTCACCTGTAGTCGCAGCTACTTGGGAGAATGAAGCAGGGAGGATCACTTGAGCCCCCGAGTACAAGGTTATAGTGAAATATCACACCACTACACTCCAGCCTGGGTGACAGAGCGAGACCCTGTCTCAAAAAAAAAAAAAAAGTTCTAACACCTATTATGTATCAAGCCCTTACCAGATACTAGTGATGTAGAGATTAGAAAAAAACAAAAATTGGTCTGTTCTGAAGTTGTTCACAAGCCAGTGTGAAAGCAAATGTGGAAACAGACTACCATGAAACAGTGGAATAATTCCCTTAAGGAAATTATGTATTTAGTATGAGGTCCAGTGTGGCATAGAATAGGGAAAATGTAACTTAATCTGGAGTTGAAGATAGATCCACTATTCCAGGCAGATGGAATAGTATGTGCTATGATACAGAGGCATAGGCACATCAGGATGTCTGGAATCAAGGTGCATATTGAAGAAGTGGGAGAGGGTATGGAACAAGGAAATTGGGTCTAGATCATTGTCATACTAGGGAGTTTGGGTTTTGTTCTGTTTTTCATATTTTTCATGGGGAAGCCACTCAGGTTTTCAGCAGGGCCATGATTACTTCAGCTGCAAAAAGCAGTAACAGAAAGGTGGGAGTCGGAAGGTTTAGGCAGAAAATGATGAGGACCTAAACAAAGGTGACTGAGGATGGAGGAGGAATGTATTTAAGAGATACTCAGGGAGATAAGTGGACACCATTTTTATGTCAAGATTGAGGTGCATTTTTTGGTGTGGACTTTTTTTGGCGTGGAGAATAATGCTCCTCTTTATCAAGAAATGGCATTGAAAAGGAGGAATAGATTGGGGTTGGAGGTGACGAGTTCAGTTTTGAACATGTTGAATGTGAAGTAGAAATACTCAAAAGGCGTTGGAACTAGTAAGTTTGGAGTTAAGGAGATAGGTGGGTAACTGTCCACTGAACGAGAGAACTGCTGAAAGCTTGCTTTCCTCGTCGACTGCAGGCTCCCGGATCCGGCAGGCAGAGTGAGGGGAGGTATGCCTGGAGTACAGTGAAAGGATAACTGCCCTCTAAGTTATGACTCTGCCAATTAAAGGCTGGTGGTGGTTTTTGTTTGTTTTATTTTTGCTCCCATGCCCTACACCTCTGAGTTACAATCGTAGCACTTCAATTTTCAAGTGCCTCTTTTTAATATTTTGAGGAGCTCAGTAATTTTCTATCATTCTGGTTTTAAGGCAAGACCACTGGATTAGTAGTTCAGACTTAGAACTCACAGGTTCTGTCTTGGCAGTGCTGCTAGGGTAACATGATCCCTGAGCATATTTCTTCCTCTCTGGGGCTGTTTCCTTATCTGCTAAAGTGAGATCGACCTAGCTCAATGGTTCTCAATTCAGATGCCCACAAAAATCACCTGGGAAGCTTTTTATTTTTTAAAGCAGCCTTACTGAGATATAACTGACATACAATAAGCTACATATATTTAAAGAGTATAATTTGGTAAGTTGGGATGTATGTATATATCCATCACAATAAAGATAATAAAGATACCTGATGTTGACTGAAGGACAAAAAGGTTACCGTTTTAAGGAATTAAAATTAGTTTTATTCAGATGTCTTACTGAGGACTATACACCAAGTCCTATACCTTGGGAGGAGTCTTTCAGAGAGGTTCTGTTAGACCCCTCTGGCACAGTATTTCATCCCATTGCTTATATACAGGTGGTGGAGGTTCAACACATGAAAATCACACCAAACTTGCTCAGAAGTTACACTAAAGCAGAATTTCACTAAGGTTTGTATGTGGGAGTATATTTGGTTATAGATTACTAAAGGACGTTTGTAATTATAAATTGTAGAATTGTAATTAATTATGCTTCTACAATTTATAATTATAAAGCCTCTCAAGAGCAGAGGCTTGGCAAGGCACCGTCCCGCGTCTCAGCCGAGACACTGTTCCTCCCCTCTGGGTGGCTGCCTTGCCACTTTATGGGGTCCCCTTGCTCTCTCCCTCTATTTTTATCCTCACTCTTTTTAGCCTTGTCTTTTTTCTTTTGGATTCCCCAAATGTGCTATTCTTTACATGGCCAAATTTGGGGGGTGGAGAAGAGCATGTTTGTTAGTGTCTTTGTGCAGCATCCCATTCTCTTCTTTGCAACTGCTTCCCACCTACCTGCCCTCCTTCCTCATCCCCCAGCCATCAGCTCACAGGGCTGGGACTCAACAGCTGTGTGAGCCCACTCCCCATCCCATGTCCATGGCTAATTGGACTAACAGTGGGAACTGGAATCCCTATCTTGGGATCCTGAGTTGATCTCTTGAGTGGAGGAGAAAGGTATGGCCATTTTTCACAATGTGGACTATGTAGAAGAGAAAGCTTAGGAAAAGAATGAAGAGATGTCCCAGGAACAAGGAAAAGATGGTACTCTTGGGCTCCTGATGGCTCTCCATTGCTTTGGCTAAGTTCCTCCTGAAGTCCAACTGCATTCCTGCCACTGACCTCTGTGAGCTACCCGTTTAATGCTCACATCACCTTTTAAAGTAGGTGCCACTACTCCCTCCATTTTACAGACAAGGGAACTGAGACACAGAGATCAAATGTCCTGCCCAAAGTTACAGAGATAGTAAGTGCTAGAACTGGGGTTTGAATTCTGGCAGTCTTGATTCCAGCATCCACATCCTTAACCACTACACTACATACTTTACAAACACTGGGTTACAAATGCAACCTGAGAAAAGACCTTCCAACAAATCTATAACACCCCTCAAACTGTTCCTGTCCTTACCCCTTGTTCCAGTGAACAACCAAACAGTTTTGAATGGTGATTTCCTAGTTTAGGGGAGAATTACTTAAAAAAAAAAAAAATTAAAAAAAAAAGTACTAGGCCTGGTATGGTGGCTCATGCCTGTAATCCCAGCACTCTGGGAGGCCGAGGCAGGAGGATCGGTTGAAGTCAGGAGTTTGAGACCAGCCTGAGCAAGAGGGAGACCTCATCTCTACTAAAAATAGAAAAAATTAGCCAGGTATGGTGGTGCACATCTGTAGTCCGAGCTACTCAGAGGCTGAGGCACGAGGATCCCTTGAGCCCACGAATTTGAGGTTGCTGTGAGCTAAGCTGACACCACAGCACTCTAGCCCGGGCAACAGAGTGAGCCTCTGTCTCAGAAAAAAAAAGTACTGATATTGATGCCTCAGTCCACCCCTCTACCCCACAGAATTTAATTAACCCAGGCATCTTATCTTTAAAAGCTCCCCAGTGTGAGACAAAGTAACAAACGTAAGAAGCCATGTTTGCTTATTTCTGCTTGCCAGTATAATTTCACAAAGCCCCTGACTTTGAGCGCAGCATTCTGGGAAGATGCTTTGAAGACAAAACAGGAGAGAGCACACGGCCCCCCACCTCTCTTGCCTGAGTCACTATATTCCTTAAAAGATAAATGACCCTGATCCTTGCTTTTCTCACACATACAATAATGCCTGCTAAGGTCAGCGATGATGCTTCTACAATTTATAATTAGCCATGGACATGGGATGGGGAGTGGGCTCACACAGCTGTTGAGTCCCAGCCCTGTGAGCTGATGGCTGGGGGATGAGGAAGGAGGGCAGGTAGGTGGGAAGCAGTTGCAAAGAAGAGAATGGGATGCTGCACAAAGACACTAACAAACATGCTCTTCTCCACCCCCCAAATTTGGCCATGTAAAGAATAGCACATTTGGGGAATCCAAAAGAAAAAAGACAAGGCTAAAAAGAGTGAGGATAAAAATAAAGGGAGAGAGCAAGGGGACCCCATAAAGTGGCAAGGCAGCCACCCAGAGGGGAGGAACAGTGTCTCGGCTGAGATGCGGGACGGTGCCTTGCCAAGCCTCAGCTCTTGAGAGGCAACAGACGCTGCTTGGGCTATCAGGGGCTGTCTTAGCAGGAGCTGGTTTGCTAAATCAAGGGCAAGAATAAAAAACTTAGGTCTCTTAGAACTTGAAAAAAGAAGCCGTACTTCTTACTTCACCCTTCTCTGTTTTAAGAGAGAGACTAAAGAATGGTAAGGTTTGAAACTCACAGAAAACCAGCTCAGTGATCTGCTTTTTGTTTGGCTGATATTGAAACATTTGCACCTAGCAGCTCACTGGCTACTCATTTTGAGCATTAAAAATGAGAGTAATTGCATTGTTAATAAGTTGCTCCCTCTCTTATGCTCACATCTTTCACTGGACTCCTTTCCTGGAGACCTCAGGGCTTACTTCTGGTTGCTTTTGGCGTACTAAAGTGAATCGAAGGTCATAGTCTGGAGGGGACTGTGGTGATGAGGTGAAATGAAGAAATACTTTAGGGAAATGATGGCAAAGGAGTTAAAATCCTCTACTATGTTGACCCAGTGAAATGTTCTGCTTTTCACAGAGTGAGACTTGGAGCTATAGATTTAAAAAGGATCTCTTGTAGGAAAATGGGCCCGAGGGGGCTTAAGAGGACCTATTGCACCCTCAGGCCTCCTCTCCCTATGCAAACTTATGTGTCTCCTGATTTCATGAAATCATAGCAAGTCCCTGATTTAGGGACCCTCGAGAGTTAGGAGGCTCTTCCTGCAGCTGCCCCACCCATGAGGAAACACGGGAGATAGTAAAGGAAACGGGAATTGCAAGGCCTTGTCTTCTGTGGATCTCGCTTCCGGGGCCTTATCGGAGGTGGCTGGTGGAAAATTTATAATTGAAGTCTTCTTATCTCTTTTTCCATTGGCATCATGACTAGCAGCAAGAATAAAATATTAAGAGCCTCTAGTCTAGACGATCAATATAGAGCTCACATTCCTTCCTTTGCTTGTTCATGTATCTTCCCAGCAGCCATTGAGTACTTCCCCTTGTAGCATACACAGTGATGGTACTGTTAGCACTAGGTCCTTGCACTCTGGGTCTTCAAGTGTGTTGTGCTTTACCTACTTTATCTCATTTATTTGTCACAACACCTCAACGGTATTCACATCTTATGGGAGAGAACACCAAGGCTCACGGAGGAGAAATGACCTGCTAAAGTCACACAGCTTTGAGTTTCAGAGTCTGCATTTGAACCAGATCTCTGAACCAGAACTCAAAAGTTTGATCACTTTCCCCTCAAGGGGGAGACAGACATGTCAACAGATAAATGTCCAATAACAAGGTACGTGCTCTGGAAGAGGTAAACACAAGTAGTGGTGAGGTGGCGGGCTTGCCTGGAGGGAGAGTCAGCAGAGATGCGCTGATAGTTGTTTTACTTACCAGGACCGGGAGACAAATGGGAATAATACCTGTTCCCTGTCCTGGGGGCTAGCTCCTCTCTGCTTCTCTTCTCACTTTTGTGAGCTGCTCCCTCGGCCTACTTATTAATTATGATCACCCTGACCTGTGTCTGGGTTGCTAGATAAAATATAGGCTGTCCAATGAAATGTCAGATAAATGAATAATTTTTTTTTATAAGTATGTCCCCAATGTTGCATGAGATACAATGATGCTAAACAATTATTCATTGTTTATCTGAAAACCAAATTTCATTGGGTGCCATGTATTTTTTTCCAATATTGTATTGTGGTAACACATCTAAAATGGAGTGGGGAGAGTAGTGCTACCTACTTTAAAAGGTGATGTGAGCATTACAGGGGTAGTTCACAGAGGTCAACGGCAGGAATGCAGATGGACTTTATAAGGAACTTAGAGCAATGGAAAGCCATCAGGAGCCCAAGAGTACCACCTTTTCCTTGTTCCTGAGACATCTCTTCATTCTTTTCCTAAACTCCCTCTTCTACACAGTCCAAATTTACCATCTTAACTATTTTTAAGTGTACAGTTCAGTGGTATTAAATATTAACACGTTCATAATGTGTGGAGCCATCGCCAATATCCATCTCCAGAATTCTTTCATCTTATGAAACTGAAACTCTGTATCCATTAAACAATAATCCCCATTTCTTCCACCCCCTCAACCCCTAGCAACCACTTTCTGTTTTTATGATTTTCGACCCCCCTGAATATCTCATATAAGTGGAATACATATAGTATTTGTCTTTTTGTGACTGGCTTATTTCACTTAGCATAATGTCCTCAAGGTTCATCCATATTGTAGCCTGTGTCAGAATTTCCTTCCTTTTTAAGACTGAATAATATTCCATTGTGTGCATATACCACATTTTGTTTATCCACTCATCCATTGATGGACACTAGAGATGCTTCCGTATTTCAGCTATTGTGACTAATGCTGTTATGAGCATGTGTGTACAAATATCTGTTTGAGACACTGCTTTCAATTATTTAGGGTGTATACCCAGAGGTGAAATTTCTGGATCATATAGTAATTCTATGTTTAATTTTTTGAGGAACTGCCATACTATTTTCCATAATGGCTGTACAATTTTACACTCCCATCAACGGTGCACAGGGATTCCCACTTCTCCACATCCTTGCCAACACTTGTTATTTTCTGTTTTTTTGAAAATCGTCATCCTAATAGGTACGAGGTGAGGATATGCTATATTTTTATTTGCTAAATGTAGCAACCCTAAAACCAGCCAGAGACCTCTTACCTGGCCCTGTCAACACCTTACCTATCTAACCCTTGCCTTTTCTGTGTCACACCCTGGCTCTGAGCTCCTGGTCCCCACCCAGCCACTCCTCATTTGCTGCTCCACAAGCCCCGGCATGAGAGCTGGGGCCGGGGCTGCTGCAGAGAAAGCTTGCATCATGTTCTCTTGCTCTGCTTCCTCTGAGAGCACCTCCCTGGCACCACACTGGCAGGTTGGCCCTATAGCCTGAGCCTGAAGGTAGAAATTGGCATAACTCTGCCTCAAAGGAAATGGCTCAAGAGAACGTTGAAATAGCAAAGGTTTGTGGCCTAGACTCAAAGCACAGAGTATGATAGATACGCGACACTTTGTAGGCTGGAAGAAGCAGACATTTTTAGTTATTTGATCCTTTCTTCAGTTAGGGTTCCAGGTTCCTCTTTCTCCTTTCCCTTTTTCAGAAATTTGCTAAGGACCTACCATCGAGCACTACACTATCAGGCAAGCAAAACAAGTAAAACTTTGCCCTCAAGGATCTCAAGGCCCAGTAAGGCAGCCAAGACCTTTCTAAATAGCTGTCACATGCAGTAGAAAACAACAATGCCCAAGGGAGATGCAGAAGGAATGCTATGTGAGGGCCTGTTGGGGTGAGGGTGGGGTTCAATCCAAGTAGCTTTGTGGAGGAGGTGTTGTTTGAGCAGAAGCTCAAAAGATAAACAGTATTTAGACATGTATCAATTTGCCAAATAAATTCGTTAACACAAATTTACTAATAACAATTTACCAGTTTTGTGCACTAAAAATTATTCCCTTAAACAATGTATAGAATTTATAGTAATTTATTTTTCACCAAGGCTTCCAAATATTCAGTCTATTTATTTATTTTTTTTAAATTTCAGGCTATGTTCATGTCCCAAATGTCATACTGTTGATTTCTCTCTTCCACCCAATTTTGAATGCATTTTGCTGCTTCCTTGGGATTCTGTGACTGCACTGGCTTGGTTCTTACAGGTGTCCCCTTAAATAGAAACATGCTTGAAGTTTTCCCTGTCATGCTAAGTCAGTGACTGTTCTTTTTAAATTTTGACATCTTTGAAATAAGCAGAAGAATAAAGAAAATAACAACAAACACCCATTTGCCCACTGTTCAGCTTTAACAAATCTTAACATTTTGCCATATTTGCTTCAGATAATTGTTTCTCAGAACCAAAATCTTACAGATGCAGTTGAAGCCTCCTGTATACATATGCCTGTGATGTGATTCCTTTCCTTTCCCTCCCTCTCCAGAATTTGACACGTCATCACCATGTTTGTTTTTATACTTTTCTACATATGCATGATTCCATCAAGATTTAGCATTGTTTTGCATATTTCCAAACCATATAAAGTCTATATACATATATGCATGTGTATGTGTGTATCATTTATGTCCTCCTGTAACATTGTGTTCTTATGATTTATCCATACTTAAACATAGAGCTGTTAATTCATTTTTAATTGCTGTACAGTATTCCATTTTACCAATATACTATAATCTATTCTTCTGTTGATGGTCATTTAGATTGTTTCCAATTTGCTATTATTACAAACAAAGCTGGAATGAATACATATATGCTATAGTCTTTAGAATACATTATGAGAAGCAGCATTCTTGGGTTGTAAGTTATGCTCATCTTGATCTTTGTTATTTATTGCCTAATGTTCATCACAATATTTGGACCAATTTACTCTCACCAGCAATATTTCTGTTTATTAAGCAAGGGTCAAAAGCAAACACCACAGGTAATACATGGTAGAGGCATGTTTCAACCTACAGGAGTAAGGGGATGCGTGTAGTACCCCAGATTCTTACCATTTCATGGGGAAGAGTTGGATATACCAAGTGTTGTGTGTAAGGAGAGGGACTACAAATTCCCTGTTGTCTCACACATTTATAAAGGAGTATGGAGGGTTTGGAGATCATCTGACCAAGCAGGCTTTGTGATTAAGGTGTCAGCCTTCCTGGCATGAGAAATATGTTAGAAACAACCCAATAATCCAGGGAGTTGATACATTAGAGGTTTTGCAGCCCTCCCTGAAGAGCCAGCTCATTGCTAGGAAACCTGAAAGAAACTCACAAGGGTCATTCAGTTGACAAACTGGTTTCTCTCTCTGCATTACACCTCTGGCCCTGGGGATTTATTAAACAGGCTTTCCGACCCAGGGCATGTATTAGTTGACAACATTGTGACAAGGACTGTGAAACAGTATCATGGGCTATGAAAAGCATAAAAGGTATTTGGGGCTTCTTGTCCATGTCTACAATACAAAGGGAGAAAGTGTTTAAAATGTTTTAATATAGGTTTTTATCTAGAATTTATTTTTGTAATGGAGAAAGTAGAGATTTCATTATTTTAAAAAATGCAGTTACCACATTATCTCAGTTCCATTTATTGAATATGCTTTCTTCTATTGATTTGCACTGCCTCCTCGTCACTTATCAAGTTTTCATCCATACATGGGCCAGTTTCTGGGCTTTCTGCTCGATTCCTTTGGTCTCTTTGTCTACACATAGGCTAATACCATATACTCTTAGTTGTTCTCACTTTATAATCAGTTTTCATTTTTGAAAGAGCAAGCTCCTCGCCCTTGTGATTTTCAAACATTGTTTTGGTTATTCTTGGCCCTTTGCTCGTCTATGCGGATTTTAGACATAGCTTGTCAAGTTACTTGGAAATTCTGTTGGGATTGTTACTGAAAATGGAAAATATAAATAAATATACATGTTGAATCAATAGACTTGGGAATAATTGACATTTTTTTTAATTTTTATTTTTATATTTATTTTAATTTTTTTTTTTTGAGACAGAGTCTCGCTCTTTTGCCCTGGCTAGAGTGCTGTGGCGTCAGCCTAGCTCACAGCAACCTCAAACTCCTGGGCTCAAGCCTTCCTCCTGCCTCAGCCTCCCGAGTAGCTGGGACTACAGGCATGCGCCACCATGCCAGCTAGGTTTTTTTTCTATATATATTTTTAGCTGTCCATATAATTTCTTTCTATTTTTAGTAGAGACGGGGTCTCGCTCTTGCTCAGGCTGGTCTTGAACTCCTGAGCTCAAACAATCCGCCCTCCTCAGCCTCCCAGAGTGCTAGGATTACAGGTGTGAGCCACCTCGCCCGGCCTATTGACATCTTTTTAAATTTATTTTTTAATATGAAGGGGGGAAGTAAGGAGGAGGGTTCAGTTTTCTTTTTTTTCTTTTTCTTTTTTGAGACATAATCTTACTCTATCATCCCAGGTAGAGTGCAGTGGCATCATGATAGCTCACTGCAACCTCCAAGTCCTGGGCTCAAGCAATCCCCCTGCCTCAGCCTCTCAAGTAGCTATAGTCATGTGCCACAACACCTGGATAATTTTTCTATTTTTAGTAGAGACAGGGTCTCACTCTTGCTCAGGCTTGTCTCAAACTCCTAAGCTCAAGCGATCATCCTGACTTGGCCTCCCGAGTGCTAGGATTATGGGTGTGAGCCACCACGCCCTGCCAGAATTGACATCTTTATGAAGTGCATTCTTACCCATGATCATGGTATATCCTTCAATATTGTATCCTTCATATTGTCTTTTAGGGTCCAATAAAAAGATAGGGTTCCCCACCTGAGTTTGAAACAAATTGAGAAATAAAGAAGTAGTACCTGGGAGGCCAAAAATATTATCTTTACTGCTGATAGAGAACAGGTTAGAGGATACATTAAATAGCTTTAGGTCTGATAGGCAAGTGCTTGGTAGTTCAAGCCAGCAAATAGTACGCAAACAATCTAGATTATTCTTCCTAAATTTACTATTTAATGTTACTCTGTCTTCCAAGGAGCAGAATGAGTAAAGGGGCAGAGAGATTGAGACTATTCACACCAATAGAGCTCCCTTCAAAAGGATGGAAATCTTAGGAGTAGGAAAGAAGTTTGCTTTCCTTACAGGCATCTAAATTGTTTAGTTTTTAAAATTGAGAATAGGATTTGTTTCCTATTACATTTTCTCATTGGTTATTATGGATGTATAGAAATTCTATTAATTTATCTATTTTGACCACATTTTCAGCAACCTCAGAACACCCTTGTGAGGTATATACTGTCATTGTTCCAATTTTAAATGAGGAAAATGAGACAATGGAAAATCAAATAACTTGCTGAAGGTCACAGATCTAGAAAGTGGTGGAGCCTGGCTCTGGTCTAGGCAGTCTGACTCCAGTATCACTGCTCTAAATCCCCACACAAACTTCGTTCACATCAGTGCATGCTATCCATCGTATAGACGACCCATCCTTTCATTTATTTGCCCAATCCCTATTGATGGGCATTTAGTGTATTCTGTCTCCCTCCCCACCCCCGAGACAGAGTCTCACTCTGTCACCCAGGCTAGAGTGCCGTGGCGTCAGCCTAGCTCACAGCAACCTCAAACTCCTGGGCTCAAGTGATCCTCCCGCCTCGGCCTCCCAGAGTGCTAAGATTACAGGCGTGAGCCACTGCACCCGGCCCCCAGTCTTTTCTCATTACAGATGCAGTGCAGTGAATAACCTTGTACATATGCTGTTTCACATGTAGTATAAATATGTAGCACAACAAATTTTCCTAGATTCATCTCGCACTTTTCCTGTCCCAGACCTGGAATCAGTTGTTTTACTGAGAAGCGCTGTTTCCTTTTACTGGAGAATGCTATTTAGAAACCAAGATCTGGGCATCTGATGTATATTTTCTAGTGAGACTCTGTTAGTCTTTGTGTATTTAGAAAATGCCTTCATTTTGTCTTCACTCTGGAATAATGGTTTGGCTGATGAAATACCCAAAGTTAACAGTTCCTTGCCTTTTTCAGCATTTTGAAAATATTACTCCATTATCTTCTGTCATGAGTGGTCGGTGAAAAGAAGTCTGTTGTCAGTCCAGTTATCGCTTCTCTGCAGCTAATCTTTTTTAATCTGGTGGTTTAAGATGTCTCTTTTATCCAATAGTTTCACAGTTTTACTTCAGTGTGCAAAGGTATGACTTATTTGTATTTATTCTGCTTGGTACTCAGCATGTACTTTTTACATGAGGACTCATGTTTTTCTTCAATTCCAGAAAAATTGTAACTATCTTATTTTTCACATCTTTATTGAGATATAATTCACATAGCATAAAATTACCATTTTAAAATGTACAATTCAGTGGTTACTAGTATATTCACAAAGTTGTGCAACCATTGCCTTGATCTAATTTCAGAACATTTTAATCACAGCAAAAAGAAACCTCATCCCCATTAGCAGTCACTCCACATCTCTCTTTCCCTCATCCCCTGGCAACCACTAACCTACTTTTTGTATTAACAGATTTGCCTATTTTGAACATTTCATATAAATGGAATCATATAATATGTGACCTTTTGTGTCTGTATTCTTTCACTAAGTGTAATGTTTTTTCAAGGCCCATCCATGTTGTGGCATGTGTCAATACTTGATTCCTTTTTACAACTAAATAATATTCTATTATGCGTGTATACCACATTTTGTCTATCCATTCATCAGTTAATGGACATTTGGGTTATTTCTACTTTTTGTTATTATGAATAATGCTGCTATAAACATTTGTGTACAAGTTTTTGTATGAACATATAGTTTCAATTCCTTTGAGTAGAATTTTCTAAGAGCAGAATGCTAGGTCATATAGTAACTCTATGTTTAATTTTTTTTTTTTTTTTTTTTGAGACAGTCTCACTCTCTTGCCTGGGCTAGAGTGCTGTGGCATCAGTCTAGCTCACAGCAACCTCAAACTCCTGGGCTCAAACGATCCTCCTGCCTCAGCCTTCCGGGTAGCTGGGACTACAGGCACGCGCCACCATACCCAGCTAATTTTTTCTATTTTTGGTTGTTTTGGCTAATTTCTTTCTATTTTTAGTAGAGACGGGGACTCACTCTTGCTCAGGCTGGTCTCGAACTCCTGAGCTCAAGCAATCCTCCTGCCTTGGCCTCCCAGAGTACTAGGATTACAGGCATGAGCCACCGTGCCCAGCCTATGTTTAACTTTTTGAGGAATGGCTAAACATTTTACAGCTGCACCATTTTATATTCCCACCAGCAATGCATGAGAGTTCCAATTTCTCCATATCCTCACCAACACTTGTTATTTTCTGTTTGGTTTTTTAAATTCTAGGCATCCTAGTGGGTGTGAAGTAGTACCTCATCATGGTTTTAAGTGATGTTGAACATCTTTTTATGTTCTATTGGCCATTTGTACATCTTCTTTGGAGAAATGTCTATTCAAGTCCTTTGCCCGTTTTTAAAATGGGGTAATTTGTTTTTTATTATTGATTTGTAGAACTTATTTATATATTCTAGAATGATGGTGTCCTTTTGGAGTGCAAAACTTTTTAATTTTGAAGAAGTCCAATTTATTTATTTCTTCTTTTGTCAGTTGGGCTTTTGTTGTCATATCTAAGAAACCATTGCCTAATTCAAAGTCACAAAGATTTACTCCTTTGTTTTCTGCTAAGGATTTTATAGTTTTAGCCTTTATATTTAGGTCTATGATAATTTAGAATTAATTTTTGTTTATGGTGTGAAGTAGGGGTTCAACTTCATTCTCTCATATGTGTATATCCAGGTGAACTATCTCTTTTTCTTTTGTTAAACACAGGGTATTTCTCTGTCATCCAGGCTGGAGTACAGTAGCATGATCATAGCTCACTGCGGCCTCAAACTCCTGGGCTCAAGCAATCCTCCTGCCTCAGCCTCCCGAGTAGCTAGCTGGGACTGCAGGCACAAGCCAGCACACTCAGCTAATTTTTTAAATTCTTTGTACAGATGGGGTCTTGCTATTTTTTTTTCTGTTTTGTTTTGTTTTTAGACAGAGTCTCACTTTGTTGCCTGGGCTAGAGTGCTGTGGTGTCAGCCTAGCTCACAGCAACCTCAAACTCCTGGGCTTAAGCAATCCTTCTGCCTCAGCCTCCCGGGTAGCTGGGACTACAGGCATGTGCCACCATGCCTGGCTAATTTTTTCTATATATATTTTAGTTGGCCAAATAATTTCTTTCTATTTTTAGTAAAGATGGGGTCTCAAACTCCTGACCTCGAGCGATCCACCCGCCTCGGCCTCCCAGAGTGCTAGGATTACAGGTGTGAGCCACCGCACCCGGCCCGGGTCTTGCTATGTTGCCCAGGCTTTTCTCGAACTCCTGGGCTCAAGTGATCCTCCCGCCTCGGCCTCCCAAAGTGCTGGGATTACAGGTGTGAGCCACTGTGCTTGGCCTTGAACTATCTTTTCAATCATTCCTTCTTCATCATTCTTTCCATTCTTTTCTTTTGAAGCTTTTAAAAGAGAATAGAGACTCAATCTATTCTCTATGTTACTTAGCTGCTGTCACATATTTTTTCCTTTAAAAAATTTCTTTATAGTGTTTATTTCTCTGTCATTTTAATTCAGAAATTTTCTCTTTGTGTTCAGTCTGGAATTTATGCTGCCTACTGAATTTTTAAAATCACTGAATATATATTATGTTCCTAAGATTTCTAATCCATTTTTCTGGACTATTTAATAAATTTTTTAAATTAAAAATGAACTATTTAATACATTTATTATTTGTGAATATCAAATATAGTCACATAGTACAAAATTCAAAAGATACAAAATGTAATGAAGAGGTTATTGGCTTTAAAAAATAGTTACCTGTTCTTGTTTCATTTTTGTCAGTTTTCGTTTCATAATTTTGTATCTGTATAATTCATATTATTCATGGAGCTATAAGTGTTGGAGAGGGTGGGTGGGAGAGAACACAGGTGCACAGCCTGTGCAAGGAAGAACAGTGGGAGGCAATGCGAAAGAAGTAGGTTGTGGTCAGTCTGTGGACTTTGGAATAAGAGAGAAGAAAAGGACTGTTGAAGAGTTAGAACATTATTCTCTTAGCCATGTAGTCTTTGAAGATTTTTTTCCCCCACATAATAAACATTGTGCTTTCAGAAGGCTAATACGCTTCAGGTAGGCCAAAGGGAGGAGATGGCTAGTCTAGGCCTCATTAAAAGCCTTCCATCTCAGGTGGGTTCCCTCTCCCTTGCTCTTCCCTGACTCCCTTCAACAGGTCTGTATGCTGTTTATAAGCCAGATGTTTCAGACATTTCCTGCAAAGATTTGTTGTAGTGTCTAGCTCTCTTTAAACACTCTATTTTATTGCCTACCCCTTAGAGTCCCCTCTCCTGTCCCTGATGTGGAGTGTGGCTGCTCTCAAAACGAATCTCTCCCCAGGGTCGTGTTCTCCCAGCAGGGGGCAGCAGTGGCACACCTCAGGTGTTCAGGGTCGGGTGGGGTGCTGAGGGGGTGCCCTGTGGGGAGGAGCTTGCAGGAGGAAGCCCATAGAGTGCAAAAAGTAAACTAGTTCCTCAGTCCTACTTCAGAGTCAAACCCACACCCTGTGGTGAGTTGAGCCAGAAATATTTTCTCTAAAGCTGACAGTCTTCTTTTGGAAGGAGGAGGATGCACTCAAAACTTTTGAGGACCTGTTTTTTTGTTTTTTCTTTTATCCTAATTCATTATCCTCTGCTTTGGCAATAAAAGTTGTAGTTCCGGCCGGGTGCGGTGGCTCACTCCTGTAATCTTAGCCCTCTGGGAGGCCGAGGCGGGTGGATCGCTCGAGGTCAGGAGTTCGAGACCAGCCTGAGCAAGAGCGAGACCCTGTCTCTACTAAAAATAGAAAGAAATTATCTGGCCAACTAAAGTATATATAGAAAAAATTAGCCGGGCATCGTGGCGCATGCCTGTAGTCCCAGCTACTCGGGAGGCTGAGGCAGTAGGATCGCTTAAGCCCAGGAGTCTGAGGTTGCTGTGAGCTAGGCTGATGCCACGGCACTCACTCTAGCCCGGGTAACAAAGTGAGACTCTGTCTCAAAAAAAAAAAAAAAAAAAAAAGTTGTAGTTCCTCTCCTTCTCCTCTTCCCTTTCTTTCATTTCGAACATTTCCCCACTGCCAGGATTATGGATCAAACCAAATAATTACCTTCTAGTCACTCTGCAAATAAGGAGTGGCAGGGCTGGCTGGCTCCCCTAGTTTCTCGCCTGCCCGGAGGCATCACATTTCTCTACAAGACTGTAATCACCTGGAAGGCAAAGGCCTGTCACAATTTCTTACGTTTCTGTGTTCCCCACTCCCCTGCTGGAGCCTCTGCCCGGACAGGATGAGAACATGGCACCCACCTGCCGTGTGGTCTACAGCTCTGTCCACACCTGCATGCCACGTGGAGGAGGAATGCCTGAGGACAGAACATGTGGAGTTGGAGGTCAAAGTGCGGTGATGAGGAATAGTTTTGCAGGAATCCCAAAAGAATGTGATCCTAGAAACTTCTCATGGCTTCTCCCTCAAATCCACTGTTACAACCCCTTTATACTATCTCCATGCCCCAGCATACCACAGTAGGGGCAGTGTGATGTGGTAGAAAGTACATGGGGACTTTATCATCTTGGGCATGGTGGGACTAGGTCACAGGTCGCCTTCCTTCTCTGAGCTTCAGTTTTCTTATCTGTAAATGGGTATTAGCGATGCCTTTCATAACTACTTCACAGAATTGAGATACTCAAGAAAGATAATGATATGAAAAGGTTTCATATATGATAGCGTGTTTTAAAACATTGTTGATCATTACTAGTTCTTTCTCAAGAGCACTTTGGCCTTTGTTTCAGGGACATGCTGATTGAGTCAAAGCCAAACAATGAGGTGTTGGGACAAAGTGGATTCTTGAGGGCTCCAAGGCTGTTGAGAGGAAAGACAGGACAGAACGGAGTGAGGTTATTTCTAGGGATTTGGCCCCCAGCCTTTTCTGGAGAGGGAGTTTCTTTCTTTCCCTGGGGCCAAGAGAGACTACAAGGGAGCTCTACTCCTAGGCTCCTGGGTCTGGATGAGACCACCAAAGGGTCATTTGTTTTAGGCCATTTCCTTGCCCCTCCCCTAAGGCTACATCTAAACCACCCTAGATGGATAAGAGAGAATACAGCATATAGTCTGTGCGTGAAATGTTTCTAGAAAGATTCCATATTCTCTCTTGGCTATTCAGGACTAAGTATGTTTTACAGTGAGTTGTTTATATTTAATTTTTAGCCTTTTGGCTGCAATCAAAGGTTATGAATGCTTTGAGGGCAGGGCAAGAGCCTATTCATATTTATATCCTGTCCAAGGCCAGGACGAAGTGGCCCTAGGATCCAGTTTGTTGACCTGAACTGCATTGTTCTGTCCTTTCTGGAGCTAGGAAATGCGCTGGTATTAAACACAGTATTTGCAAAGTTCAAAACAAACCTTGCAATGATTTGGCTTGCAGCCTCTCCCCTAGATCTCCCTCCTTTCAGGGTGGTTGGGATGGGGGTAGGAAGTGTAAAGGCTGAGCTCCTGTGTCTGCTCAAGGACAGTCCCCATGATGGCTTGGCTTTAGCTCCCCTCCCTTTCCTTATCAAATGAAATCAGCCACCGAAGGAAATTGTCTTCTCCGGATTGCAAGAGACAGGAAGCAGCACTGAGGAGCAGGGTCCCGGGTGGGAAGCTGCAGACCAGAGAATCAGCCCAAAGCCAGTTCAGTCAGTGCCCGGTGCCTCCTCTCCTGCCCATCTGTCTTGTTCGCACCCCCTCTGGCCTCGCCCACCATTTTCCTGGGTCCTGGTATCTGAGGCTGAAAGGGACTGAGTCGTCATCAAGGCCAGCCTCCCTCCTCCCTTGGTCACTCTGACAAGTCTTCCAGCCTGTGCTTGACACTTCCCGGGATAGCAATTTTGCTGCTTCTCCAAGAAATCAGCTCCATTTTGCCTTTTACCCATCTGAAATCCTCCTCCGCCAGTGTTCCCCTCTGGCTCCCGGGGCCTCTCTTCTCCATGGGACGGCGCTTCAGATGCCTTGGTCTCCAGGCTAACCCCGCAAGGAGGTCCCTTGGTAGAGGCATGAGTTTCTCAGGAACTTACAAACCCAAAGGGAGTCAGGAAGGGAGCCTAAGTAGGAAGGAAAAGCTGAAAACAATGCTACTCAGGGGCCTTTCCTTGCCAAGGAGATACATGTGTTGGTTTTACCTTGATGTTTACTGCAACCTCAATATATTAATACTTTTTTTTCTCCTCCTGCATGCCCAGTGCCTTATGGGAAGAGTTTTTTTCGTGTTTAGCTCACCTCACTTTATTAATTTTTCATGAAATATCTAAAAGTATATTTAAAGGCATCATGACATTACACTCCTAAATACTTCAGTATGTATCTTTATGACACAAGAACGTTTTTCTGCATAGCCAAAACAAAATATAGTACCCAACAAAATCAACTAAAATTTTCCAACATTAATACTTAATCCATATTCAGAACTTCCCCAATTGTCCCCAAAATGTCCTTTACTGCTGTTTTGTCCAAACCAGGATCCAATCCTGGACCATTCAGTGCATCTTGTTGTTACGGCACTCACAGCTCTTTTATTTATGACACGGCTAAGTATTACTAGAAGGGAGATTCCTTACTGTAGTGTTCTTCTGGCTGGCTGTTCTCTGCCCTTCATTTCCTATATATAATAAATTGCATGTTAAGGTTTAATTTAATTCAAGTTAAACATATCTAGCAACAATCTATCCAAGGTGATGTTGGGGACTTCACATGGCATCACATCAGGAGACGTATCTGGTTGTCCTACCATAGTGATGCTAAGATTAACCCCCTGTATTAAGTGTTGACAGCTTGACTCCTTCATTATGTTTTTTTTTTCTCCCTCTTATAACCAGAAAGAAATCTGTGTGATTGCTGTAGCATCATACGAATGTTAAGTGATGTGTATTTTAAAGTCACAATTGGTCAGAAAAAGACAAGACAGGTGTATTAGTCAGGATTCTCCAGGGAAATAGAACCAACGGGACATGTATATCTAGAAAGAGATTTATTTTAAGGAATTGGCTCACATGAATATGGAGGCTGACAAGTCCAAAACCTGCAGGGTGAGCCAGCAGGACGAAGAATTTCCTCTTGCTCCAGGGAGGTCAGTCTTTTTGTTGTATTTAGGCCTTCAAGTGATTGGATGAGTCAGTGGATGAGCTTTGAGCTTTGCTTAAAGTGCACTGAATTAAGTGTTAATCTCATACAAAAACATCCTCACAGAAACACCCAGAATAATGTTCGACCATACATCTGGGCATTGTGGCCCAGCCAAGTTGACATGTATTAATAAAATTAACATATCACAGCAGGGCTGGGATAGATGAAGTTTCCATCTCTGCTACTGTGTTCTGTCCTTGTGTAAGTCATTCAACACTCAGCGCCTCAGTTTTCCTCTCTGTGAAATAAAGGGCTTGGACTAAAAAAATCTCTAAGGTTCCTTCCAGTTTTAAACTTTTTCTTTTTAAAAAAATTTGTAGTAAGGCAGGGCATGGTGGCTCATCCTGTAGTCCCAGCCGTTTGGGAGACCGAACTGGGAGGAGGGCTTGAGGCCAGGAGTTGGAGACCCACCTAGGCAACAGAGCAAGACCCTATCTCTACAAAAAAAAAAAAAAAATTAGTTGGGTGTGGTGGCACATGCCTGTAGTCCCAGCTACTTTGGAGGCTGAGGCAAGAGGATCACTTGAGCCTGGGGGGTTGAGGTTGCAATGAGCTATGATCAGGCCACTGCACTCTAGACTGGGTGGCAGATTGAGACCTTATCTCAAAATAAAGAAAAGAAAAACTCCATTATGGGGAAATAGGCATGTGTTTGTCATAGATAACCTATTTACATACCCAAAACACTTTTACCTTCTAAAAGCGACTATAAATATTCTGGGATTGAGAGTGCTGCTTGGCCGGGTGTGGTGGCTCACGCCTGTAATCCTAGCACTCTGGGAGGCCGAGGCGGGTGGATCGCTCGAGGTCAGGAGTTCGAGACCAGCCTGAGCAAGAGCGAGACCCCGTCTCTATTAAAAATAGAAAGAAATTATCTGGCCAACTAAAATATATATATAGAAAAAATTAGCCGGGCATGGTGGTGCATGCCTGTAGTCCCAGCTACTTGGGAGGCTGAGGCAGGAGGATCCTTTGAGCCTAGGAGTTTGAGGTTGCTGTGAGCTAGGCTGACGCCACGGCACTCACTGTAGCCCAGGCAACAAAGCGAGACCCTGTCTCAAAAAAAAAAAAAAAAAAAGAGAGTGCTGCTTGCTGGTAAATGGGGAGCTGTCTGAGAAGCCAGGAATAAGGGGTGGAGACCAGCAGGCTTCCGTGGATGCTGTGTAACTAGTAGCTCTAAGGAATCAGTACTACACTTGTAGAGAATGGCCATAATTTTTATCTGCCTCTACCCCTTCTGATAAAAGCACCCTAAGTTTCTTTATGGTACCACTCCTCCTCCACATTTAGTTCATGTAGTTTGAGCGGAGCTTCAGAAGTAGGCATATGACTCAGTCCAGAAAAATCAGCACATTCCATACCCCCAACCACAGTGACTGATTAGGGAAGAGGCACTTGGCCCCAGGTCACACCAAGGAGACTCAGTCTTGGGCCTTTTGCTGGACTATTTCAAAAGAGGCCATCTTTCCCTTAGAATTGCTAAACTATGAGGCCATTGGCCTGCAACTGCCAGAAACATCCTTGATACCACCTGGGAAGAGTCTGCCACACAGAGGAGAGCAGGGCTGAGGGCTGGAGAGAGGTGATTTCTGCCAGCATTGTTTTTTTTTTTTTTTTTTTTGAGACAGAGTCTTACTCTTTTCCTCAGGGTAGTAGAGTGCCGTGGCATCAGCCTAGCTCACAGCAACCTCAAACTCCTGGGCTCAAGCAATCCTCCTGCCTCAGCCTCCCGAGTAGCTGGGACTATAGGCATGCGCCACCATGCCTAGCTAATCTTTTCTATATATTTTTAGTTGTCCAGCCAATTTCTTTCTATTTTTAGTAGAGATGGGGTCTCGCTCTTGCGCAAGGTGATCTCGAATTCCTGAGCTCAAATGATCCACCCGTCTCGGCCTCCCAGAGTGCTAGGATTACAGGCGTGAGCCCTCGCGCCTGGCCTGCCAGCATTGTTTTTAGTACCTGGATCCAGTCTTACCTCTTGTCAGACGTTTTAGTTACATGAGCCAATAAATTCCCCTTTTGCTAAACCAGTTTGAGTTGGGTTTCTATCACTAATAGTTAAAAGAGTCTTAATTATTCCACATTGTACTTTAAGATACTTGTATAAATTACCTGGAGGAAGGCATACAAATAAGGGGCAAATAGAGAGACTGATATTAAATCCTTTTAGGTATTAAAAAGTCAGACTGATGGGAATACTTCTGCAGGGAAACCGAAACTATGTGAGCAGTAGGAAAAGTGACTGTTAAGTTTGGTGTAAGTAAATGTTGGTAACGCATTCAGGAAACAATTTTAATTCTGTTTCTAGTACGACAAGTTGCAAGGCAAAGAATGAGAGTCATTAAAAGCTCTTCAAGAGCATATTTGGCAGTTTCCAGACAAGGCTTAGAAAAACAAAAACAAAAACAAAACAAAAATAGAAGAACATATTGTGTGAAGATGCTACTGTTGCTGTAACAGGTAATGTGATTTACCCCACTGTTATGTGGAACCACAATGTGCCAGATTTATTCCCTTTGACCTTCCAGATCCACTCTCTTCCTCTCCCCCTGCTCTCTGCTCAGGACGGTAGACCTGTGTTGACTACTGTGTCCTCTGGCTCCTGGCTGGGATCCCCACCGGAGAGCCCTAGCAGGACATTAGAGGCAGGAAGGAGAGAACAGTTGGGGTATTTGGCCCCCTGGCTGCCTCCAAACAGGGTCTGCTCAGGGACATCGCTTCCCTGGAAGGGAAGTCACAGAACTTCTCAAGGAGCCATCTCCACGTCACTTCTGGGCTCTCACTTTCTGGGTTCTGATCATCGTTGCCTCCCCTCAGACCTACGGATATTGATAGCCCTTTGTGGCAAGTCCTGGGTTCCTGCACTGCCACGACCACATCTTTGTACTAATCCCCTTAGTAAACCCTCTTCAAATTGCCTAATTCGCCTGTGCCAGCTCTTTCCTCTGGTATGACATAATGTGTTGCAATACACATTCTATGTCCACACTTGGAAAATTGCATCTGATTGTGACTGCTGAGCCTCAGGAAAAATAGATGCAAAGTAGAAAAAGTCTAAAGGAGAGGAACCGAAGTGGTCAAGAAGCCAGGAGTGAGACAAAGGTCAGATCAAAATGTGCTGCCTGAGCATCAAATCCTTACATGAATAACTTATAGATTTGATTATAAAATAGAATGTTCATATTAGGAGCACATCTTGAACTTGAAGATATACTTTTTTTTTTTTTTTTTGGAGACAGGGTCTCACTCTGTCACCCAGGCTAAAGTGCTGTGGCATCGTCATAGCTGACTGCAGCCTCAAACTCCTGGGCTCAAGAGATCCTCCTGCCTCAGACTCCCACGTGGCTGGGGCTACAGGCATGCACCACCACACCCAGCTAATTTTTCTGTTTTTAGTAGAGACAGGGTCTCACTCTTGCTCAGGCTCATCTTGAACTCCTGGCCTCAAGTGATCCTCCCGCCTTGGCCTCTCAAAGTGCTAGGATTGCAGGCGTGAGCCACCGCGCCAGGCCTGAAGATATACTTTAAATAAATAAATGAAGTATTACTTCATGCAGAGGATTGTACACTCATGAAACCCATTACCCTAAGAGGTGGTAAAATTTGAACGTAAAAATTAATTCCAAAAATAGTTTAAATACACAAATGAAGGAGTTTTAAGTCACCAAGAAAAACTTGAATTTTGAGGTTAATATCAAGATGAGAGAAAGGGAAATGGACTGTCTGAAACAGCTGACCAGACAATTCTTATGTCTAATAGTAAAACAAAATTTTGAACATAAACAAAACTTAGCAGAGGGCTTTTCATTTTCCACTTTAGTTGACCTTTCTGAAAACATGTATCTTATACAACACATCTACTCCTTTCATTAGAATTCCGAACTACTATCTACTATTCCCTCAAGACTTTGGACCCAGGGTCCATGGACCCAAGGGGTCTGTGCACAGTTATGTTTCAGTATAGTTTATTTCCTCTATACTCCTATGCATTTTATTTTCTACATTTACAAATATGGTTCTGAAGAGTCCAGAGGCTTTGCCAGACCACCAGAGGGATATGTGGCACAGGGTCTAATGTGGACCAAACCAGCCATCCGGGTTTCCCAGTGTGTAATGGAGAAGGGCTCTGCCTTGCTTCAAACTCTTGCAAGGATCCTGGTTACCGGGGCACTTCCTAACCCTTGGTCTGGCTGCAGAACACACAGAGGACAGAATTGGGGCAGAAACTAGTAAGGGGCCTTCACATGCCAAGGGCCTGGTTAGGAAGAATGAGCTACAGGAGCTGTCTTCTAGGCAGAGCACCGCAGTCACATCCCTTCCGTGGTTGCTCTAACATGACTCTGTCTTTGGTTCTATTCTCTGATCCCATTCTGCAGTGCTGGACACACTTGGGACCATCAGACCGATGCCTGGGCCTCTTCACCCTTCCCTGCACTTCAGAAGCTACACAGCCCTGAGTCAGCCCACTCAGCCCGTCATTGCTTTGTTTTCAGTGTGTAACCGTTCTCAGCCCAGACTGGTGACCCCAAGACTTTGGATCCCTCAGCTTGGGCTCCTAGTCACTCAGCCCAGGGGCCAAGCATCTGCCAAGTTGAGGACCGCATCATACAGTTGTGCTGGATCTTTGCACAAGAGCTCTCAGCAGAGGGCAGAACTGGAGGCTGAAACCTAGCCTCTGTTTTACTCACCACGCCCTGTGCCCGTGGGCTGTATCTGGCTGGAGGGGCGCCTTTTCTAACTCACAGATAGGCATTGCATAGCGGGGCCCTGGTGGTACTGCCTACCTAGTAGCTAATCTTTCCCCAGATGGTTCATTGTGCAATATAACCTTCATATAATGGAAGCCTCAGCATTGAGGGGTCCAAAGTTCTGAATAGTTACCTAGTCTACGCCCAACCCCAAACACTATGTCTCACTGCCGCTGAATAAAACATGGTATTTTGAGATCACCCTCCCTTCCTGCGTTTAGTTCTTAAATTGTGCCTGCAACAATCTTTTTCCCCTCTGTCTGCTCATTGATACATCATAATATCCTCATGGACTAGCCAAGAAATACTTATTTAACTATCTTTAGTCTTTTATCTAATTCACAATGAATATCTTTGGTAGACATAATCAACAGAAAATAAAATTGATAACCACTTAAACTAAAATATTTTAAAATTTGCTTTTAGCTAAAAATTGAAAAGTAAAATCTTCATGACAAAAAACTTTTTTTTTTTTTTTTTGAAACAGGATCTCACTCTGGCACCCAGGCTGGAATGCAGTGGCATTATCATAGCTCACTGCAGCCTCCAACTCCTGGGCTCAACCAATCCTCCTGCCTCAGCCTCCACAGTAACTGGGACTACAGGTACGTGCCATGACAACCGGGTAACTTTTTTTTTTTGTAGAGAGGGGATCTTGCTATGTTACCAAGGCTGGCCTTGAACTCCTGGCCTCAAGGGATCCTCCTGCCTCAGCCTCTGGAAGTGCTGAGATTATAGCCCTGAGACTGGAGGAGTTTCTTGCAATTTTTTCTCCCGCCTTGGGTTAACTTTTTCTTTGGGCATTTCAAGTCTAAGAACATTCCCTTTGACAGAGAAAACAGAAGCAAAATACAAATTGAAGAGTTCTGCTTTCTCTTTGTCACCCACCAACATGACAACATTGACCACAAACAGCATATCCCTTTTTTGCTTTGAATATGACTTTTTTTTTTTGAGACAGTCTTGCTCTGTCACCCAGGCTAAAGTTCTGCGGCATCAGCCTAGCTCACAGCAGCCTCAAACTCCTGGGCTCAAGTGATCCTCCTGCCTCAGCCTCCCAAGTAGCTGGGACTACAGGCGCGTGTCATCATGCCTGGCTAATTTTTCTCTTTTTAGTAGAGATGGGGTCTCACTCTTGCTGAGGCTGGTCTCAGACTCCTGAGCTCAAGCGATCCGGCCTCCCAGAGTGCTAGGATTACAGGTGAGAGCCACTGCGCTCAGCCTGAATATGACTTTATAAAGCCTTTTACAGGCCTCAATTCATATGAAGCTTTCACTTTCTCAGAAGTACATCAGACATTTCACTTACTCCATTTGCCTGTGGACATGAGCGGGCCTTTCTTCTCGGCCTCCCAGAGTGCTAGGATACAGGCGTGAGCCACCACGCCTGGCCATGGATGTTCCTAAGTTACTAAATTCTTTAGCATCTTTTTAACATCTCAAGCCATGATGTTTTCTTTTAATTGTTAAAATCTGAAATCTAACTGTGTCCTACCATTGCTTCCACTATCACAAACTTGCAGAAGACACAGTTCCTTTCTCCCAAGCTTCCTGTCATTTCCACTCTGCCAACCAATTCCTCCTTTTGGCCAAATTTAGGTTCAGAGTGGCAGTTCCCCTTAGTACTTCCTCTACTCCCTGGAAGATGAAATTGTCAGCAAGCAATAATATCTAGCATCTCTTGAGTTCTTACTGTGTGAAAGGCACCTTTACTATGAAGAAACAGAAGCACAGAGAAGCTAAGTATCTTGCTCAAGTTCATCCATCTGGCCGGTGGTGGAGCGTGGGCGCCGGAACCAGACTCCAACTGCAGAGCCCAGGTCCTGTCTTTTGCTATGGGCGCCTGTCATATGGTCTGGGTTCAGCTGGGTAGACTTCCAGCTGGCCTCCCATCAGCGTCTCCCTGCCTCTGGCCGCCTTTGTGATTCGGAGGGGCTGCGATCCCTTTCTGTGTCTGGCTGTGGGAGCTGTGGGAATGCCCACCGCAGCATCCCTCTGGTACCTGTCTTCTTCCACCCTCAGCTTGCTATCCTTGTGACCTACAACCCGGCACACCCTCCACTCCCAGCAGGGTTTCCTTGGTTACTTCCCAGGATGTTTTCATTTTCTCCCCCGGCAATTCATGCAGAAAGGCTTTTCTTAAACACCTTTTCTTCCTCCTGCCTGTGGACCATCTTGCATTCATTACAGACTCGGCAGGCAGAAAGACAAACGTGGCACACCTCTGGGGGCTGCTTGATTAGAGGCAGGTTCCCAAGTAGAATGGTTATTCTGTATGTATCCCTCTCTAAACAGTTCTGCTTTTTCCCTCCTAAATTTTGATAAGTTTTGGGAATGTCACAACTCTTGAGTTTCTTTCTTTCTTTCTTTTTTTTTTTGAGACAGAGTCTCTCTCTGTTGCCCAGGCTAGAGTGCTGTGGCATCCATCTCTCTCACAGCAACCTCAAACTCCTGGGCTCAAGCAATCCTCCTGCCTCAGCCTCCTGAGTAGCTGGGACTACAGGCATGTGCCACCATGCCCGGCTAATTTTTTTTTATATATATATTTTTTTAGTTGTCCAGCTAATTTGTTTCTATTTTTTTTAGTAGAGACGGGGGTCTCCCTCTTGCTCAGGCTGGTCTCGAACTCCGGCGCTCAAACCATCCGCCGCCTTTGCCTCCCAGAGAGCTAGGATTACAGATGTGAGCCACCAGGCCCGGCCAACTCTTGAGTTTCTTAAATAATTTTTTTTTTTTGAGACAAAGTCTTGCTCCGTTGCCAAGGCTGGAGTATAGTGACACGACCAAAGCTCCCAGCCTCAAGCAATCCTTCTGCCTTGGCCTCTCAAAGTGCTGAGATTATAGGCATAAGCCACCGCACCGGCCAAATAATCTTTTTCAGCCAAATTGCTGCCCAAGGCTGCTTTCCGTTCCAGTCATTGGGAGCACATCTCACTTTACCCCAAGTAATAACCTCCCCGCCATCACAATAAGGACTGACACTTATTAAGCTCTTAATATGTGTCAGGTGCTGTTCTTAGGGCTTACAGTAGTAACATTTAATTTTTCACAGCAATTCTAAGAAGTAGGTACTATTATTATCATCAATGTTTTACAAATGTGGAAACTAAGGCACAGACAGGAAGGCCACACAAGTATGGAGCAGGTCATTTCTCTGATAATCATCCAGTTTGGGCCTAAAATAGAAAAGTCTATATGAATTTTTCTTTTTTTTTTGAGACAGAGTCTCATGCTGTTGCCCGGGCTAGAGTGCCATGGTGTCAGCCTAGCTCACAGCAACCTCAAACTCCTGGACTCCGGTAATCCTTCTGCCTCAGCCTCCCAAGTAGCTGGGACCACAGGCATGTGCCACCATGCCCGGCTAATTTTTTGTATATATTTTAGTTGTTTGGCTAATTTCTTTCTATTTTTAGTAGAGACGGGGTCTCACTCTTGCTCATGCTGGTCTTGAACTCCTGAGCCCAAATGATCCTCCCACCTTGGCCTCCCAGAGTGCTAGGATTACAGGCGTGAGCCACCGGGCCCAGCCACATATGAATGTTTCTTATACAAACTTTCTATTAATAATTTTCAGCCAACCCATGTGATTGAGGGGATACTAGATTGAAACAAGTATCATTTCAATGAAATGATTTTAAATTCAGTGTTACCAAATTTAGCCTATAAACCACTATGAACTTAGAAAGTATTCTTTTCCTATCAATAATTCCAATTGTCATGGCTGTTATTATAATGATACAGAATTATAATTTCAGAATAGCTTAAATAGCAATTATAGCCCAAGCTGCAAATATTCCTATCACATAACCAACTGTAAGTTAGTTCTACCAATTCTTATTTTTAAGTTTGGTCTGAGATTACTTTGCCGATGTATATTTATTGTCTACTAATGTTTCTGCTAACATTTTGAGCATGTTTCAAATATTTCAGTTCTTTCTATATTATTGTGCAGTTTTGGCTAACATTTAACTCCTGTTCTTTTAGATGTACGAGATCTAACTTACCCTAAAGTACAACCACCGAGAAACACCATTTCAGAGTATCAGATACTACTGTCTCCGAAAACAATTCTATCACTCTATTGCTCAAGTGCCTCCATTCCCTGCAGGGTGGTGGACTGGCATTTTTGACCTTTTCTGACTGAATCGCAGCACTGGTTTCCCTGGGAATCCAGCAGCTCTGCATGTAGCTGCAGAGAATGTGGTTTTACTCTAGCAAGACTTGTAGTTATCATTGCTTTCTGCTAATTGCAGGAAAACCATTAATCTACCTTTCTAAATCCCAGTACCTCTTTTATTCCTCCATCTCTTCTTCCTCCATCACTTCTCTCAACTTGGAGGGGTTTTTGTATTTTTTTCCTACCTGGAGAATGAGTCAGGGTTCTTGACTGCAAACAATAGAAACTGATTCTGGCTCACTTGAGCAGGAGAGGGACTGATTGGAAGAACAGTGGGTAGATGTCAACGTGAAAGCTGGAGATGCAGATGAGCAACTGGCAGTACCAAGGGGCAGTGAGTGCTGCACCCACAGTCATGGTCACTCCATGGGGACAGCCTGGTTGGAAGTCTCTATCGCGGTGGCTGCTGAACACTACCCCTGGCACTGCTGCCACCACTGCCTCAGACTGCTGCTGCCAACTCCGGAGCCAGGCAGCTTCTTCACTTCACGTGCTCCAGGCCCATGACTCTTGGCGCACATTCAGGCAGTTGAGCCTGGATCACAAACCACACTCTAACTTCTAAGGGATAGGGCTCTGTTTCCAACCAAGACTAAGGAAGGAAAGGTGTTTCATGAATATATATTTGGCATCTGAAAGTAAAAATATTTCACTGCTTGGCTGGGTGCGGTGGCTCACACCTGTAATACTAGCACTCTGGGAGGCTGAGGTGGGAGGATTGCTTGAGCCCAGGAGTTTGAGAGTAAAAGGGTTTAGATGCTGAGCACCTCTCAAAAACAGCCCCCACAAATATTGGCCATTCTAGATCCCAGCCTGAAGTGTATAATCCTCTTACTCCCAATAGAAGAAGGGAGTCATTTCTGCTCTCAAAAGGCTGAGTGCCACTTGCTCCTTAAATTAGGAATATCAACTTCCTGCAGTTTTCTGATCTATAATAATATAGAATTGATTTCTATATTTAAATTATTTAAAGGTGTAAATATTTATGTGTTTATATTTGTTGCCTTTATGTAATTATATTTAATACTTTACAGTAATATAATGTAGAGTTTATTAATATATTGGAATATAACTAATGTATATGCATGATCTCCTTAGTAACCATCTCCAACATAGGATTAAGGATAATTATGTTTTAAATAAGAAATCTTAGCTTTAAAAATCTTCAAAACATAACATTTAAAAACCTTTAAACAGATGTTAAAGGGAGAGTTCAATAACAGTAATTTTTTTTTTTTGAGACAGTCTCGCTCTGTCACCCAGCTAGAGTGCAGTGGCATCAGCCTAGCTCACAGCAACCTCAAACTCTCAAATGCCTGGGATCAAGCAATTCTCCTGCCTCAGCCTCCCAAGTAGCTGGGACTACAGGCACCCGCCACAACACCCAGCTAAGTTCTCTATTTTTTGTAGAGACAGGGTCTTGCTCTTGCTCAGGCTGGTCTCAAACTCCGGGGCTCAAGCAATCCTCCCACCTCAGCCTCCCAGAGCACTAGTATTACAGGTGTGGGCCACCACACCCGGCCAAGCAGTGAAATATTTTTACTTTCAGATGCCAAATATATATTCATGAAACACTCGGCAGCAATTATACCAAGAGAAACTCTGCACTTTAAAATATATAGTTAAAATGCTGTCATTCTGTTCAACTAGCTTTAAGATGTTGCTAGTTGCTCTAATGTCCCATCTAATTTGGATTGTAATAGTTAGGAAACAAGATGTTTTACATAAATGTGTTTTCCAGATAACTGGAGAGTATCAATTTAAACACTAATGTTTTTCATTCTGATTAAAAAACAATTTTAAATAAATCATATACTTTCCCTTCTTGTATTCAAGACACTGAGTCTATTCTTTTTTTTCTGGTTTTATGTATTTTATTTATTTTTATATGACAGCTTTATCGAGATATAACTCATATACCATACAGTTCACACATTTAAAGTGAGCAAGGCAATTTTTTAAGCATATTCACAGAGTTGTGAAACCATCACCACAATTTTAGAACATTTTCATCACCTCAAAAGGAAACGCCATACCCATTAGCTGTCACTCTCCATTTTTTTCCCCAGCCCCCAGAACTAGGGAAGCACCAATTTTTCTGTCTCTATATATTTGCCTATTCTGGACAATTCATACAAATGGAATCATATAATATGTGATCTTTTGTGACTGACTTCCTTCATATAGCATAATGTTTTCAGTTTGTCCATGTTGTAGCATGTAACAGTACTTCATTCTTTTCATGGCTGAATAATATTCCATTGCATGGACATATACTGTATTTTATCCATTTGTCAGCTGATGCACATTTGGGTTGTTTCCACTTTTTTGGCTATCATAAATAATGCTGCTATGAACATCCATGTACGGGGCTTTGTATAGATATATGTTTTCATTTCTTTTGGGTCCCTAGAAATGGAATTGGTGAGTCATATGATAACGTGATGTTTAACCTTTGAGGTTAAACAGACACAGACAGTTTTCCAAAGTTTCTGCATTATCTTACATTCCCACCGGCAGCATATCAGGGTCCCAATTTCTCCACATCTTTGCCGATACTTGTTATTATCTGACTTTTTGATTCTAGACATCCTAGTGAATACAAAGCAGTATCTCATTGTAGTTTTGATTTGCATTTGCTTGATAACGAATGATGTTGAGTATCTTTTCATGTGCTTATTGGCCATTTGTATACATTCTGCAGATGTGTGTTAACATCCTGTACCCATTCTAAAATGGGGTTATTTATTATTGAGTTGTAAGAATTCTTTATAGAAGTTAGTCTGTTTTTGATGACATAGAGCCTTCTTTTGAGCATCAGTGACAGATTCTCAGTGACACAGAGGGGCTCTCATGGAGCCTTGGCAGTCTGCCCTATATTCAGAAGCAACATGATGCTGTCAGGGAGAATGAAAAAGCAATTATAAAGGTACGTCCTCATATATTTGTGCATATCTTTTTTCTTCCTCTCTCTTTGCTATCATCCCTTGTTCTCACAGCTCTAAATATTGACTATTATCCTAGGTAGAGGCCAAAGGTGACTCAGCTTCTCCCATGAATGAGGTGCCTGGGCTTTGAGACAGTTTTCTGTAGTGTTTTAGTTAATTGTAGTTGCCAGGAGTCTGATTTCTGGAAGAATTAGGTAGCCTTTTTTGTAACTAGAAATAGTAGGTTGAATAGGGTGGGACTAATTGGGGCAGGTTTTGGGGAAGTGAGTCTTTAGTAAAATCTCCCAGGCAATGGTAAGGACCCAGCAGAGAGGAGAGATTCCAAGGGAGGGGAGCATCGAGGGGCGTCTGAACCCGAGGTTTTTAGAAGGGAATTTGCAGGATGAATGGGAAACGCATCGTTGGTAACTATGGTGAGAAGCAATGAAGAGGAAGAGTCTCCATCAAAGGGCGAAGGGTCTAAATTCAGTCTTTTAGCGCAGTACTAGGTTGATGATAATTCGTTCTGGTAGGTTAATCTTCCTCTGTTTGCGGTGTGGAAAAAAAAAAATTACTCCTCCCTGTTTCCGCCTCACCAGCCTCCCCTCCTCTGCCGACCCCACCCTGCCCCAGCTTGTGGCTAAACTGCCCAACTGCCAGCTCAAACCCACACTTCCCAGCATGCCTTGTACCACGCAGAGACCCAGTCCCCGCCATTCATTCTGCTCCCCAGCTGAAAGTGGCTCTAGCAGGTCACCTTCCAGATTCAGGGCGGCCACTGCAGAGCCTCTATCTCTCTGGGGCCCTCTCCTTCCTACCTCCTCTGTGGCTGAAGCTGCTACCACTTGACAGCAAACCACACTTGACACAGGAAGAGCAGGGCCCATCGCCCCAGGCCTCCATGAAATCAACAAGGGTGTGACCCTCCCAGGCAAGCTGCTTCTAAGCCTTCCACCCTGCTTCCTCTCTGGGTCTCGGCAGGCCCAGTAGGGACCCCTCTGGTGGTCTT